>NC_133026.1:104715000-105070000 GCF_048771995.1 Taeniopygia guttata
AAGGATAGAGCTGAATTCCAGTTGTCCTACTGTTTTTCCATCCTGGTGATGTACTGGAATAGCTGTTCAGGGAATATACAATGTTCTCTTTTGGAAATATCTCAGTATATATCTTAGAAAGTGCATGGATGTGTGTCAGTTTTATATATATGCTCTGAATGGGCTACTGCCCAGAAACAATCTATTAATGTGCTAGCTTAATGGTCTGTAATGACGGGGGGCGGGGGGTGGGGACAGACAAAGAAAAGCAAATGTTGAGGCATTAGTGGGAAAAGAAAGGAAACCAGAGCAAAAAAAAATATTCTGCTATGCACATGCATCTTTAGGATACCTACATATTGAAGGTCACGTGCAATTTGTCTCCTCCCTCTTGCTTCTGTGATAACACATATTAAGATTGGAAAAAATATGGAGAAAGAAATGAGGTTGATCCAAGTGTAGAAAAACTACTACTATGTAAGGATCAACTACATTGACTGGACTTCAGCCCTGCAAGTCCAGCAGAGCTCCATAAAATACTGTGGGACAGAAGGTGAGAGCTGTTCACGTCTTCTGGAGGAAAAGAACTGAGGGGCATCAAATGAAATTAGCAGGGGCTGTGCTGAATGCAAACAACATGTGATAATTACCAGTGTGAGGTGGGTTATCACACTCCTTTCTCAGGTCCCAGGCATGGTGCTTCCTAAAGCAGCTGGATAAATTTATCATTCCTGTTAAATGGGCCTTGAGCTGCAGATCAGTGGAGGTTGGGAGAACATTTCAGATACTTAGGACTGCACGAACATCACGGAGTTTGTGACACTATCTGCTGTTGGCCACTGTGTGACCTAGGGAAAGCAGCCTCTAGTCTGACTTTTAGGTATGTCTGCTCTTGGGCTGATCTGACCACTTCACTGTTTTTCTTTGATTAGTGTGGGTCACTCTGTTGGGTAAAGTGGGCTGCAGAAAGTGTTCCAGGTCTGTCCTCACAGTCATTTTCTGCAGGCATTGAGTCAGTTGAAAGCAGCATACGGGTGTCTTGTCTGCACCATGTTGGTTTGATAGGTAATAAAATTAAGCATTGACAAGCAATTCCAGGAGTGCCAGAACTGAAGAAGCCAGTTTCCTAAAGATTTGCCTCTTTCTTTGTTAATAAACTCTGATTTAAAATGTTTTCTAGATTTAGGATGTGGTTAGGATCAGCCCTTCCAATAGCTTCCTGTTGTACTACCATTGCACAGTCAAATGCCTATCTAACCAAAGCCTGTCTAACTGGCTAAGTTTCCTCATGAATATTGAGAAGCTGAAATATTTTTCAGAGCTCTGTTCCTCTGTTTCATTTGCATGGAATTGTGGGTTTAAGAGGTGGTTGACAGAAAACATGTCATATGAGCCGTGTTTCTCTTGGAAGCCAGGCAAACCCAAATAGTATGAAATAAATAGAAATAATACAAATAAGCCAAATAATCCTTAATCTTGCCACAAAGTAGTAATAATATAGTTGAAAAAGTCACATAAATATAAAAAACAGATTAATGTTAATCTTTCTAAAGTTTTGAGTGTAATAGAGGTTAGTTCACTACTCATGGTTGTGCACAGGAGCAGTGGGGTGTGAGTGTGACATCCTATTTTTCTTACATTATTTAGTAACTGACACACGCTGTGTTCTTGCTGGTTGTTAACAGCATGTGAATTATGAGGCCAAAGGGGTCTTCCTCATGACAATGGCTAATGTTTGCAGAAATGCAAAGGTCACGATCGTGACTACTTTTTTTAAAATGCCAACTGGATACCAATGACAATTACTGAACTAGACAGTTCTTAAAGGGTCAGTTTATTGACTTACCTTCCCTGCTTTGTGAGGGGTGATGGAATCAAAGCAACTGCCTGGCTTCTGTTCTGATTTAAGTGAGTTTAGCCTTGGATAGTTTTCGTTCGTATTCCCATGAAAAACAGGAGCAACTGGTTCACTAGTTGTTTGTTTTTTTTTTTTTTCTGTGAGGTGCTACTTGATTAGCAATGTTATTGTCATCTTTAAGAAAGAAAAGAAAATCAACTTCTTAAAACATATTTTGTGTTTTTGAGATAACGTTCATTTCCTTCTAACCTCTAGTTTAAACTTTAATGGAGAAAAAAAGTTGGTGGCCTTTGACTTCTAGATTATAAGTGGCAATACTGTAATGTACTTTTTGAAAATAAGTTTTTAAAATAAATTTGAATATTGACAGCTTCGAGCTAAGCCCAGGATGTTAAATAAAGCTCTTTACTTACTTGTGGCTGAAAATATGTGAATGAATAGTTTTGGTTTTCTAAAAGAATGTGTTTGGAGGGAATTGCAGCTGTAGGATAAATGGCCATAGGTTGTATCTTCTCTTTCCTAGCTCGGGTGTTCAAAACTGAGTGTCCATGAGCTTAAAATTGATTCTGAATTAATTTCTCTGTAATGCAGTGACCTTACATCTGTGGGATGCTGGAAGTTTGCACTGCAATGTTTAGTTTAGTTACCCCTTACAGTGATTAAAAAACTGAAGTGGAGACATGAAAGTTATTATTTGTTATTTTGAAAACCATATTTTCCAGTTACTGTACTGAATGATTTCTGGAGTAGTAAAATGTTAGTCTAGTATTTTAAGACAGGGCAGGTCACCCATCAGGAAGTTGAGTCACAGTTGGAGTAGACACAGTGCTAGGAAGTATCCTTCTTAATAGCCTGAGAAGACAAGAGGTATTAGATGACCTAATCATTTTCCTGTGAAATTTTTGCTGTTGTGACTTTATTTTCCTGGTTGCCAAGACTAAATGTGGAGGTCATCTATTTTTCTTCTATTTTTTTTCTTTTTTTCTCTTTACACAGGAAAGTTTCATCAATATACAGCTGGTTAGTTTGAGTCTTGCCTGAATTTGTGGCCTTCTGATGCAGGTATGGTAGATGTGATACTAGAACTTAACGGTTTACAAACCCGTTGATTAATTACTTAGAAGAGGACTTTGGCTTTGTGATAAGAATCTTTGTCTCAAAAGAGGCTAGAAATTATGCAATCAATGACTTTGTGTTTGGTAATAGCAAATTCATATGTAATTTGTCTAAAGTTAAAGAGGTTGGTCTAAAGCCAGATGTATCAATGCAACATTTGAGTGTAAGCTTAAAAGTTCTTGTTTGCGTCCCCTTGGGAGCTGGGGGGTAGTGGTGGCAAAATGAAGGATAAAAGTCTTGCCAAGGTTAAAACCAGCAGTGAAGGAAGAGTTGCTTTTAGAAACAAATGACAGGAAAAAGCAAATACTTTTAGACAAATTATATTTTTTTTTTTTTAAGTAACTATAGGTGAAATTTATAATCAGCTGAGATTTCAAGTAGTTTCTGTGACACAGTTTAGTATCCTAGTGCTTTTCCGGACTTCAGTCATGTATCTGAAACTTTGGGCTGTTGAATGGCTGTTGAAGACTACTCTGTCCCCTTAGTTCAGCTGTTGGCAGTTTTTGGCATCAGGCATACAGCTGGAGCAATTGCTTTTTTTGCAGAAGGGAAAATACTGTGAAAACATTGCTCTTGATTGCTTTTATTCTTTCTTTTTTTTTTTTTAATCCTTGCTGTCTAATTACTTTGTACTTGGCAGGAGTAGATTTAATCTTGAGTTTACATCTTTGCTGTCCCTTCAGAAATTAGCCAAAGTTATTTAAGATCTGAAACTTCTAGTTGATTCATGCTCAGAAACTTGCTAGCACTGCACTGCTAAAATTCTGCGTCCCCTATGGTTCTGTTACAGCCTGCAGCTGTACAGCCTTAGTTGTACCCCTGCTCCTTACAACCCTTCTGAAGATAACACTGAGGGTGAGGAGGTTTTAAGGGTGGCTGTTGTGTGTGTGTGTGTGTGACTGTATGACTGTACTGTTTGGATTTAGGCAACTTGCAGGTGGAAGATGGTGAAGAAATGGAAATCATCATGGGGGGTGTAAACAAGGAGGCTGAGAAAGATAGGGAAGCTTGAAGTGAAGGATGTAGAACAAACTGAGAAGGAGATTGGATTGGCCATAATAGAATTTGAGGGTTTGGAAACTAAAGGGAAAGGGTCCGAATCTGTGGTATTAATGATTCCAAAATTGCAAAAAGTCTCTATAATTCTGCCCCGTTGCCAAAGAAGAAGTCATAATTCGTCTGTGCTGTTTTCAAGGTTGTTTATTCTTGCTTATCTCTAACATGTTCTGCTGCCCTGCCGCAGGTCTGTCCTGCAGGGCAGCGTGTGGGGCTCTGCCCCTCAGTGGGATGTTACAAACATTATATACCAGAAACTACGTGTGCTATATTTACAATAATGTGCCAATATCTATCATCTGTGTTGAACAGTGTGTCCCCAGCCTAAACCAATAGAAAAATGCCAACACTACAGTGAAACATAGACGGCATGAAGAAGGAGAAAAAGGACAAGACACACCCAATTTCCTCCATCTTGTCCCCTTTGAACCCCTAATCTGGAATCCTAAAATTTTACTTTTGCACCATGCCACACTTAATTATTACTCATATCCAACACTCAGAGCTTGTAATTCATCCTGTAAGATTGAAAACTCTTCTCCATGGACAGAGATCACAGACAGTGTCTCTCGGGGCTCTGTACAGGGGGGTTTCTTACCCCCTGCCAGGGTCCCAGGCCTTCCAGGGCAGCCAGAGGGAAGCCCTGGATTCCCACAGGAAAGAACATGTTAAAAGAAATCAAGATTGGCTGGATGACGAGGAAGTGTTTGAGAATCGGAAAGGGAAGTGAAGGGGTGTTGAAGGCAAAGCTGGGCAATAACATAGAAGATGTTGACAAGGAACCTGAGAACTGCTGAGATGAGGGGGGGAAAAGTGTATTGGAAGCGAGTGTTTCTGACAAATTTGTGTACAAATAGGCAATGTTGATTGTAATGAGTCTTGGGATGATGGGAGAGAGCTGCTGCACTGGGATAAAACTTCAGGAGTTTTATCTAAACTCTTTTAACTTCAACCCCTATGGAATGACAAGAACTGGCAGAGTGTGGCCTAGTAAAAAGGATTCAGATTAGGGAGAGGGACTGGTCTGGAGTTTGACAAAACAGTTGGGAGAGAAGACAGTAGGGTTATATCCGAATAATATGTTTCCACAGAAATTTATCCATTGTAATACCTAACAAAGGATCAAAATTTTTTGTCACTTTTCTGCTGTGTATTGGGCTGACTTGGCTGGACACTAGATGCACACTAAAATCACTCTATCACTCTCTTCTTGAGCTGGATGGGGGAGGGAAAATACAGAAAAAGGCTTGTGGGTGGAGATAAGAACAAGAAGAGATCACTCACCTATTACCATCAAGGGCAAAATAGACTCAGCTTTGGGAGATTAGTTTTAATTTATTACTAATGAAGTCAGGGTAGGGTAACAAGAAGTAAACCCAATTCTTAAACACCTTTCCCCCACTCCACTCCTGTTCCTGGGCTCAACATTATGGGTCCTCTCCTACTCAGAAGTGATATTCTGTGATATTTCTCTCCCTGCTCTTCTGCAGCAGCACTATCAGTTCATCACATGTTGTCTTTGCCATTCCTTCTTCCTCAGGAGGAGGATTTCTCACACTCCTCCACTTCTTCATCAGAGGGTTCCCTTTTCGCAGGGTGCAGTCCTTCAGGAACAGACTTCTTCAGTGTGTGTCCTTTATGGGATCACAAGTCCTCCAGAAAATCTGCTCCAGCCTGCTCCATCAACCTGCTCCAGTGTTGGTTTCCCAAGGGGTCACAGCCTCCTTTGAGCAGGGTTTTGGGTCCTCCATGGGCTCCATGTGGATGAATCTGTGTTCCACCATGGACTGCAGGACTGCAGTTCCATTGGCTGCAGGAGGACATCCTGCCTCACCATGGTCTGCACCACAGGCTGCAGGGGGATCTAGATTCCTAAGCCTGGAGCACCTCCTCTGTCCCTGACCTTGGTGTCTGCAGAGTTTTGTCACATGTTCTCACCCTTCTTTCCAACTGCAGTTGCTGTAGCACATCAACTTCTACCCGTTCTTAGCTCTGTTATGCCAGAGGCACTACCATGGTCACTGATGGGCTCGGCATTCTGCAGCATGTCTGTCTTGGACTCCACTGGCATTGCCTCTGTTGGACACAGGAACCTTCTAGCAGGTTCTCACGGAAGTCATCCTTGTACCCTTCCACCACCATAACCTTTCCACACAACCCAAAGACATACTGTCAGTAAATACCATAAATCTTTTTGCTGACAGGTCTTGCCTTATTACTGGTATTACACATGAAGCATCTGACTCAAGAAGAGGAGCTCCAAAGAGCTTTGCTGCTTCCCATTTGCCAAGCAGACACAGGAGAAGTGAGCACCACAGTGTTCTTGCTGGTCTGTGGGAATACTGGCAGTGCTGCTTGACTTCTGCTTGTCTTTATGAAAACAGACCATCAACTAATAGTTGCTCTGATCAACTAACAGACCTCCTCCCCTGTTTGGGGATTAATTATCCCCACAGATACTCAGCAGTCTGATCACACGCTGCTGGAGCCAGGACGTTGGTGGGTTTGGCTTAGTTGTTGGGTCAGGCTGCGGCTGGGATAGAAAGGAGATCACAGTCAGGGTCAGGAAAACCCAAGGGCAGAGACCAAAGAAGTACAAACACATTAATCTTGAGGGCAAGGCAGGGGTGTGGATGCCCAGCTGTGATGTGGAACGTGGGAAGTGCTGGTGTGCCAGAGTAAGCGTCAAAGCCCAGAGTCTGGGCTGAGGCAGAGGCTGGACTCCACACATTATACACTGGAATGCTGAGAAAGGAGGCTGGTGAAGCAGGATGGTTGGGAATGAGTCTCAGAGTATCAGAAAGGAGGATCAGGGATTAGATGTAGAAATTGCAGCATAATATGTAGTTTTAGGAAAATTGGCAAGCTCACAGAAAACCTTCTGTAAAGACATATCTACCACTTTCTGACGGTATGGCTGAATTTGGGTGGGGCAGCACAGTGGGTGACTCCTTTCATAAAAGTTCAATCAAAGCACATTTGTATAAGTGAAGATCCTAGTGTTTTTCCTAACTTACTGCAGATGCCTAGGCTTCACTCTGTATGGAGACTGTGCCACAAATGTGTTTGTAATGTGTGGTGGTTTCCTTGTTTTGTCCCAGGCATGGCAGGTACACTGGCACAGACAGAAGAAAAATACTTGTATGGTGAAATCACATTCTGAGCTCTGATCTTACAAAGGTTTATGAAGAAGGTCTTGAGAGCGCTGTTAGGAGAGTAAAATCAGTTCTCTGGGAAACAGCTAAAACCACAAATTATTACAATTATACGCTTGGCTGTTTCAGAAAATTAGAATTACTAACTTTTCATTGAGGAAAAGAAGGAGGTGTGTGTGAAAGCGGGTCTGAAATGTTGAAAGAAGAAAAAGTAATTAGTGAGGTTTCATGTAGGTGAAACCAATCTTGCTTAGGAAGGCTAAATAGCCCCTCATTTTCATGATTGTAATAAACATTCATTTATTCCTGGCTGCTGGCAACATAAAGCAGCTTAACAATTAGTATGGGATAGGCTCATCTGTGGGTGGCATGTGAGGTAATACCAGTTATTCCTCAAGGGAAAACTCATACCTAGCTACCTATATTTTTACCACCTCTAGCACACTCAGTGGACTGGAGTTCTGCACCTGTGGCTCCAGTGTAGCCAGGATGGAGTGAGTGTGGAATTTGAATCTGAATTTCCATGGGATTTTAGCTCAAACAAATCAAGTGGGTTGCATTGTTTTCTGTAAGGTGGAAGCTCAGGTAGAATTAAGCTTAAAAACTTGTATAAATTAATACAGATTTACAGATTTGAGATGTAAGGAATTCTGTTGACATATTCAATGTTCATTCAGTGCTCTGCATGTGGAAGGGGAGAAAGTGGAGGCAGAAGTGAATTGATGTTCCTTCAGACTGTCTTAGTGTATAACACAGGTCAGAGGAGTTTCCCAGTGGTTTTCATGCTAAATCTTGGGACATGGGAGAGGTATAATAATTTAATTTTATTTAATTTGGTTTTCCATCCCTTAAATTTAATAATTATCATTGGCTGTTTGTTTGCCTGGGTATTTTAACTTTTGAGGCACACACAAGATGCTTTCCTACTATTTGTTTCACAAGACTAGATGATGTTTTGGTGTATGGACTTTGAAATTTTGTGGGTTTAGGGTGAGACTGCCTTAAAGATGTAATTTCTTGCTGGTATAGCAAATTGAATCTGAGAAGCATTTCTGTGTTAAATACAGTTACATTAATTGAAAGAATATTTGAAAATAAAGCTATTTCTTCCTTTCTTTTATTCTCCTCCCAACTCCACTCCCTGAACTCTAGGGAAAGCCTATTCATTTGTAAAGCTTCATTCTTCTTTCAGGACTGGTATTTTGGGAGGGCGGTCATACTGTCATTTGTAAAGGGGCACATCAAAACATACAGTTTTTATTTCTTTTTTCTACCTACAGTGTTCATCCTGCCTGGTTTTGGTGCAGAGAGTGTAGAGTGTTGCACAGGATGGGATGGAGAAGGGAAACAGTGACAGAGAAAAATACAGTGCTTAATTTAATAAAATCTAGGTTTCTGTTTTAAAGCCTGAATTGTTATTTTGTCCTTTTTGTATCACTGGCTTTAGAGGAACATTCAAAATAGTGAATCAATTTTCTAAGTTTAGAGAATTGCTGTTTATTAGCAGCAGTTGCAGGCAAATTTTTTTGTACCTACCACAGTTTAATAAGGTTCTAATTACAGTAAATTTTACTAATATATTTTGTATTACTTAGGAAAAGTGCCAATCCACGAATTTCCTAAGTATGAGGACATGCAGTTGGTGCAGCCAGTATTTCTTGTATCTCCCCCTGCCCCCTCCCCTTTGATTTACTAATAACTCTTATTCTCTTGAAATTTTCTTCCTTCCCCACCCAACAACTGCTTTATAGCTGACAAAAATAAGCAATTTCCTAGCCTTATCCTCTACCTACAGAGGTCATAAAAATTGCTAATGGAAACGCTGTTGCCTTCTGTTGTGTGATTCTAATAGGAAACGGATCACTGCAATTTATGGGGTACTTACCCTTTTCGGTACATGATGAATGGCTCACTTCAAATGATGCTTCCTCATTGATTTCCAAGTATTTATCACCAGAAAAGACAGAGCAGGAAGAGCAGCATTTAAACATGAAGTTGATTTTGAAGATGTTGTCTTTTCACTACGGTGTGAATTCATGGCAATATAGCATTTGCTCTAGTAGGGAAGCAAAAGATGTGAAGTCAGTTCTTTACATTGCTCTTAAGATTAGGTCTCTGAACCCACTTTTTGTTATGCTGTATTAGCTTTCTTGCCTGTCCTTTGCTAGAGAGAGTGAGAGGCTTACTCCATGCAGAGGTTTTGCTCACACTCTGCCTTGTTTGCTGCCGTGTTCTTGAAACAAGCACATATGGTATTTGTATGTCAGTAGTCTCTTTGCTGTCAATCTTTTTGGGATATTTTCACTTAATTCACAGAAAATCTATATGCAGATGAATTCTATGTAATATTTAGCAGGTGACTGAAATATTTGTATTGGTGTGGTGTTGTTTTATTTTGCTACATGAAGTATTAGAAGAGACCCACTGAATCTGTTCCATTTTTATCTGGCTGGACTGGACTGAATCAAAACAAAAAGCATCTCGTTAATGCCTGCAGTCATATAACCTTTTTCTGTGTGTTGCTGAATGAATCACTGTGCAAAACCACATGTAAGCAAGGTAGATCATGAGCAGATACAATTATACAAAATATTTTTGTTTTTAAATTACCAAAACTGATACATCCCTGTGCCAAGTAAGATAACTTGCTTCAATTGAAAAGCATATTGCAGTTTTACAGTTTGTAAGACTGGCTTAAATGTCATTAACTTGACAGTTTTTGAATACTGCAAATGGTTATAGCTATGCAGTAACTAAAATTATCATCTTTTTAAATGGTAATGTTAAAACCTTTTTGTATTCCTCAATTCCAGAGAGTCCAATATTAGTTAATTAGATAATATGCTTGCAAAAATGAGGTTATGTTGGTTAGAAAAAAGCATGGAGTTTTCACAAGTCACTTTGATAGCTACTACTGCAGTTAGGTTTACTATTAAATGGAAATAAACTGATTTTTCATTAAAGAGCATTATATGAAGCCATTGATGTAAAATGCACCCATTCCAGAGAACTTGTAATAATTTTAACTCTCACTATGTAAGAGCACATCTTTATACTATTATCATACATTATTTATCTGTTTCTTGAGATTATAACCTTGCTCTTTTCTTTCTTATTGTAATGTGATTTACAAATTTTTCATTTCAAATCATGATGCAAACAATGGAAAAGAAGAACAAAATCTGCAGATGAAGTCTGTTCAGTTTCCATTTTTTTTCTCTTTTTCTGAGAGCTGTGTTGAGTAAATCTCTAAACAGCTACCAGGCTGCACGTGGATGACTGACAAAAACCACTCTGTATTGTCTACTTCCATTGCTAAGATTTATAGAATTGGTCTTCAGATGTCTCTAGTGTAAACATACTGGATGTCAAAAGAAGTGAAGACTGTCATACCTCTCTGATCAATTTGCTCTAAAATAGGCTTAGTATAATGCACAATTTCTTTCTACATGAAAAAGC
Source organism: Taeniopygia guttata (assembly GCF_048771995.1). Lineage (NCBI taxonomy): Eukaryota > Metazoa > Chordata > Aves > Passeriformes > Estrildidae > Taeniopygia > Taeniopygia guttata. The sequence goes on from NC_133026.1 coordinate 104,725,624, forward strand.
ACTTTTCTGTAAAACCACCCTTTTCAGCTGTCCTTTCCAAAATCAGTATTATCAAGTGCTCTGTTTTTAACTTCACCTGCTTTCTCATGCCACACTGCAGTTACTTTCAAAAGAAGAGCTCTCATACTTGTGTGAGATGTCTCACATAAAATAACAACAAAAAACTAGTTATCAGCCTTGCAGAGCACTAGGTTATATGTTCATATTCTGGGCTAAAAGTTGTCCTATAAAGGATTGCCTCAATTCCCACAGTGTTCAAGTGGAGCTGCCACAGCCAGTGATTAATCTGTGTTTCCTTTGGAAACAGATGTTAATTGGTTGGACACTGAGTAATGGGTGATGGTATGAAGAATAGGTGCAACTTTAAATCTGTGTAATATTGGAACATAAAAGATAATTGAAATAGTATCTTTGAAATACAAACATAGTATCTGACTTGTTAGAAGGCAGGGAATAAACTATATTTTTTATCTTGGGTATGTGTAAAGATATGGGTGGAGAAAGGGAAGTTAAAAATATAGTTGTTTACTGTACTTCATTTCAGTTAAAACCAAGCATAATTCAAGTAAATGTATCTGCTTTTCTTTGTGACTTAGGGTTTGGTGCACATGCTCGAGTGGCAGAGGACAAAATGTACTTTTTGAAGATAAGAAATATTCTAAATGATGAGAACAACATGCACTGAACAAGCACAAATCATTCAGATACCTCTCTAAATTGCACATGTTGAATTTAAGTGACTCAAAATTAGGTTGAACTAACAATCTAAAAATACATAGAACCTCTTTTTTCTAAATCCTGCTTTTAGAATTTTTGTTCTTATTTGTACATCAAAGAGCTGTTGACGGCAAGTCTCTAAATGACTGGCCCAAATCTGAGTTGAATAATATTTTGGAATGAACTGTTCCTAGTCTTTGCTCTTCTAAACCAGCCTTGTCTCTGAAAATGATAGACATATATATTTGCACTCTTGCCTTTTGCTCTTAGTGGTGGCATGGCCTGCATTGAAAATCTCATGCCTGGAGATCCTGACATTTTGCTGCAGCTAATGAGCATCTGAATCGTGATAGTTGCAGAGCTGCAATGGGCTTGTTTGTGCTGGTTTTGAGTAGTGCTGGAAGATCTGTCAGTCAGGATTTCAAAATAAAGGCAATTGCAATAAAATGCTGACAGAATTTTAATAAAGTTACAGTTGCTTAAAGAATGTTCAAACTTATTTAACTTGTCTTTTTACCTTATTATCTGCCTCACACTGTTAATATGTAAATGTAAGAGCTGATTACAAAAGAAATTATGTAGGTTCATGAAATATTTTAACAGTACTACCCAATTCTTTTATTGCCTTTGCTGTAATCCTTGGCAGAGCTTCATGGAAATGCAGACTTCAATGAAAAATACTGACCTGAATTATTAAAACCATGTATGGCTAAGAGTAGTCCTATGAAATCTTTGGATAGAATTTGGATTTTCTTTAGTCAAATAATTTAAAATAACCATCTTAAATTATAAATCAGTAGTTTATAGAGAACTTTGAAAACCATATGTATTGCTGTTTGTCTTTTAGAGCATAGGTGAGAGAGACTCATATTGGGAGGAATCATGTTTTCTTTGATAATTCTAGTAGGGGGTTGATTTTGAGATCTTTTGTGGAAGAAGAATTTAAATAGGTGACTTAACAAAGTTGTGTTATCTCTAAAAACAATGACACTTTACTGTTGGTCATGGTTGAAAGTCTTATTTTACTGTAGTCTAAAAAGCATTGGGATTTTTTTCATTGAAGGTGAATGTTTGAACAGAAGATTCTGTTGTAAATGAGAATTGCTTATTGCTTTGAGTTTCGAAAGAGCAGATTTTATTTAATCTCTGTGAGCTGTGTACTGCAGAAGACTACTCCACTGGGCTTCCTTCTTCAGGTGCCAGGTTCTGCATTGTTAGAAGGGACAGCTGTGGCTGTAAGCAAAAAGTCAGAGGAAGTGTTTTAAAATTCCAATTTTTTCCTTGCTACTTAGTGCTCTTAAATAAATACCGACTAAGCCTGTTACATGTACTGGGCTTTTATCTGTTTATTCTATGCCTTATGTTTCTTTCTGTGTTGTTTTCTGCTCTATCTGAAACAAGTGTTATGTATTTGCTATTTGTATTTGTTATTTGTAGTTTCCCTGCTTTTATTTTGTGGAAAGTCAAAACTCCTGGTATATAAACGAGTTGGCAAATAACGAAGTTGCACAACCAACCTGTTATGAAACTTCATCACCATCAGTCACCTCTGGTACAGAAATACATTTTGTTTCCAAAAATGCAAACTACTAAGTATTTGCATGTTTAGTGCAGTGACCCTACTTTTATTTTTATGCATCAGAACTTAATCACAAGCTCAGTAAAATTCTCTGTTTGGATAAAGCTGATAGCAGCTTATTGTGCATCAGTATAGGATGGAAAGTCATGTTCTTTGCTCTATGAAGGGAAATGATTATATCCTACAAACAACTGAATGGTGAAACCCCCCTCAGAAGGTCAGCATGGAGAGGATGTCAGTCAGAATATTCTTTTTCAGAACTCTGAGGAGTCATTCAGCTTCACGATGGAGCTTCACTGCTGGAGTCAGCTTTCTTTTCAGTGCTCCTTCAGAGACTGACATTACACCTACAGCTCCTGGTGTTAATAGGACTGTACCTCCCTCCATCTGCAATTCAGACATCAGGATAGGAAGAAGCATTTGATCTGTTTAAAGCTTGTCATGGTGCTGTAAATTATGACTTAGAATCTTAAGCAAGCCAGAAGGTACTAGTGAAAGTTGTTAGTAAAGCAGCAAGCAAAGTCTTTATCCATAGTTTTTTCTTCACTAGAATGAATTCATTGCCCAAGTGTCCTTTGGCCTCGTGTTTCCAAAGGAATTCTGAGTTTTTAGTGAAGAGAACCTCTCATTCAAACTCTGCTAGCTGGTACCGAAGTGCCCAAGAGGTACTTAGCATGGGGAGGAAAACTCCTCACTATTTTTTTGTACTCACTATTGTGACTATTACTTCCAACACAAAAGCATCCACAACTCTGCTCCATGAATTTGCTTTAAATGAATGTGGATATGCTAACAATCTTCTAGTTAACATATGCAGGGGAATAGCACCAATAACAAATGCACTGCCTTCTTTTAAATTAGCAATTTACTATGAGGAATTTCCAGTTTGTAAATATCCTGATCCATTCTATCATCATACAGAAAACCCACAATCATGGTATTTCTTTGTATGTTTTCTCAGTGCAGTGCAAAGGTACGTGACTGTTTAGAGAAAGATTTGACTTGGATAGACACTGACCCCAGGACAGCAAGGAGCTCCATGTGAGCTATCCAGTCCACTGGTCAGAACATGATGCCCACAAAGCTGCCTGCAGCTGTGGGTGGGCTCTTTCTGCTTCTTGAGCTGCCTCCTCCCTCCAGATATCTTTGCTCTGCGTGTGCTGGGAAGATAGAGCCTAGTCAGGGCTGTAGGTCAGCTCCGTGCTTTGTTAACAAAAGAAACAGACTCAAAGGCATGTCTTATCTTCACAGGAGCTGTGCAAGTCCCAGTGCTCTCCCATTCCACCACTGGGAGAGAGCTATTCTTTTGTTTTCAGGCATGTAATGCAAAATTCATCAGTCAGATACTGAAATTGTTGTACTTGTTGTTAAACTTCACCTCTGACTGACAGTGACTCAGCTTGCTTTTGGGTTTTGCAAATAGGAAAGGGAATACAGATCTGTTGGAGGTACAATACTAGTGATTCTTGCATGGTTGGAGTCTCATTGAAAACAGCCCTTTGCAGTTCACTGGTGATCTTCAATGCCCTTGTCCAGTTCCTGTTATCCAGTAATACCCTATATGTGGCAGTAAACACTTGATAAATTTTTACCACTGACTTGACAACAGAGAGAGGAAGTGTTCAGCTGAGGAGTAGAGAGCTTTTACGGACAGAAAGCTCTGTGATCTCCTCTACTCTGGGAATTCATGTTTGCCTAGCCTGGGCATTTTTAAAGCTTGCATTTACCATTTATTGATCTACATTTTTCCCCCCTCTAGTCTGACTCAGCATTCCCAGTTTTAAGAAAATAGGTAGGACTGCAGTCCAGAAAAAAGGCATTATTATTTCTGAGGCAAAAAAGATGGCTTGCATATGAAGGAAGACAGCTTTTTTGGTAGCCCATCCTAGGGGAATGGGGAAGAAAGGAGACAGTCTTACTTATATTTTCACATTCCTTATATGACAATCTGCATTAGTAGCAGTTGATATTTGGATTAGAGAATAACCTCAAATTTTGCACCCTGAAGTTCCAATATTCCTTTTGTTTTCCATGACCTTGTGTTCCACAGCCCTTTGTTCACGTTTACCTTTTCTCTGGACTCAGACTGCCTAGCCTTGCTGCTCTGTGTCTCATCAGTTCCAACCTAGTCCCTTCCAGTGTAGAAAAGTCTCCTTTCTTCTCTAGAGACATGCAGCAGAGACCACCTTGCTCTTTGTACCTATGTCACTTTTGCCTCCCAGCTGGCATCCTCCCTACATTTAACTACAGGTCTTTGAATTTGGATGGTCTCTTCACCCATGCCAGCGTTCCCCGTCTCTCTTTCATCTATCCTGTTGGCACAAGGACCTCATGGTCTGTTGGTTCCTAAACCCAGATGGGGAAACTACATAAGGCAAAGTAGGAGACTGCAGGTGGTTATTCCTATTGTTGCCTCAACATCTGCAAGCATAAAATCCCAGTGAAGAGACAGGGAGATCTTCCTCCGGGTTGTGGCTTACAGTACTCTTGAGAGAAAGAATGTGTAATTTTTTACACTTGCTCTGATATAAATAATATTTAACTGCTCCAGCCTGGTTGGTATCCCTTGAAATTGCATGTAGTTTATGACAAGAACACCATGTTCACTTTCTGAATGGCTAATTTTACTCGTAAATAGTGGTAGTTGTTCTGGTATAGATGAATGAAAGAAGATTGCTTGGAGAACTGGTCTAAGCCAGATAGCACAGGCAGCTATTTTTATGGAACGGTAAGTCCTGAATGAATCAGTCAGGGTCAGAATGGTGTAGTTAAACCCAGGAGTTACCAAGTTCCTCTGACCCAGATGAAGGTCTTTTTCTTGGCAATTTCAGTAAGAAAGCGCTGGCTCTTGCGTGGGTCTGCCTTGGTGGTTCAATTGGTGAGACACAGATTGTGGTCTGATTTATATTTGAAATAGATCACCAAGAACTGAGTTGGACTTGCCCTGGCTGGCAACAGTTCACAGAGTGCCATGCTCTGGTCCTCTGTGACCTGGACTCATTTCCTCTGTGACCAGCAATTATCAAAGAATTAAGAGTTTTTAAAAGGTATGATTAACACAATGTCCACCCTTTATGTAAGTATAGAAAATATAATTATGCCCAAATATTTTGCTTAATGTTTTGGGAAGGTGAGGGAGATGAGTGGAGTTATATAAATATACATACATATAATGTGTATATAAGAAAAATACATATTTTTACATGCAAACCCAGTGGTTTATGTATTAAATATCTGTTTCTGAGAAGTGTGCAGAATCTTCTTTACATCAGGACACCTGGACTTTGGTTATACCAAATTAGTATCCTCAAAGATATGTTACTAGTGAGTGGTTTGGTGTATTTTGTAGTGTATGGTATCCCCCTTTTAGGAGACATTGTATAATGTTTTCCCCTCAAAAACTGGATTTTTTTTACAATGTTAGCAGTAAGATATGTTAGAACTTGGGGTAAGTAAGGGAAGAGGAGGAAATTTCAACTGCATTATGAGAAAAATGATTTTGAGTAATTAGGAATACCTAGCAGGCTGAGGGAGAGAAGGAAAGTGCATGATCCTGCTCACAAGGGAGAGTGAGAAGAAACCGTAATTCAATTCAGAAAGCATAAGCTGTGCAAAACCTTTTTCTTTACAATTTCTACTCTTTCAGTGCACAGCAATGCTGACTGTCTCTACAATTTGTCTGGATTTTAAATCAGATCAGTGTAATTAGCTAACTTTACTTATTAGCTTGAGCTGACTCTAGTGGTACAATGGTTGAATTGGTTGCCATTATATTTGTTTAACTGCTGTAAAGTAAGATTCTAACAATAGGTTCCTACACTTAAATAGCACTGTCGAGCACTGGTGCCCTATCAATCAGTCAGACCTCTCCCTCCTGCTGTCTGCTCTGATAGACAGTTCTGCTGATGTGGGGACTCTGGAAGAAGAGATCAGGAAGAAGGGATGATGGATAAAGACCATCTCCTGTCTTGGGAGGAAATCAGAAAAATCCTTTCTTTGACTATCAACAAGCTGCTTTGTCAAGGTGTCAGAAGATTAATTATGCTCATGCAAGAGGCGAGAGTGGCTGTTTTCCGTGCCGGTTTTGGTGTAATGGGGTGGCATTCTTCTGAACCATGGCCGAGAATTGCAAAGAAAGAGGCTTAAGAGATTTCAGCCCCCTAACATCACTGTCCTGTAAGCGTTTGTAAAGCTCTTAGGCACACATCCACAGTACTGTGAAGTTCTGCCAGTAATTGATTAAAGTGTTTGTTTCCAGTGCTGTATGGACTTGATCTCGTGAAACATTTGGTGACAACCTCTGTTAAAAGTCTGTCAGCATTATTGGTAGTTGGGACTCTTTAAGCTGTCAACAAAAACATGCAGAAAACTTAGCATAACACTAAACATGAAAACATGCAACCACTCACTAGTTTTTGGAGTTTATAAATCAATGAAAGGGAAAATCTCCAGTAAGTGTCTGGAGTATTTCATATTGGAGCTGAGCAAACCTGCTTTGTGTTTTCTTTTATCCATCATCCTTTTGTATGTTTTTGAATAAATTAAATGTAAAGTATAATAAAATATGACCAATTTTACATTTTTAATTAATCTGTTTGGGAATAAATAAAATGTACTAGTTTTAATTCTGAACAGATTAGATTTTGCTAAAAAAGGGGGTTTTGGGGTTTTTTCTTAGAATAAATCTAAATAGTAGACTTGAAGAAATTCACTACTTGAAATATGAGGTCATTTTAACTAAATCACTTGATACATTACAAGAGTATCTTCAAAAGTTCTTTAAATTTTGAACAAACTGTGTCAGTAAAAGGACTCCTTCCATCTGGCCTAATCTGTCTAACTTAATCCCATGCCCAGATGAAGAAGAGCATTTTTTGTAATCTGCTAATTTGAGACAGTTTTGGGTTTTTTCTTGAAAGAGTCAAGTCTTGAGTTAATAAAACGGAGAGTTAAAGAGCTGCATCACTTTATTATTTGTGGTTTAAGATGTTTTGAACTCTAGTATGCTGTAGTTGAAACTGTAACAAACCCAAACATTTTAAACATGGCTGTGCCTGACCTTGAAATGCTGCTGATAAAAGCTAATGCTGTTAAATTGCATGCCAAATTAACCCTCATTTCCAAATGCTTTGTGTGTGTGTTTCCTGTAGGATAGGCTTTGATCCTGCCAAGCAACACTTCTTTTACAATCAGTTATTTTTTAATGAAGGAAAATCAATGAACAAGTTTCAGTAGCTGATTTCAGCAGTAGTGAAATGAAATGTTTTGCTTTCCATCTTTCTGCCACTGTGCTTGGTCTACTGTATCAGACACCTGACATGATACAGTGTTTTTGCATAGATGTAATGGTGATTTTCATCTTGAAACTTTATTTTTACATGTGTAAACTTTATCAAGGATTACAAATTCATGTGAGAAAGACACAGGAAACTGGCTAATAGACTGGGCAAGGAATACTTTCTAAAGCAGTCCTTTTTTTTTAAGTCTTACTGAGGCTTAGCATCAGTAAAGTGGGGATTTAATCTAAATCAAGAAAAAAATGTTAATTGCCTCACAAGTGTTTTTTGTTTGAAGCATCCAGGTTCAAAATATTTTAGCAGTTGTCCATTTTGGAGTGTTTGTTTTTAATTCAGAATTTACATTGCAGGAACATCTGTCTGTGCAATCCACAGGTTTTTCATTTGCATCTTTTGAGAAATACGGACTTGGTATGAGATTTGGTGGGATAAAATCATGCCCTCTTTTGGACCAGCAGGCCTTTGTAGATCTGTTGGTGTAAACTCCCACTAAAATCAGACAACAAGCATGAGCAGAAACTGCTTGCATATAGATATTGGCTTTCTGTTAGTTCTTATCTGCTGAGGACCTCGAGTGTTCTCGTTTTAAAATGGAAGTGGCTCTTTTTAACCTCTGACAAATGAACTGCCATCTGCATCAATTAATTTGAGGGGGACATTATCTTCCTGTGTGAACTTTGGCGGGAAGTGCTTTCAGGCCATAAAGTGAATCATTGATCTGCCTGGGCTGAAGCTGATATCTTGGTCTCTCTGCCTGGCATCTCCTCCAGGATGTTTAGCTCCTGGTCCTCTGTCATGTGTCTTTTCTCTGCCGCTATGCACAGGCCACCCATACCATGGCTGTGTCCTGTGTAAGGTCTCTGACCTAGCTGTATTACCTTTTCATTTGGAGAGGGAAATACCATGGTCCAAGCTTCCATCTTCACCACATCAGGACCATGTTCATTGCACTGGGCAGATGTCTCCTTATGCCTTGTCTGTGTGGCTGTTGTTTTCTCAGTGTCACCTTGATTGTGTTACCTTTCTTTTTGCACTTCTCTGCTAGCTGTTTCTTTTAATTTTGGTTTCTATAAGGTTAGACCTAAGGTTTTTATCTTGTCTTTCAAGGCCCTCAAAAAAACTCCTAAACCATGAGGGGTTTTTCTCTCTGTTATCTGCCACTTACTCCCCTTTGTTATTGAGATGTCCGCCCCAGTACCTACGGGGCAGCTGACCTTGATCTAGGGCCAGCTGACTTTGATCCAGGGCCAGCCCAGCACTGGTGACCCTTGTTGGGTCCCCACTCCTTGGCACCATCTCACTTGTGTGGTGCTTTTGCATATGCTGAGACATTTTGCCTGCAGGAATGGAAGTGTGGCTGCATGGAGCCCACCCAGGCAGCTCCTGAGCAGGGTGGAAGAGCCTTCTCCAAGCCAGAGGTGGCTGCACTGGTACCAGCCCTGCTCTGGGGAGGGCTTTCTTTCATCCTTGTTCTGACCTGACCTTGCTGCTGTCAGGAGAGCTACTTAAACATCTCTGCTCTGTGGTCCTGCTCTCTGGAACTGGATTTTCATGTCGCCCAGTGTATACCACCACCCCTTCTCTGTGTACTGGGGGTAACTGTATTCCTTTGTGTGGCCTGTCATGCTGTCATGTGGATGCTTGGGGAAGCAGCCAATCTGTAGGTCAGGGCAGCATCTTTCCCAGTACATATACTGCCAGCTCCAAGGTAACAGAAACTGTTGGAAAAGTAGATTGTGCTTTACCTACGTACTTCTGTGCAGGCTATTTTAGAGACTTGTGGGGGTGGGGAGGTGTGAAGAACTGGGAGGGAGTGAGCTCAGAGAGCAAGACTCGGGATTTTCCAAAGGCTCTGTTTTGTTTGTGAGCTTTTAAAGCATCAGCCTCTTTCCGATTCTAAATACAAGAATTAACATTACTCCAGCACAGTAAACTTCGATGCACAGCTGCTTCTTTAAACCCACATAACTTTCTGCCTGCTTTGTAGGATCCTGGATTTGCCTCCAGGAAAATCTAGGGGCAAGGTTTCCAGTTTGTGCCTGATGGTGGGGATTTGCAGTGGTGTGAATAGAAGCAGAGGGGAGGCCTTGCCTCTGGAGCAGCAACAGATGCAGCTCGTGAGTGAGTGGTTTGCTCATGGCAATGCTGAAGTGCTGCTGGAAGGGCTGTCTAGAGGTCTAGTCCACCTCCTGCTCTTAAAAGGTCTGTAGCCAGTATTTGTGTTAGAGGAGGATGAAAAGGTGACAGGGTATAATTAAAGATACTGCTGTATTATATCTGAGAGGATCTTAGGAAATGCTAATAGTGAGAGGAAGAAGTAATGGGTTTGTTGTTGCCTCCTTTTAGCAGCATTTCTCTGAGAATTTAAGAGAAAATGAGTTCTGCTGAAATGACCTTTTCTTCACCTCTTACTGGCTCTTGAAAAGCCTGTGCTTCCTGAGCTGTCCACACAAACACACAAATAATCAAAAAAAAAAAAAAAAATCCAAGTGCATATGCTCCAAGGGATAGTTAAGCACATAAAAAAAAAAAAAAAAAAATTCTCATCACTGCTATTGTGTTAGAGGGCAGTTGTTTCTGAGGAAAATTGATTTTTTTTCCCCACTTTAATACCTTAAAAATGCTTTTAATCTATCCCTAATGAAGATGTGATAAGTGCTAAATAACTAACTAGAAGCTTTTTGAAGCCTGGAAGATCTTTGTTGTTCTCCCTTTGCATATGTTGTCCCAAGACTAAGGGCTTTGCTAAAATGTAGAAATAGTATTTAGAAAAAGATAAGGTATCTGATCTTGCTAAGTCCTATACTTTTCTGTAGAAATTCAATGTAATTGAAGATGCTGTTTTTTCATTTTAAAATTGGGTGTACAGCAAATAAAAAGTGGGCTTCAAAAGAGGCTGTTCTAGAAAGGAAGTAACTTGAGAAAAATGGGCAATTGAACAGGAATTGATTTTTTAGCTTTCCTTTGAGCACAAAGTGTTCCTGTTACACTTGCTTGACCTAGTTGTCTCACCATTATTTCAGAATGTACTTATTTTCTCTTTGGTATTTTTGTCTCTATTCTTGGAGGAGTAATGTGCAACATTTGCCTGGTACCTGACAGTAGATCAGTCACATCTCTGCCTTCCTAAATGAGGCTTTTTCTGTCTGATACTGTTTTGGTTTTTTGAAAGAAGAGAACCTGTATTTTTCTGTCTTGACAGATTAATGGCCATGAATGACACCTTGCAATAAAATCGGCATTCTGGCACAGTCCCTGTTGGGCCTTTTGTATTTGCAGGGTAGAAATCCCTGATCACCAGGTTGTTTTCTGTGCAAACACTGGGAGAATGCTGGGACCAGCAAGGTTAAGCTGACCTTATGTGCTGGCCTGCTCACTGCCACTGACTGTCATGTTTCAAAGGTTAAACTAACTGTGGATGAAATGTAATCAGTAGTGCACTGGATCCTTTCCAGAGCTCACTGGAGGAGTGCAATAACCAGCATTGTTAGCTTTAGGAGAGCAAGAGACGGAGGTCATTACCTGTGTGCGTCTAAGCGTGAGGAACCAACTGCCTTTCCTGCTACCTCCCACGTATGTTTATTTAAATCTTATCTGGAATTGTTATCCAGCTGGCCCCTGCTTCTTTAAAAAAATATATCTGTTTATTCTTCATAAACTAATTTTCATCCTTCTGTTGCTTTCTCATAGTTTCCATGAGAAAAATGTGCTTCTCTCAAACCCTGTCATTAGATGGGATGGGAATTGTTACTTGGGGAAGCAGAAGAGGCTGAAAGAAAGAATTGCTATGTTTTTAGATGACAGCCAAACCTAGGCTGGGGTAAACCAGACACTACTTTTAAGGCAGACACACAATGCGCCAGCAGAGGAAAGATGATCATGGTAAATTTTCCCTCCTTCACTACTGGGTAGCAAGGCAAAGAGCTGGTAAAATAAGAAGCTGGCAAGAGACAGGGAGCAAGTGTGGGAGGAGGAGGCCAAACAGAAGCACTGAAGCAAAGATAGCATTTCTGAGAATTGATTTCCTGTTTCTTTCTATACTCAGCTACTCATTTTCCCCAACTCGCCGTCATTTGTGCAGTACTTTTAGTCCTCAGCATTCAGATCTGCAGCAGGAGTCTGTTCTCATTGTCAGATAAAAAGGCTTTCTGGAAGGCACCAGAAGCATATAGGATATAGTAGGGAAGTACTGCCTGTTGTCACATTAGGAATTTCAAGGGTGACAGGAATTTAAGCCAGTTTCTTTCTTTTTTTTTTTTTTTGGCCTATATAGCTTTTGCACTACCTGCCCTCTGAAAATGCCTGTACAATAACAATAGATTTAAGTGAGAAGCAAAAATTTGTCTTCCTTTTGAATCCTGTGGAAAGATTCTTTTTCACTTCATCAAAGCATTTTATTTTCTTTATAGATTAAGGTGTGGGTATTGCCTTGAAAATCAATACATTTAGCAGAAATTGAGACTTTCCCTTGAAAGAAGAGAGGGACAGATGGGGGACTTCCATTTCAGAGCAAATCAGAGCTTTAGAGAGGATAAGATTATCTTGATATATGTTTTGTTATACACTTGTGATTATTGTGTTGCAATCAACTGGTGGGAATATGAATGTCTTTTTTAGGATTTTTCTATATGGGCTTTTCATTTTGAGTTAGTTTCTAAAGAAGCCCTGATAAACATAGAGCCCTGTACTTGTTCATAGGAAAGTAAGCTCCATTCAGAAAAGCTCAGTGTAAGTTGGTTACGATGTTGTGAGAAGAAAATGCCATTATCCTCCTTAGCCCACCTTTATCAGACTCTCAGGTTTTTAATCACAAGCAGAGAGTTCGTTAGCGCTGTTTTTATCTGTTGCCCCCTCCTGTGCTTCAAAAGTAGAATGATCTTCTCTTTATTCCTAGTCTTCATGAGATCTCTCTATTTCAGTGTGTGAGAAAGGACAAGGTATTCACTTTCTATTTACTTTTCTTATGAAATTCTTCTTTCTGAAAGGCCTTTCCCCCCCCCCCCCCCTTGGCCATTTTTTCCCTTTCTCTTCATGTCAGAGCACTGGAGATGTGGAAGGACTGAGTAAAAGCACTAGCAACTGTCTTATCCTTGTGAATGCAGAGCAGTATTCTTTCCCAGTCCTGCATCTTTCACATGCCTCTTTCTCTATGCTAGATTGCTGTGTTAATTGTTCAAAGAGCAGCTTGATTTCTCTTCCCACCTGGAGGTAGAATGCTTCCATAGCCACTTCTGTAAATATTCCTGGACTTCTGTTATGGCAAGCAGTGTCTGGACTAGACATAATTTCTCTATGAATGGTTCCAGACTAGCCATAATTTCTCTATGAATGGTTCCTAGTCTACTGGGATAACTATTCCAATGTCTAATGTTTGTGGTCCAAAATTGTGCTCAAGGAAACTCTGAACATTGTGCAAATCTTCACAGAGAGCTTCTCAACAAAGCATTTTTCATGTGAGAAAAGATGTAGACTCAAACTACAGTCATAGAGGGTGTAGATCAGCATGAGTAGTGAAGAAGGTATGTGAGGTTTTCCTATCAGGTCTATAAGGAATCCATTACTTTTTCTGTGCATGTGGGGGGCTTTCTAGAGACCTTGTGCCAGCTCTGCTGAATGACCTTAGGAACAAGAAACCAGTTTCTTCTACCTCCCAGATGTTCAATCAGCTGCCCAGAACTGGGTCCATGGCATTCCCAGCTAGGGGAATACTTGTGAGTCAGGTGCTTGCCCCTGTGTAGAAATAACTAGAATTCCTCAAAGAAAGGAATAGCTTTTAACATTAGCATTTTTAAGAAGGTCTGGCCATACTCAGTGTTTCTGCACAAGAAACAGCAGATAAACAGCAAGGCCTGATGGAGTTTCTGTTTTTCTGGAATATCTTAGTGATGGGAGAATTTGGGCAACACTACTTGAAATAAATAGCTTTGCTTGGGAAAACCATTTGTAATTGAAATATGCAGTCTGTTTGTATTGAATATTCAAAGGAGTTTTTTTTAATATTCTAAACTGATCTGCTTCTTTGCTTAGAATGCTCTGATATTTTATTAGAAAGATGCTGTGTAAAACCACTACTCATAATTTAACTCTTCATGGCTACCGAGCATGTTGTTTTCTCTTTGCAGCACAAAGGCCAACTGCATTAAAGTGGATGATTTTATGTGATTACTTGCTGCATCCGTCTTTGTATTCAGACTGGCTGATTGCTATAAATACAAACTCAAGTTTCTTTGAATGGTGATCATCTGAATCTCCTCAGTAAAAGGATTCAAGATGAGCCAGGTGTACAACAGTATCTTGTGTTTCCCCTCCAGCTAGATTTCTACAGTACATATGTGTGCACATTTTGGCTACAAGTCATATTTCTTTTTGAAATCTCCTTCTTGACTCTGTTCTTCACACCTTTAATGTTTTCCTTCTGTGGATTTATAAAGACCTGTTTATGCCTGAGTGCTGTTTTGGGTAAGAAGTTACCTTTAAAAGAACAGTAAGAGAGATGGGTTTCTACTCTGTCTTCTGCCCATCCACCTTTTTCTCTTGGGTCATGTATGTGGCAAAAATACTAGAAGCAGCATGGATACCATGGTAGTACTCCAAAGCAGAATGGTTTGGAACCAGGGAAAAACCATATGTGCACAGTATCTACTCCGTGCCATTGGTCTTTTGGGCTTTGATGGGTATGTTGGCACAGATGTCTCCAGAGATAGCTATATTCTGTAATTAGAGGCCTGCATTACATCTTTCCCCTTTTAGGCATATTTAATGGCTATGTATTTTGAAAAATTCACCAAGTAGCAGAAGGTGTTTGAGATTTTTCGAGCCTTTCATTGAGCCTCGACAGCAGGATTTCCAGGTCAGTGCATACCATATATTTGTGTCTGGACACAGCTGCAGATTGGCCTTTTTTGCTGTCCTCACCAGACTCTGCTGAGATGTTTTTCTGGGTCTATTTTCTCTGCATTTGTCACTGAGAGGAATCAGCTCGTTTTGGATAGATGTGCTTCATATGTGAAATCCCATCCTCACTGACGCTAGCAGGTTTAGTTGCTGTACATGTTCTAAACCCAGGGGAGAAATGTGGTGTTCCAGGAAGGCTTGTTCCCTCACCATGTGTCAGATTTCTGTGCTGTGTGCTAGCAACAAGAGATGCAGAGAGCAAACCTAGTGAGCTGAAATGGTCTCTGTACACCACAGCGTTCCTTAGAAATTTCTTCTAGCTTGTGAATATTTCATAGCAGGACAATTTACTGTCTTGTGAAGAAAGAAAAAGGCTTGTTTTGGCTTTGAGTGTACAGAATTCTAAATTGTATAAAACAAAATTGTGGTAAATTTTCCGAAGTTACCCTGGAAAGTTTTGACTTCTCTCTCTCTCTCTGGTGTCTGAATAGTCTTCCAGACTTAAGTGTTTGAGTTTTGCAGTTTAGTCCTTATGACTAAGGACTAAAAAAGCCTAAAGCCTGGGCTTTTTTTTCAGCATAAAAATCTTGGTTTAAGCTTTTGATAAGGAATATAGGATTATTCTTTCCTGTGTTGACAGTAAGTGAGACACACGTGTGAGGAAATGGGGACTGGGGGGAGAAGGCAGCCTTCTTGTGTAACTACATGAGAATATTTTAGTATGTGCATTCTCTGCAGGAGACTTTTAAATACAGATAAAACTAGTTATTCTGTTCCTCAAGCCTAGTCATACATGTTAAGTCTTCTAACTGAAATCTGTAGAACAGATTTAAAAATCATTATTAGACCTTTAAAACATCATAAAGATTCAAAGACAAAGAGGCCAGTTTGCCTCTTTAAATTATATGGCATTCAAGGATGTGTTATTTCAGGAGCTTTTCCAAGACACTGCACTGTCACAGCTTCATTGCTTCAAATGTCACTTCAAGTAGGAGCAGTTTTTATAACTACACAGTAAACTCAAGATGGTTTAATGGAAATGATTTCTTCATGTGTCAAAATGACCCCTTTGTTTCTCATTTTACTCTTTTGTTGCCTGCAGCTAATCTGGTTTTTGGGTTATCAGATCCAAGCATCTTACAATGCTGACTCTAGCAGCGGCATTCAGCTGGAATGCTGCCTTTTGTTTACTGGTTTCACCAGGCCTCCAGTGCTTTCTTTGGTCATCTGGTGGCTCCACTAATGTGATTTGCACTCCCAGGCTCTGCAGGTAGTCATGGGCTTTTAAAGGGAATTAGAGGAAAGCCTGCCACCCTGGTTGCTAATGAATCCACAGGGTATTTCTTATTGGTGTTTTGTTTTTCCAGATTATTTTTTCTTTTTTATGTTATTTTTCTTCTGTCTACTTGGACTTCAGTTTCTAAAGTGGGTTTACCTGGCTGTGGTGTGGTGACATTCACTTTGCTTGAAATAGAAGTACCAAATGCTATTGATCAGTCTGTCCATTTGGGGTAGTCTCAGGATCTGTAAAGTATGGAAAAAATAGATAGCTACATAAATACTCTAAACTTCTTTATTACAATATATATTATACAAAGCTTCTTCTTGGTAATAGGGGATATGGTAAAAAGAGACAAACTTCCACCTTCATGCAAACTTTATGAAAATAGCCAATGTTGGCTCATGTAGGGAAATTGAAGTGTTTTGCTAATGAGGTGGCAGCTGGAATACTGAATTTTTGCAAGCACACCAGGAGAAGATGCAAATTTATAAACACCCTCAGTGCAGTCTTACAAATATGAGCCAGTGAAGGACATAGTCAAAGAACTATTCTATTACAGTTTTTACAAAAAGCAAGTTGTACTGGAGAGGTTTTTTTAATATTGGAAAAGCTATGCACAAGAGAGGATATATTATTAAAACACCTTCGACTCTTTCTGGGGCAGAGTTTCAGACTCTGAGGAGTTAAGTTGAGTAGCATGTCAGATGCTGAGTAAGATGCCATTCCTTCTTATATCCACAACCTCTTACTTAAGTATCCTTGTGGATTTGAGTGGGGATTAATAGAGTGATTAGGGTTGGTTGGTTTTTTTTTCCCCAGATTAGTCCTGCAGTTTTGTTAGGGCCAGTATTTGGCTTGAACAAAAACAAGCACAATGTCAATGTTTTTAAAGCTTCATTCTAGCCTAATTAAGACTCACTCTCCTGTGGCAGGATGTGCAATGTTTTTATATTTTCATAAAATATTTTTCATCCATTTCTGTTTAGAATGGAAGAGAAAAAATCTGTGATAAAAGCAAAATCTGAACAAGACTTTGGAAATGAATGGGCCCTTTCCATGCAAAAATAGTTAATATTCAATCTATTCTTATTGTTGTTTACCTTGAGAGCAAGTCTATCTGTTTACCCAAGTCTGAAGAATTTAGACTGGTAGGAGTCGTGCCACTGATATGTGGTTTATAGCGTTGGGTCTTAAGAGTAGAAGAAAGCTTTAGAAAAGTTGAAGTGCACAAACTTGTTTCAGTGCTTTGTGCTCCTCCGCAGTGTCGGTGCTGTAGGATTTATGTTTATATGTGTGTGTTTGTGTGTTTTCATATACAAACCGAATATCACAGCATTAAATTGTGTTCAAAGAATAGTTGTTCAATTGGTATTTTCGCTTCAGAAAGAACCCAAAAAAAGGTAGAAATTTGGGTGCAGGGGTTTTAATAGTGGACAAATAAAGCAAGTATGTATCGATTGAGTTTTACTAGGCTGACAGCAGCACTGAAGGTCCTCGTGATGCACAAGTTTGTGACCCATGAAATCTCCATTTTCCTTCTATTGGTAATGTATCTTGAAGTACAGGATGCTGGAATGTGCATCCTGGGTGACCTAACACATTGATTATCTACAAACAGAAAATTATTTGAGCCTATTACTAAAAATGTGTTTGGTAGTAGTAAATGTAAGAGATAGGCTTAAATTAGATTGCTAAACAAGTGTTCCATGAGCACAGATTCGCTAAGACAAGATCCAATCCTTACAGGTATGAATAAGATCTGCTATATTTTCCTTTAAAATGCTTATTGCAGATGCTTGGCCACTTTGCTGATTCAGCTTCATCAGCTTGCATGCTGGTGCCCAAAATCAAAATTTTGCTTTATAAATGTACTTGTGTTACTGAAGGAAATAAAGGGCAGTAAGGAATTGAGCAGTTATTTCTAAAATGGGTAAGTATCCAAGGTTCATGAAAAGAAGCCTGTAGCACACAGGCACACCAGCGGGCAGATTTTACAGCTCTGTCCAGAGCACAGAAAGAAGATAAATCATGGCCATCCCCCTCTCATTTTTGAAATGGTTCAACCCTGGGGTTTAGCTGAAGGACTTAAGGAGTTTTTGAAGTGCAAATAGACTGGTGAAGGGTAAACCTTTTCAGAGTTTCATTTAGATGGATTTTTTTTTTCTATGTGGATTTCTGGCACCAGCTGAGATCTGGAAAGCCACAGGATTGTTTTGTTTTTGATCAATCAAGCAGGCAGAACTTGCCATGGGGGTGTACATTCTCTGCATATATATTGATCCTATTGTGTTTAAAAGAAGTTAATTTAATCACGGCTTTTTGAAACCTTCCCTGGTAAAACTTGCATTAATGAAGCTGTCATTTCAAGGTCATGTTTCAGTGTCAATAACTTAATGGTAATGACAGAAGTTACCTGTAAGTTTATTATCAAATTTTCAATCATTCCATGCTAAAATTGCATTGAATGAGAACTGATTTTGCATACATGCATGTAAAAATGTTCAGCTTCAATTGGAAAATGTGAATCTCATTAAATGAGAGATTTTCAAAGCAGTCTAGAGTTACCAAACACATTAATACTGACAGTTCTGATACAGTTCACTGCTGTTTGGATCAGTAGAGTTTGGCTCCAGTAATCTATTTTACACCTTGTCTCTTCCAGCAAAATGGTTGTATTTTCAGAGTTTTTATTCAAGGCCCTTTCTAGTAGCTTTGACCTTTTACTCACATTTAATTTTGTTTAAAAGCAGCAGCATGCAGAAGATGGATTGCATATTAATTATAAACATTTCCCTCTACTGCGATAAATATTTGGAGATAAAATGTGTAAGGGCTGGCTGCTTGATAAGATGCCCATTTGAGTACAGAGTACAGATTTTTTAAAGCAGGATACGGTTTACTATTTCATCCATATATGATGCCAAGATGTTCAAGTATTTTGGGTGAAAGCGTTGTATATTTTCAAGCAATTTTTTTCCTGTCAGGATGTTAAGTGCAGACTTCATTATTTGTTTCTTTAATTTATTTGGGTTGGAAGGAGCTTCAGAAAGTTGTTCTGGACATGGGGACACTCAAAGTATAGTGGAGTTAGTGGATTCAGATACCACAGCAGAATGTCCCAGTGCATGTCCCAGAGTCGATCTTCTAATTTCTTTTCTTCTTGGTAGTTGCATTATGCCTTGAACCCTGCCAGTTGCTGAGATACGAGGTGGAAAGCAGAGTCTTGCATGAGACGTTTTCAATCATATACCAGTAGTGGTCTTCTGTAGATTTTTGTGTTTGTGTTTTTGCCAATTGAAGGGGATTTTATCAAAGATTTTGGTGCCAGATCACTCAGTGGCTCAGAATGGGAGAGGAACTCTAAAGGTGGTCTGAGGCCCAGAGTTGGGATCCTCTTTAGGAAGGACCAAAGTGGTTGTTTCTGTGTGGTGGATGTCCAAAATGGTACTGCAGAAAGGCATACTGTGGGGAAATGGCCTATATTAAAAAATGGTGTATTTAGAGATGACTTCTGCATTTACAATCTGATGGCTTGGTGTGGTCTGCTATGAGAGCACAGCAGAAACATTCTACATCAGAATAAGGGCCTAAAATCATAACTCATCACAAATTAATAAATATGGCTAAATGCAATCAATCAATAAATGTTAAGAAATCCATGTTATGATTTTTCCCTGAGTTTACACTGGACAGGAGACGTTTGGTTATCAGGCCTCCTATTTTATTTTACAACTTGTAACTTTACATTTCCACAACTCACATGTTCTCAGTCTCATGTACTGTAATGATGGTTATTTCATGTAGTGTTTGAAAACTGAACATGAGATACTGTTTAAAGCTTTACTGAGAGATAGGGAAATCTTTGTATCTCACTGCAGAGAAGGGTTGCTCAGCATTTGTGGTGTCACTTTTGCAAGTATGTCACCAGAAGAAGCGAATATGACCTTTCTTTTTTTAAGTAATATTTTCTACCAGCAAGGACTCTTCAACAAGTCCTGTTCCACTGACTGGATAGAAAATTTCGGGTGCGTTTCAAATTAGCAGATTTTAGCTCAGTTTTACAGGCACAGAAGGCAGATTTTTATTTAGGAACAGGCGTCACTATAGCTGGATATGTGGGTGTTGGCTAGAAAATCTATCAGTCTAATTTATTTTTTTTTTTAAGTGGTGCATGCTCAAATGTCAAACCACTGAGGGGTTTTTACTTGCAGATTACAGATTTATCAAGCAGCTGTGATATTAAAGTAATCTTACTCTGGTTACAGTATGCATTTGTCAAGGGCACAGGCTTGCACAATGATTCTGAATTCCTGTGGAATTTAACTGAGCAACAGCTGGTCTGTAGGATGTGTAGGTTTTAACAAGGTAATGTCTGTGTTTTGGCAAAGGACTTGTGTGACCTTCTGCCGAAGCTGTTCCAAAGTGCCTTCTTCCTCCATTCAAGTCTGTAGGGGTCCTGAAACAGTATTTGTGTGAAGTTTCTCCATTCTCTCTTCTCCTCTTGACTCTATCACAGGTAAATTCTACAAAATTCTTCAATGGGGTATTAGGAGGGGAAAAAAACAAAATAAAAAGGTCATCAACACCACTAACTACAGCTTAGGATAGAAAGAATACTCTTTTTGCATGTAATTGTGTCAGATTCCTTTTCCCCACAGTTGTTGGTTGGGGATTTTTTTCACTTGAAAGAGGTTTATGGTGCTGTCTCTGCCAGGATGACCGTGTCTTAGGGTTGAAGTTGTATTTCTCCTGGAGTTCCTAGAGGTGATGTTATCTTTTGTTCACTCAACAGTATGGTCATTCCTGAGAGCATCTGTCACTTTAGGCATTGTAAGATGGATGAGTCTCAAGTGAACTGCTGGTTGAAGCAAATGGTAAAAATAAGAAAAGACGTGGGGGTTGGGGGTCTTCAGAGGGGACAGACAACAAGGAAGCGCTGTTAAAAATCAAAAGTAAGCCAGACCATAGTGGAAGAAAGAGCCAAGATGTGGATCACAGTAGCAGATCTCACAGGTCTTAGCAATGAAGATTGGTGGTTGATGAATTCTGAAGAAATCTTCTGCATCTTGGCAAAAATGCTGTTGATTTATTTCCTATTTCATGTGCAAATAAGGGAGGATAAGAAGGAGGTGACCTGAACATAAGATGCAAAACATTTTTTTTTTGTCACGTTATGTTATATGGTCAGGACAAATTAATGTTGCCAATATTCAGGAAAAGGGTCAATGGTATTTTGTGTGTCTTAAATAGTATGTATTTATGTGTCAGTTCTGAGTGGGCACATAACAGTATAAAAACCAAAGCAGCATATCAGCAGTTTAGCTTTTGGGAAAAAAAAATGTAAATTTAAATTTCATAATTGATGGTCTTTTAGAAGGTACTTAATATTTTTAAAAGAGGTAAGGTTCCCTACAGCATCTCTGATTTAGCTGGACTAATTGAGTTAGACTTTTTAACAGAGAGAAAGTGGTGCAAAAACACATAAACCCCAAGAAAACTCCCTCAAATGCTCTGACAAGCAGATCTGCACACCCCCACCCCCAAGCTGAGCAAAGGTCTGTGTTTGCAAAAGCAGCCGGCAAAGGACAAAAGGCACTTACAGCCCAGTGTGTGTCAAGGTTTGGGAAGGGTCCAGGAGGATCTTGGCTTGAAAAATTATTTTGTCACACTGTTGGCATTGGTCCATAAGGGGAAGCACTGGTTGAAAGGCGAAGAAATTAAGATGATTAGAAGCTTTAAAGCTTCACAAATGGTAGAGTATCTCTCTTCTCAATGGATATAAATAATAGATGAAAGACTGAGAGTGACAACAAAGGCTCAGGGCCTTTAAGAGAATGTGTGCAGCCTGAATAGAGGTCTGTGGCCTAGGGCCAAAGGTCTTAGCTTTGAGTGTAATTAGAAGAAAATACAAAAATGTCATTACTAGCAGGTGAAATGTTCAGCACGTGTCTGAAAAATAGCAATTTCAGAGCCAGGAGCTGTTAGAATTGGATTACTGACATTCTGCAATGGCTGAAGTCCGTGCAGAGCCCTACAGTTTGGTTGGGGGCTGCGTGTGTGTTGTCCATCGGCGCCGGAGCCGCTGCCAGTGTGGTGGGGACACACCGTGCGGGGCAGCATTGGTGCTCCCTGGCAATAGAGTTGTTTAGTGCCTTTCTTCAGAACACAACAATCCTGCCCAAAACCTTTCCTGAGCCAGAGGTGAAGGTTACAGCTGCTCTCTTAAGCAGCCTGATTTTTAAAATTGAGAGGAGAGGAGGGGGAGGAAGCTTTAGGGCCTTTGATTTAAAAACCTGGAGTTGGAATTCAAGGTGTACAGCTGTGTTCTGGTTTTGTCAGTGGGCCTGTGCCTGTAGCCCCAGCTTTAAGCCTTAAAATCCCATTTGCTGTTGTGGTGTGGGTTGATTTAGTCAGTTGGTTTTATTAATGTTAGTTAGCCTTTATGCTCCCCCATTTTTCCCCTCACAGTCAGTTTGATCCAAGTTGTTTACCCCAGAAGTTCCTGCCACTCTGCTCCCCATTTATCTGTCAAATCTTCTCACCTTTCCCTGTTCTTTCTGTATTTGGTTCCATCAATCTGAGTTTGTTTATACCCTTTTGGTTGTCAATCTTATGACCACCCCCAGTTTCTTCCAGAAAGTTCTGTAGCAATCATCCCAGTTTAGGTTTTCTATTCATCCCCTGACCTTGTACCTACCCCTGTTACATTATCATAGGTTGTTGTATCCCTCTCTGGTTTATCCCCATTGGGCAAGTCAGCTTTGCACCCTTGTCCACCCTATTTAAGTTGCTCTAATCTTTGGTTTCTTTGGCATTTGTCACTGCACCCACCCAGAGGACACCTTTCTTGCAATATCTGGGTAAATAAAGGACTCTTTGGGCTGGCATACAAGTGTCCTCTCTCATCTCTTCACCTCCTCTCAGCGTGCAGAGTTGCCCAAGCTGCACACCCACAAGCAGCACTCAGCACCATCAGGGGCAGACGATTCTCCCCTGAGGTGCCGCTCACGGGGCGGCCACGCGGCCCCACGCGGCAGTGCCAGCCGGACCCTTCCACCCGCCTGGGGCCGTGGCAGGTAACTGCCACAATTTCAGAGCACTGGAGAAAATTCCTTTAAATCTTTTGGCAAAATATGTTGCTATTGAGAAACCAAACCAGTTTGTCTGCCTAACAAAGTCTTGTCAAAGTCCACTCAATGATAACTTAATTTAAAGCTTTTCCTGATGCTAATTTGTGTTCTGTACAGCCCTAGGTATTTTAGGAGTTATTCTTTTACTTGCTGCTTGCTACGCCATTTTTACCATTCGTTGGGGTATTTCAGGTGTATTTTCTTTTATAAAATGCAGTTTCTATTAGTAAGGTTTTCACTTCATTATTTTTATGGAAAGCCAGGTAGGAGAGCAACTAACTAATTCTGATTTCATTTTGAACATTGATCTCCAGGGTAGATAACTGCTCACTCATTTAGTTTGTTTCTTTATAAATAGCTAAAGAATTACTTCTGCATTATCATATATTTTTTAATGTTTCTGCAACACTTAATTTTATCATATTAATGTGATAAATTCCTAATCTGTCATATAGTTACTTTAGCACCAAAAATGTGCAAATTCTAAGTTTGTAATTCTGGTAGAATATCGAGAAGCAACCAAACACTTTCAATCATATATTCCTCTAAAAATGTGGTTTTTATAGTAATTTGCCTTCCTTTTTTCACCCTAGACCAGATTTCCACAGGAAGGGCTTTTTGTCTTGTTATATATAAACTATAAGCTGGCATGAGTAATTCAGAATTTTTTTCTCCCTTTTTATTTTTCAGGTGTTCAGGAGTTTTAAACAACTTTGGAGCAAGGCTTCAGAAACTCTTAGCTGCATCCTTTAATCATGACTGCATTTCAAATAGGTTGAAAGGAATCTGAGAAGGTAACCATACTTGCCTTTCCTAATAGACAATACACTGTATGTGATCAGCATCTCTGCTTTCATTTCCACTGAGTGGATTTTAGGAGCAGTGTGGACTGTAAATAACTATTTTTTTTTGCTTCAGGCATGTAAAATATTCAAGTTTTAAAAAAGATAATGGAATCCAGTTCATAAAATCAAAAAGCCTTCAACAGAGGGCTGATTTGTGCTTCCATTTTTTTCTTATATAACCACAATGAGGTCAACTTCATTATTTAATGACACTTTTGAAGCTGTAACAATCTTCTGCTGTTTTACTTAGAGGCTCTGCAAATACCTAAGCAATTAGCTAAATATACGTTCCATGCACTTGGAGGGTGAATGTTTGTTTGTTTATTTGTCCTCTCGAAGGGTCTAAAACAAATGGGAAGAAGAATGTAGATCTTTGTAATGATTGGGATTGATTTGTGCTTCCAACTGAGATTCTCACACGTCTCTTTTTTCCTGACTTCTGAGAGGGGGTAGGCTTGCCTCAGTACACAATATTGGGCTCACATAGTTTCTTGTTGCATTTAAATAGCCAGTGTACCCAGAAGGCTGAAGATCTATTCCTGCTTTATGACCTGTTGTGTCCCTGGGGGCAAGGGCAGCCCTGAGCGGAGCAAGGGGGTCATGGCCACAGCCCAGGTTCTGCACGGCTCTTGGGGGCTCCCAAAACCTGCCTGCCAGAACATTTTGCTTGGCAACATCTGGAACATGGTATAAATCTGGAAGAGGGGGGAACCTCCAGGATTTTGCTTCGCCAGGTGCTAGGAGGAAACAACATTAGCCTTTTTGATGGGGGGGGAGAGGCAGATTCTGTGGCCCTGAAGTTAGGCTAAACAATTGCAGAGGTCAAAGGACAGCTGAGTGCGGTCAATGAGACACCCTGGGGTGTATTTTGTTACTTAGTAAAAGGAGCAGCATCCTAAAACCCTAAAGGATTCTCTTGAAAATCTGTGTTGTGAAAAGGTTTTATGAGTCTGATGGCAAAAAGTGCTGATTTAGCTAAGGAATGCTTGCTTTTGTCTAAATGAAAGGCTAATCCTTACCAAATGTTGGCAGCTATTATAGTGCAGTCAATGCAGGTCTGAAAGGACAGTTAGAGTAGAAGTATACCTTGGGATCCCAAATGTTTATAATTTTAATGGTTCTGTAACTGAAAAGATTTCTGAAACTTTCACCCTTTATCCAAAAAATTAAACCATGAACAAATTATCCAAAAAAGTAATAAGTAACTTAACTTATAATTTAAAAAACTGTTCATAAGGGAGCTGTGCCTGCCTGGTTGTTCTGTATTCCCTGACAAATTTGCTTTAGATTTTTCAGGGTAATGCTGGGCTTAAAGTGTAACTTCCTTTAATCTGCTAGCACTTATTAATTGGCTGAAAAAACAGTGTGTGATTTTTTTTCTGGTCTTGAGAATTTTTACTGTTCTTGTTTCAATGCTTATGAGAAAAAAATAAAGAATAGGTTTGGGGTAATTAATTCCTATAATTTGTTTAGCATTATCTTTCTTTAAAAGGACAGCTTATTAACACTTAACATTTGTCATAGAAATAGATAAGAAATCAATGTCAGAGCCAAGACCTTGTAAATAACCCGAAAGGAAATGTAATAATGGCCGTCTTCACCACAGAGGTGGTGGGGGGAGGACTGGGCATGTGACAGAAAAGGTTCAGTGCTTTTTGTTTTCCTTTGGAAGGGGGGGTTGCTGCAAGGCACGACACAGAGCCTCTGACTCGCTGGCCTTACTGTCTTACACAAACACTCGTGGTTGTATTAGGAAGAAAAAGGGACTTGGGAGCCAGTGGTGTTGGCGTTTTTATAGTGACCAGCCTGGTGTTTCATCGTAATCTGTAGAAGAACTCTATAAGAAGAGCGAAAAAATAATAAACTGCATAATTTTCAAAGTGGAGGGAAGTGAACAAAGAATTTGACAAGTTGCTTTGGTGTATTTTTGAAATAAATCTCCTTTCAAAATACAGCTTTTTGCAGAGTTTAATTTTTAAACTCTTCAGAAGAGATGCCTAGCACTGATTTATGTCAAGGTTAAGGCACCTTTAAACAAATAAGGCTGGGAATGGATAAACCTACTAAAATACAAATAGCCTATTAAACACAGAAGATGTTTGTATAGCATTCAGGTTGCCACAAAACTGACACATGTCCTGAAATTCTCCTGATAACCCCTTCTAAATTCATCAGGAAACGATGGCATGTGTTTGAGGGTTACACAAGGGAGCAGCCAGAGAGGATAGAGATGGAAGGTTGGGCTTTAGCTTTGACTTTCTAGACTTCAGCTTCATGCTTTTGCAATAGGGTGATGGCCAATGAAAAAAGGATTAAGTGATTTATTTATCAATGAGGTTGTTCTGGCTTTTGCTGTAGGAATTCAGTGGGAGGTCCAAGACTATTTTCAGATTTATCCCTACAGACAATAACTATCACATTTTACATGTATCTATGTGGAATTAAGTGCTATATCTGTATAATTAAACTGCTTAGAAGAGTACATATTTGAGCTGTAATGCTTAATTTTGTTTGTAACTTCAGAATTTAACTACTCAGACAACATAAAATAGGTTTAGATGTATTATTTTTTTTTTCTCATCTATTGGAGAAAATTGTTCTGTGTTTATAAACTGTTTATTTGTCAGGTGTTTAGAGTTTTTTATTTTTTTAAGCAGATTTTAGCTCACAGTGAGATTTTTATGGATAGTATTTATATTCTACTGTGGCAACAGTCACAGAAAAATATTTTAAGCATAGTTTCTTGAGTGTCAGGATTTACTGTAAGTTTTATATGCGTGCCATCAAGAATGCCTAGAACCTGTAAATATTCTGTGTTGCTGACTCATAAAACCATAATAGAGCAGATTTGGGAATCAAGATTGCCTGTGCTAGCATGTTTATGTTGCACATAAACTAAGTCCAGCCTGTAAACATCATTAAGATTTTGAGGAGAAAAGTACAGAAACACATCTAATGCTTCCAACAAGTCAAATATTTTATTATAATTTTTTTTTCATGTAAGACATAGCTGCTCTTCCCTCCTCCCCCCTCCCCCCCCCAAATTCATCATAGTGGTTGATGAATTGTATTACAGAACAATACAAGCATTAGAAATTGAAAATTATTTCCTTCTCGTTTTAAGTGTTAATAGTATGTGATTTGAATTTTTGGATTTCTGTTTTGAGTAAAGGTGGGTTTTTTTCCCTAGACCTAAATGGCACTGTATACATGTCCTTTGTGGACATTTATCCCCAAACAACTTCTGAGATTCCTAAGTATCTAGAAAAGGTAGCTTGAATGTCAAAACACGTCTTTTTTAGCCATATCCCTGGATATGGTGTTCAGGTGTTGTTCTGTTGATTGCCTGTTTATTGCAAATTCCATCATAAATAATATCTGGGATACTGCAGATGGACCAACAGTGATTGGCATCTTTGATCTCAAACAGGATTGCCTCTGGTAATTTTAGAGATTCTGGGCAGAACTTTGTTTATTTTACAGAAGAATTTGTGGTATTCTGGGAATGGGAAAAAGTAGAGTCAGCTTTGACACATGACAAACATATGTTGTGGAAAAGGAAGAACTCTATACAGGACTTTGCACTTGGAAGTTCATTTCCACTAAAATAAACTATGAGAAATTTGGACACAGTTTCCCACCAGCAGGGAAGTTTGCAAAAAGTGTCTGAATGATATGAAATTGACATTGCTTGTGGATTTAAGCTGATTGTTATGGTTTTGATCTAGAGAGGGTTTTCTTGTCCCTTCAGAGGATTGTTTTTTGCATAGAAATGGCCTTTCTATGCAAAAATGACCAACTAGCTTTGCTGTGTTGGTCTTTTTGTCTCTGCATCATGGGTGGACAGTGACTGCAGAAATGTTAGTTGTGCCTCTCTATCTAGTGACTACATGGGAGCTCCTGATCAGAAAAATCTCGTTTGTTCTGTTCTAAAACATATTGTGAGTCCAAAAGAGCAGAAGCACGATTATTTTGACTTATTTAAAAATGGCACTTTTGGAAGAGCTGTGCAGGTATGTGCTCTGAGGGAACTTGACAAACATTTTGACACAAGCCTCTGCAAAAAAAGAGGGGCTCATTTTCACCTTTGCTGGTTCCTTTTTAGGGATGACTAAGCCTCATAAAACCAAGGAGAACTCTTGTTCAGGCTTGCCTGTTTTCAAACTGGGCTCTAGAGAGAAAAACAGTCCTTTTTCAGAGGACGTGAGGAACCAACAACTTACGTAACCTCCTACCCAAGTGCATTAGTGAAGGCTGGTTTAATTACTTAAGGCTGACCTTATTTCTTCTTGATTAAATTTTATTTTAAAATCTAGAAATCTGTGTTAGGGATTTGTTCAATAATCTGTCTGAAGAGGGAGAGGAACAAAACTTATTCCAGAATTATATGCTTTACAAGTAAAGGAGAAGGGGGAAATGCCATCTGTGAGTCACTTGGATGCAGGGTGTTACTCTTTGTACAGAGTCATAGACACGTTCTGGCTGCAGAGACTTTTTCTTTTTTCTTTTTTTTTTTTTTTTTTTTATATTGGTAATCCTGAAATTACTTTCAAGTTGCATATTTGAAGAAGTGCCATGGTACATCTCCAGCTCTGCCAACTTCATGGGAGGAAAAATGTTTGCTTGCAGCAAAGGAAAAGTTGAAGTCAACAAAGTTTTACTCCAGGGCTTTATTTTTAGCCTGTTGCAGCTGTCAGGAACCAGAACATGGATCAGATAAGATGAATACAATGGAAAAATAAAGTATTAAGTGGGTATTTGTGAAGAATTGGTTCATCTTTCTGTGGAAAGTTTTAAGAGCCAATGAAGCCTGTATTACCATTATGCCTATTATTCAGAAAGTTTTATTTTTATTAGTGTCAGTTTGTATGTGTTTCAAGAACTGAGAACTCTTAAAACCACTAATATCTTTGCAAAATTAATAGTGATCTGTTTATATTTCTTGGCAATAAAAATATTCTCTCCTCTCTTATTAGGCAGCACTTTCACATGAGAAAACTTTTTTTAAAAAAGGAGGAAAAGAACAGGAGAAAACCACTTTTATTGTAGATACACATGTCTAAAATTATCTTTACTAAGGATTTTCTTTTTAATGCTGTACATTCTGATATTGAGATGTGTCAAAATGGATTACATTTTAGCTTCTATTTTCTGTACCTTAATAGTGATTTTTTTTTTTTTTTTTACTGTTTCCAATCAAGTAGTGTCATCTTGGTGAGCGGTCTTTAAAAATGTCACACATAAGTTCCTATGCAAATGGTACCGTCTTCCTACAATAAATAATTAGCATAAGCTGTGATGTTTAAAATTTAACATTTGGAGCCCAGTGGCCTAAGGATTTACAAGAATTTAAATGCATAAATGTATAATATATTAAGCTGTGCAAAGCCATAAGGCACAGTCCAACTTCATAAAAGTCAGCAATTATTGATAATTCCCAGCATTAAAATTGTTGACAAGCATAGACCTGTGTTTATTTAGAAAGATCATTCACTGAGCTTCCCAGTTATTAATTTTTTTTTATGGTGGAATATTAGACAGTGTTCTGTTGAAATGAACATTAAATCTTCATTAGAAGCAAAGCTTTAAATTTGTGGGTGCATTTGAGAAGATAGTTTACTCCATAGATTTTTGTAAACTACATAAACAGATTCTATATCTCTAATGCTTCTTAATAGTTGAATTGGTAATTAGTAAATATAGTTGTTAGCTAATAACTGATAATAAGATCTGTGTAATAATAGAATATATGTTGTTAGTGGATGACTAAACACTTATGTATATGAAAAGTATATAAAAATTACAGAGTTTCAAAGTATTGGCTTTGGGAACAGTTACTGATTTTGAATACATTATTTGAGGAACAAACTTGTATTTATTTTATCATGTTAATTGCTTACATACTATGTATGTACTATACTATTTATTTTATCTGCTGTGTTATTAAGAGTGGTAGCTAAATTAATTCATAGCATCATAGAATGGGTTGAGTTGGAAGGGACCTTCAAGACCATCTAGTTCCAACCCCAGAGCCTCACCACCCTCACAGTGAAGAATTTCTTCCTAATACTTACTGTAAATCTATCTTCTTTCAGCTTAAAGCCATTTCCCCTTGTTCTATCCCTCCTTGTCCTTGTCAGAAGTCCCTCTCCAGCTTTCTCCTGGGCACTGGAGGTCTGCCTGGAGCTTTCTCTTCTCCAGGCTCAACAGCCTAAATTCTTACAGCCTCTTCTCACAGAAGAGGTGCTCCAGCCATCTAATCATATTCATGGCCCTCCTCTGGACCTGCTCCAGCAGGTTTACATCATTCTTAGTATGATGGAAACCCCAGAGCTGCATGCAGCACTGCAGATGGGGTCTCACCAGAGCAGAGGGGCAGAATCACCTCCCTTGGCCTGCTGGCCATGCTGCTTTGACGGAGCAGGATGTGGTTGGCCTTCTGGGCTGCAAGTGCACATGGCTGGGTCACGTTGCTCTTCTTGTCAACCAGCACCCCAAAGTCCTGCTCAGGGCTGCTCTCAGTCCATTCCCCATCCAGCTGTATTTAGGTCTGGGGTTGTCCCAGCCCATGAGCAGGACCTTCATGACATTTTCATGGGACCACTTCTTAAGCCTGTGAGATCCTTCCTTATGGGATCCCTTCCCACCACTCTTACCCCATTATAGAAGATTACTAAATTTTCAGCACAATTTGTCCTTAGTGAAGCTGTGTTGGTTGTCAACAGTCACCTCCTTATTTTCTGTGTGCTTTGGCATAGTTTCCAGGAGGATCTGCTCTATGATCTTGCTGGGCACAGAGGTGATTCAAACATAACTACCTGACTATGTGAACACGCCAGGTTGTTAGAAGAATAAATTGTAATTCATGTCTGCAACTAATTGCAAAATCAAAATTACACAGCAAAAATATGCCTTGATCCTATAGCTAGGATTGAGAATCATTGCTGATTTGGTTGTATTGAACCGACATTAATAATGTGGTTAATAGTCCTGTTGATTTAGGACAGAAAACATAAGTGGGGAAAGCTATGTAGTAGCATGCACGTTTTAAGGAAGCAGGCTGAGGTTTTCAGAACTGCTCCTTGGTGATTTATTTGTGCCATCCCTGCCAAGACTGTGTGAGCATATACACCTTTTAAAATACTGAAGTCTTTTAACAATATCTAAACTTCAAAATCAAAAGCAATGTTTGTAGGTTGATAACCTTTTTATTCCCACCTGAAGGTTTTTCTATTGAAAGAGAAGTGTATCCCTTTTGTTAAGCGTGCATAGTAATGTTCTTTTTCCTATGTATACTGTGAAAGGTTCCTGCAGCATAAAAGGATTTGTTCCATCTTCTGCTAATTTATTTAGAAAACCCTACAAAACCTCCACAGTAACTTATCTGCCCATTTCATAACATCATTTGAAAAGACTCCAAAAGCTTTGCAGTCACATTAGGCCAAATCCACATAATTAACTCCTGAAAACTTTTATATGCTTTCCATCATCTGCTTTTTGCATCTGTTTTTTGAGGAAATCACATCAAGTGAAGCTTGGAACATGCTTAATCTTAAATCACCTCAGTCCTCACTAGAGGAGTGTGTTGGTGCACTGGCTGCACCAGTTTTCCTCTCACTGTGCTGTAAGAGTTTAACCTATCTAGAATACAGCAATTTTTTTTCCATAACCTAGAGAAAAGTAAAGCCAGTGCCATTTTGTAAAACTTGACTTGAGCTCAGCTTGCAGTGACTTCTGTACCATTGTGCCTCTCAGTGTATTCTGTGTTTGATCGTGGCTGTAAATGGCTCTTTGTGTGCACAGCTCAGTGGATAACATCATTAAAAAGAACTAAAGAAACATTTCAAGCTTGAGGTTAAAGAGATGAGATGGTGTTTCAGTTGCTATTTTTTGGTTGTTTTCCTTTGCTAGCCTCAGTGTTACATCACTGCTGGTTTATTCTGTGAAGCTGAAAACTCCCAGGTCACCAAATTTCTAAAACTGCAATTCAGACCTAATTTTTGCTTTAAATCACTTGGGGGTGATTTGAAGCTGATACCTTCATTCATGTGAGTTCAACTTAGTAACACCATCCTGCATCCAGGTGTTAATTTTACCTTTAGTATGTTTATTGTTTTGTGAGCTATTCCTGAGGCCTGTAGAAAAAGTCTTGGGGTGGAAGGGATGGAGCAGTAAGGGCATAGCAGCCTCTATATTAAGACCACTTGTAATTTGCTTTCTGTTTAATGTTGTGGGGAGACAGCTGCCCTCTTCCACCATCCTGCATGTGGCTCTGTAGTATATGCATTTTTCTGTCTCTATCCAAGGAATTGTCCAAATCCCAGATAATCTGATGCAATACTCCAAGTACAGATACCATTAGTTATGCAATAAGAGAAATAACCTCGTGAGGAAAAAATACGTGTTCTTGATCCTTCCCATTACTTTCACACAGTAATGGCAACATTAGACTGAAAGATGAGACTCTAAATGGTATTGGATGCAAACAATATTTTCTTAAAAATAAAATGAGAAATAAAGATGAGAGGAAACTGCACTGTAAATAGGGTAAATCCAAACTAATAATTCATTTTTCTTGAAAGACATTGCAAATGAGTTATCTGTCACTTGCTACATAAGATTGTAAACTCTTTGTAAGCTCTCAAACAGTTGAGTTTGAATATCCCTAATGAAGACAAAACAGGCTGAGAATCTCAAGACCTTGAAAAGGCTGTGGTGGGGGGCGGGGGGAAAGGAGGTCTTACAATGGTTATGAAGTAAGGCTTCTGCTCCACCTTACAATCTTGTTTTGAGTCACACATAAGTCTTCCCCACTGAATGCTGCAGTTGATGCTGTACATAAACTTTTGACTTTGAAGTCTGCCCTTTTAGTGACTGTATATATTTGTTATTGTCATTATTGCCTGACATTCTTTCTGCTGTATGCATGTTCAGGGTACATCCTAGTGATGCTCTCAAGGGAAAAATAATACTCCCAGAACATGACTAAGAATGATGTAAACAATCAAAAACACTAGCTGTACCTGAAACAACCAGTTCAGTTATTCTGCAGCACGAATAGATGCCTGGTCTCTCTTTGCCTGAGATAACCCTTTGAGATACAGAAGCTGTGCTGGGCCTGGCAATGCCTTTGTGGAGGAACTTGCTTTCTTTTCCTTTGAAGAGAAACTTCTTTGTGGGGTAGGCCAGATCAGAAGCCAGATTATGTGTTTTGGAGAACACAATTACATTATTAGGTTAAACACAAAGTAAGGACTTGATAGAGCTGACTTAATGGAGGGTGTTTGCATCAGATTCATCATTCACTATCAGGTAATTGTGAAATTGCTTTAAGCCATAACAACAACATTCACCCCCTCCCTCATCCTCCAGCTCAGTTCCTCTCCTTTAAAGTCTCTGGGGTCATGACCCACCTGGAGGCCAAATATGTGGTATCTGGTGTACTGAATGATCTGATTATATTTTTACTAGCAGAGCCTTCAACTCAATGTGCAGTCTGGCTCCCAAGAGTTATTGAGTCATGATCCACTTTTCAGAGGTGACTTTTTTTTTTTAATGTAAAGAAGCACAGTCACCCTTTTTTCTATCTAAAAGTGGGTAGTGTTTACTGTACTTACACACTGCTGGACCTGGGCTCTGTTTTTTCTCAAACATCCCATGTCATGTTTCCGCACAGATCTTTTGAAACCTGGGTGACCACATGGAACAAGATTCTTTGCTTGAATTGACAAGGCCTTTTCGTAAATTCAGTTTCTGGGTTTGAAAGTGGGATTAGAATTTCCCTGAGTCCATCACAGTGAAGTGATGCTGTGTTAAAATCAATTCTCTTTGAAATTTTGCTTTTGTTATTTCCATTTCTGTCAACTTCGATAGAAGCTCATGGTAATTGTAGTTTTGCTTTCCACAATGAATGCCCATATTAATTGTTTTATTTAAAACTATAACAATAATCCTCCATTACCTGTGGGCGGGTTAGAGGAATTTCACAATTGCCTTGTTCATGTGTCTTTGTAAGGAGACAGATGTAAGGAAATGTGAGGGCTGCCTTCCAGTTCTGTTTTAAGGCAGTTTTCACACCAGCAAATCTCATGGTTAATCCTGTAGTTCAGTGATGGGCCACTGCAGAGAAGACTTGAAGTGTGTCTAGGAAATTTACTTTGAAGAAGCACAGCAGCAATGGAGATGTGTTGGGTGGTTCCTTAGTATCTGAATCTTTACAGAGAAGAACACTGAGAGTGATAGAGCCTGGAGGTGGGGGTGATCTAAATTTTAGGAAATCCCCCTATTATTTCATGTTTTTTTTCAGATTTAATTTTGAAATTATTCAGTTTTGATAATGTCTTCTAATCCCCATAGTAAGTTTTAAGGAAATTGAACAAAATTCATCTGTGTACAGTGAAAAAGTTGTTGAGGTAGAGGGGAAACCTTAGGAGTGTTGTCAAATTGAACCTTCTTCCTTGGTAGGGTGGTGGGGAGGGAAAAAGTATAGCAGCTAAAATACACATACACTTTGCACATACTAACATTCTGTAGAGTTCAATCCAAAACAGACTTCAAAAGGTTGCCAAGAGACATAGGCAACTTAAGAATTACAGTAGCATCCATCCAGTGGTGCAGGTGAAAGGTGAGGCTGGAATACTGAATTAGAGATGTGCAGATTGCTCACTGCTGGGATCTAACCAGTTCTGTGCTGAGCTAGCTACAATTTGTGTGCTAACTGTAGATATGGAAATGATTATTTACTCTCTCATCAAACCTCCTGCCCACTGGAAACCTCTTGGTGTACGAGGTAAGGCTCCAGCAGAGTTCCATGCCATGTTGCTGGGTGTGGAACAATGGACACGAGGGTCAGCCCTGATGTGCCAGAGTTGGCAGCATCAAAACAGGTTTGTGAGATCAGGGAGGAGCTCCTGAGTCAAGTCCAGCTCTGTTTTCTCAGCCACTGTGTCAGATCAGCTCAGCTGAATTCAGCAATGGAATGTCTTTCCCACATCGTGCCGAGCTCACTGATGCATCAGATGGGCAGAATTTTAAGAAAACATTATCTTAATTTCACTATGAAAAACAAGAGGGGTTGTTGGTGGTTTTTTTTTACCAAATGACCTCATATATTAATGATAGATATATTTTTTGGGTAACTTTTTTAACAATGAACAGTAATTTAGTTATGTTAAACGATTGGCTTTGGTCATATTTAAATGCAGATATGACAGATACATGTCGTAATAAGAGAAATGTTCTTCGGTTTTGGTGGTTTGGTTTGGTTGGTTGGTTGGTTGGTTGGGTTTTTTGCCTCCCTAAAATAAATTCCATCAATTTATTTTTCCTCCGGGCTCTGCTGCCACCTCAAGCCCCCTCAGCACACTGGAGTCCATTTAAAGCACATTCTCCCTCTCTGCCACTGCTGAGGTGTGCTCGCTGGAGGCTCCCTCCCTTTTACACTGCGAGGAGGAGAATTAACCATTTCCTAATTACACCAGGCATTTAGGGGTAGAATTAAGTGCAGACACACTGAGGAGTTACTCCCCTGAATTGGTGCTCCTGGCCTTCGGGGAGGCTGGATCAAGCACAGCCTCAAGCCGGCAGCAGCTCACTGCTGGAGGGTCCTGCCACCTCCCCTCCCCAGCTCCATTGAACTCCAAATGAGGCCCAGCTGCCCTAATGGCCTCGGGCAGTGTTAGGAAATAGCTGCCCCATGCTGTTCTCCAGGGCTCCCAGCTTCCTCAGCCGCAGCCCAGCAGGACCTGCCCATCTTGCCCAGGCACATCCTGGCACATCCTCCTGCTCTGCCTCACGCTGCAGGACCAGAACTCACACAAGCTGGGCTCCCCGAACTTTCCTTTCCTTGGCATTTCCACCAACAATCTTGTTTTCTCTTGGCAACCTAGAAACATCCTCTGGTAACATTAACCATTAACCATTTCTCTGGTAAATCTGTGACAATCTCCTTCCACAGGCAAATCTCCTTGTATAGATGCCAGGGAAGCAAATCAAATTACCAGCATTTTTGATATGTGTGTGTCCTATGCTTTATTATTAGTTCCATCAAAATTAAAATAGTTGTTATAGATTTTATACAACAGGTAGGCTGTAGAAAACACGGAGAATGAACAGACTTCACGCAGGTGTTGTGCTGTGGGAATTGCAAATTTTCTGATTCACAAAGGTTGATTTATTTCGTTATGGTGTTCTAATGAAAGTCTTTTAATTTGAATGCATTCCTGAAAACTTATCTTAAGCACATCATAACTGACATAAATAGCACAGAAATTAAATTTTATTGCATGAAATTTAATAATAGTCTGAGCTGATTTCACTTGTATTTATGGAAGTATCATCACTGATTTCAGTAAAATAAGTATTTCAGTCACTTAGCCGATTTCCATAAATTCTTTTTTTCAAAGGCACCTGACAGGCTTTAGCTTACTGCAGCCTTAATACTGCTTCGGTGTAGCTTTCTCCCTAACATACTTTGTAGTTTTGTGTTTGTACACAGTCCCTACCATTTCCAAATTTAATGAAAACATATAGAAGGGAAAAGAGACTCTACATATCTTAGGTATTTCACTGCTTAAAATAGCAGAATGTGTCAGGTTAAGAAATGGTTTTTTATCTGGTATTGTCTCTGGTTGGCATGGAGAACTGTAGTTGCCACAAAATTTATTAAAAGCCAGTCTAAATCAGAGATGGGGAATTTTTTTCCCCTAAGCTGCATAAAAACTCTGAACAGGGAACTGACCCTGTCTCCCAGGTTAGAGGTGAGTAATTTGATTTGTTTCACGCTTGTGTATCCAGTAGTGTAGTAATAATGAGCTCTTAGATATTTGTCTACACCAGCAGACCTCAAAGGCTGCTGGAAGTGGCTGTCATGATTATTTCCCTTTTACAGGTGGCCCTGAGGACCTTGAGCAACCCAGTGATAAAGCAGGAGTGGAACTATAGGTTTTCAAAATGCCAACTTATCTTCTTGGCCAAGGTCTCTTCCTGTTTGTAGGACTAGGTGACATCTAGTGAGGGGAAGTACAAAGATAATGTTATAAGGTT
The DNA here is from genome assembly GCF_048771995.1 of Taeniopygia guttata. Classification (NCBI taxonomy): domain Eukaryota; kingdom Metazoa; phylum Chordata; class Aves; order Passeriformes; family Estrildidae; genus Taeniopygia; species Taeniopygia guttata. The sequence goes on from NC_133026.1 coordinate 104,762,412, forward strand.
TTATACTTTTCTGTATGTTGATTTAGCTGGGGAAAACTTTTCTCTGTTGAAATACATTTCTCTGAAAGTTCACGCTTTTGTTCTGAATGTTGGAAAATTTTAGACTGCTGTTTCTTTGGAACAAATGTCATTTGGTATAATGATCTAGCAAAGTGGAAAATTTCATATTTCAGTGAGTCTCCCTTAGCTCATTTTAAAACCTTCCATGGCCACCCTTCTACTAAATGTTTAAATTTGAGTGTCCGTATCCCAGTGCTGGGTGCACAAATGTACCAGTCTTTGGGCTGTGTGATGCCATCCAAGAAGAAATGATCTACAGGTCTGTTTGTGCTTGAATATTTAATTAAGTTCCTAAGTTCATCATCGATATAAACAGAAATATTAATTGTTAAGCAGATGTTTAAATTGTTGTTATCACTCTATGAGTGTAAAGCATAATTTCAAATAAAGGCATTTTACTGCATTTGCTGCATGTGGTTTAGAAGTCACTTATTTCTGTGTTTTTTTACATATATCTTTTGTTATAATTAGATCCTTTGATAAGTCAGACTGCATGTAAATGGTAATATTACATTGAAGACAGAAGGTGAAGAGATTCTGAAAAGACAGAAAAATTGACCTTCCAATATGAGGAAGAGCAAAAATTCAAGTTACTGGATGTATTTGTGTAAAGTTTTTCTCTAAAAAATGGCATACTGACAAGTGAAAAATCGTGTAAACATACTCTGGCAAAAACTGATGAAGCCAAACTTGATTTTTAATTTTTTTTTTTTTGTTATGTACCCTTCTGCATTCTACCCTGAATATCCTAAAAAACCGCAAATAATGACGATTTTATCTAACCTCCATTAATTTTTTTTATACCAGGCAAGTTTTTGAGGCTGTTGAGTGGCTGTGTACTCAGAAGACACAGAGCAGTGTGTTGGAGATGTGCTAAAAGCTTAGTGGAACAGAAGGATGCAGTCTGCCAGATTGAGAGAGAAACGTGAATGTGTAGTGCTACTTAGAGATGTTGTTTGCACAGCATATTTTCTTGCTAACTTCATATCCCTGTCATGCATGATAGTAAGATCTCTGTCTTCATTTGTAAATTCTCTGTGCATGGACATTCCCATCCCCTTATCAGCTGTTTCCTTTGTGCTTTTAGATCATGGGGAATTCATATGCAGGGCAATTAAAATCTGCCCGTTTTGAAGAAGCTCTTCATAACTCCATAGAAGCTTCTCTAAGATGTAGCAGCGTTGTCCCACGGCCAATCTTCTCACAGCTCTACCTGGATCCAGACCAGCCTCCTTTCTTGCCGGAAGGTAACCATGAAAGTATGGCACAATTCAGTTGTTTTTCTGTGTGTGAAAAGGGTGGGGTGTGTTTTATTAAAATTAAAAATAAATAAATAAATAAATAAAAAAGCAGAAACTGCGCAGCAGTTCATTGTGTGACAAAATCTGAATCTTGGGTGTCATTAAGGGGAAAGAATGGCATAGTGGTTATTTTAAAAGGAGATAAGTGTTATATTAAAAGGAGATACTGTTGAAAAGTTTAATTCTCTAGGTTATTTTTATTTTTACTATATTTTGTTATTTTTTGTATTTTTATTCTTCAGATGTGAAGCCAAAGGTAGAAGAGCTGGATAAAGAGTTAGTACATCGCTATTCACAAAATGGAAACCTGGACTTTTCTACCAACCAAACTGTTAATGAAATGGAAGATGAAGAAGAGGACGAAGACATGTCAGATTCAAGTAGTCCACCAATCCCATACTCGCAAAAACCTGCCCCAGAAGGGTCTTGCACTACTGATGGTTGGTATCCTTTTTTTTTTACTGTATGATCTTCACTACTGTATGATTCTAATGATTATGTGCACTCTCTGCAGTTACAAATTCTTCAGCTAGAAAGTCTGAAAATACAGTTTATAGTCAAAGCTGTAGATCTGACAAAATATGGATTGGAGGGACTTCTTTGAGAACATAAAGTTTAATGTATCATTTGAAGGCAGTGTGGAGGACTGGCTGTGGCACATAATTAGTTTCTGAAAGCCCTTTTTTGTCTGTTTTGTCTGGTTTTCACAAACATTCACTGTCCTCAAAGAGGTTATCTGAGTTGGCATCAATATGTCCTGTTCTCAATCTATCCCTGAATGATTCTCAGAAACATTGGCAAAGCTGGATTTAGTTGCTTCCATGGGTAGACAGAAGAGTTTGGGGAAAGAAAATGGGGAGGACACTTAGTGTACTTTCTGCTGCTGAGGTGATAACAAGGTTGGTAGTGGAAACTTGTCTGTCTTGTCTTCCCTGTGTGCCTGCTGGCCATTGCTTCCTTACCCTGAGCTGTCCTGATTTGTTGTTGCCCAAGATGAGCAAAATTGTTGACCATACTATATTTGTTTGGGTTTAAATGTGTTAAAGAAAGAACCAGATAATTATGCATGTACCTACTTGGCCTAAGATAAATGGATATGATTAGTTCATCTTATCCCAAAATTGTTCTATTCTGAAGGTTTAACTTCTTTAAAAAAAGAAGATCTACTCATAATTATCAGATGTGCTTCTTGTTAAAACATCTCCCTGCTGACTTCAGACACCTGAAAACAAGAGCTGTTCCCACCAGGTCCAAATGCCCTTTTTGACATTTTATTCAATATCCCCCTGAATCATGAAATTCCTTGTGCACAGTTCATCGAAAGCTGTAATTTGCTAAATGGTTTGGCACCTTACTGAAGTATCTATTGGTTATATGAAGTGATAGAAGTAAGGACGAATCGCTGGTAATTCTTTGACATTTCTGGGTGGACGGGTGTTAGTGGCATGTGTTGTCATCTTTGCCTTTTCCACTTCCAAGTGCAGCTCACAGGAGCATGTTTACCCTCTGTAACAGCATACTGCCCCTTCGCTGTCGCACAAAGAACAGAAGGGCTGGCTGGCTACTGTGAAAAGATGGGGAATACTGTTGGGAGAATTCGTTATTCACACAGAAGTGTGGTTTTCTGTTCTTTGAAGGCTTGTAAATTTGAAGGAGGAGGGAAGGAGAAAGTATAAAATTATGTATTCCTAGGAAAATGTTCTCATTTGAGGACAAGTATCAATAAAATCTGCAAAATCTCCTGTGGAGAGCAGGAGCAGTACCTTTTTGACTTCACATATTATATGTATGTAATATTAAACTTAGTGTGTCCTGGGAAAAATTGACCTTTCAGGGGCAGTTTTGTGTTTTGATGTTTATCCATAAGGCTTTTAAGATCAAAGCACTCCAGAAGAAAGTTTCATGTGTTACAGCTGCAGAATTTTAGGGTTGTTCATTACTAATTTTTAAGTTTACCATTCTGGGTTTATAAAATCTGCCTTACTTTTAGATGTTCTCAAGGAACCAATTTATGAGAGCAGTATTTTTGTATCTGGAAAAGGAAAGGAAAACAGATTTTTTTTTCCAAATACTAATTGTTTAAAATGCCCTGGTTCCCAAACATTCGCACTGCAGATCCTGTCTCAACAAGATACTAATCTGATAGCTCATCTTTCATCTCATGTGTATGCCTTCCAGAGATGTAAGACAGGATCACTGCCATTGTTTGCATCCCTTATCTTACTTTTTAATTGCAAAGGTAAATAACATTATGAAGATGTTAAACAATACTGATAGACCATTTGAACTCACTGTATTTGAATACTTTAAACTAAGCGTGTATTCAGTTGCTTATCCAAGAGCAAAATACTGGTACTAGAGCCTGCAGTTCATAGCTCTGCTTGCTGTCAAACCGATTTCCCACCTTTTGGATTAGGTGGGATAAAATCTTTTTCCATTTAAGGTATTTGTGCTGTTTGCTTTTCCAGAATTCAGGATGTGTGCCATAACCATCATATTATTTTCTGTGGTGACTTGTTCTTTTGTTCAGATGCATTTGTCGGTCACATGGGTGCAGAAAGTAGATCTTAATGCCTTTAGTTGTCAGCTAAACAAAAATAAGTGCCTCACGAGTGAGTTTGTTGGAGATTCTTTCTCAGCTAGTATTAGATGTCTTAATTTTCTTCTTAGCCTATTGGAAAGAGCAACTGTATTTGTCACTGAGCCTTGCTATTAGTCATGAAAGAAATTAATTTATTTTCAGGGGCTTTGGGGGTTTGTTTTGGTTTCTTTCCTCCACAACACAATTTATTGTAACTAAAATTTCCATCAAAATAGGGTTTAAAAAAAAATGTATTTGTTTTCATCCGGGTACCTCAAATAGCCAGCAAAATTCTTGCATTATCAAGAAGCTGTTCTGAAACACTTGCTTGCTGTAGCTTTAAAAGAGGCTGCTTCTAATTTGTGGAATAACATTCTATGCAAGCTGTGGGAAACACAATAGTATCACCTTTCTTTTGTTAGCAAATCCTCAATTTACCTGATGCTTAAAGAAAGGCCAAGGTACTTTCAGAAGCAATTAGGTAAGCAGGTACTTAACACCTGATCAGTTACTGTGAGGTTACAATAGCGAGTGACAGTGACCCCTAATTCATATGTAATTCCTGGAAGCTAATTCCTTATGTAAATTCCCCATTTATTACAGGTCAACAAGGGGCTGGTACCCCACATGGGAACTACTTCTTACAGTGGGGAAAGCGAAGACAGATACAAATTTCATTTTTAAGAAGATTCTAGCACTTGTACTTGTTGACAGCTGTGGGGATACATTTTCAGGAAGATGGGACTGGGTTACTTTAAATGAAGTAATGTTGGAGAATGCAAGTATGCTTCTCAGAAGCAAAAACTAGTGAATTTTCTTTGAAAGAAATGCAGATGTCTGTAAAAGCTGTTAAGATTTTAATTTTTTGATGACTGCTCCTGATATTTATATATACTTTAATCAAAGTATAAGTGCCTGTTCCTTATTTGAAACAAAGCTGGGATCCTGTGAGAACATGTTGTCTGTTTGGTTTTTTTAGTAGTTCAGCAGTTCAGCTTCGGATTTTTTGCTTTTTATAATTGCATGTTGATAAAAGATTTCACAAGGAGAAGCTGGTTTGGTTCACTGATTCGTATTTTCTTCTCTTTGTATTTAGATTTTCATAGAAGGTAGACTAGTAAATTAAAGTGCCATTCTGTCTTCTTTAGAGGAAATGTTTTACTGCTGTTTGACATAGAAATGTAGGTGCCAGCACAGTTATAAATTAATAGCTATGAAATGTAAATAGATTTTAAATGTTCTAAGTCTTAGACATTGACAGCACAAGTTCATCTAGTACCAAGATATTATGTCTTGTCTTTCCTAATGTGGAAGTTATTATTTCTAACAGATAATTAATTACCAATGCAAAAATAATGCAAAACAGAAAAGAAAATAAGGTTGGGGTCTCTGTGGTGGTTGCTAGTTAGAAAAAGACAATGTAACAAGGAGAGGGTTAATCCCCCCTTCATCTCCCCACAGTCAGTTACTTGCTTCCCAATCAGTATGTTTTGGGTGGAATTTCCTCATTCAGTTTAAAAAAGCAGCAGAAACTTAAAAGAGTGCTTTTCAGCCCTAAAAGTCAAGGGAAAGAAGGATAATGAAGGGCTCTTGAAGTATATAATCTACATGTCTTTGAAGGAAAATTCAAACCTTTTACTGCACAGGAGCAGATTTGCATCCTTTCCATGTCTCCTGGTGGAAGTAAGTCCCGACTGTACCTGGCCAGGCTCTCAGCCCTCCCTGGTCACCTGTGGCAGCTGTTCAATGAACAAGAGAAAAGTTCATGGAGGCTCTGAGGGTCTGTCTGTGCTGCCCCTCTCCCTGCTCACCCTCTCAGAAGGGGAGCCAGAGGAAACCATTTGGTGTCAGCCTTGTTTATTTTTCTCACCACCTCAGAAAACAAGGTTTTGGCAGTCGCCTGTGAGCTCTGAGCTGGTGGCTGCTTTCTGCCGTTTCTGGTAGAGGGGTAGAGATTATAAAGGTAGTGAATTTCTGCAAGATTTGTGAAGTTCAGGAGCTGGTTGGATGACATCGGTGTCCCCAAACTTAACTACCCCGGGGCAGCAAAGTAATTATAGCTCTTTTCACAGGCTGAACATCACAGAGGCATGTGCTGGTCAGCCAGTCTGCACATGCATACCTCTCTGATCCAGAGATGTCGCCAGCCAAAGCAGAGGAGGATGCCAAAAGAGATTGTGAAAGGAGGGAGAAGGGGGGAGCACCCAAGGGGTCTGGGAGCACTGGTTAAGTAAGAGATGATACTGGGTAAATCATAGGTATTGTTTGCAGACTCAGTAGGATGCAGCATTTCTACACTCCAGTCCTACATATCCTAAATGATGGGAAATATAAAGTATATTATGATCTACAGCCTCTCAGCTGAGAACCTGCTGTTCCCATGATAGCAGGCTGGTACTGAATTGTGCTTATAAACTTGTTAAGATGTTTTTTTCTTAGGGCTCTTCTGTAGCTTCTCCCTTGGGACCCGATCCAGAATGGTGACACACAGGTGCTTAAAGCATAGCTGAAGTTGTTTTACTCGTAGTGCAGATAAAGCCTTTCCTTTCACCTGGGATGTTGTGGGCGCTGCTTCACTTCACTGGAACATCAAAACCCTCAAACACTCCAAGGGACTCAAAGCTTCCCATGTGATACTCACCCTTCTCAATGTTGTGTGCTCCTTCAGAAAGCAAGTCTGTGTTGACACACAACACAGACAACATTGCTTGTGCTAGTATTGCTATTGCTAGCAATTCCTTCAAAAGCCTTCTGTTGGGCACTATTTGTGCTTCCGGGCATTTCCAGAACATTTTTAGGTAGAGACTGGGCTGGAAGCTAATTGTGTACAAGCACAGGTTTAAATCTCTGTTGAAATCTTACTGCACTTGCTGTTTCATAATCCTTATCTACAGATTTCCTGTTTGCCCACATTGTCAGCAGTGGGTAATTTTTCTGTTTTAAATCTAGATGTAAAGTGGTAGTTTCTAAGCATGTCAACTACTCAGATTTCACTGAATGCCTAAATATTTAAGGTCGGTTTTGAAAATTTTGGATTTAATACCCAAGCGACATAAACATTTGAATAAGTAAATTTTATTTTGAATGTAAGGGACTTTTCCCCTGGGTTTATCTGTGACTGTTTCTTTCTAAATTACATCAAAAAGTCTAGATAATACTTAGCCTGGTACCTGGCTTTCTATTTGACTATGATCAATATGTTTAATACCTTAAGAAGAATTTAACAGATTAAAATCAAATGGCACCTAATCAGAAAAGAAGTAATTATACTTTAAATATGCAGATTTAATGCTTCTCTCCTAAAACATACATACATTTTTATTGGTAAGTTGTTGATATAATCCACTGATTCATATATGAAAACTTCAAGTGTTTCATTTCAATTCATTGCCTGGAAAAAGGTGTGTGTGAGGGCTGAATCCAAGCTAGCTTTCCATGAGCTGTTGCTGGAACTGAGCTGGTTGAAGAACTGAAGAAACCGTTCAGCCCAGAACTGGTTCAGCAGATTGCGAGTGTCGGCACAAGACTGAACGTGTATTGGACCCTGTTTTCAGCAAGCTGCTGCTTGTGAGGAAATTCATGCAAGCTGATTCTGTGCATTCCACTTTGTACTTGCTCTGCGCCAGCTACAATTCTGAGATAAAACCAAAACCCATTAACTTCCATAAGTTTTGCTGAAGTTGCTATAGGTTTTGGCCCAGGAGCCAAGAGCACAGATATACGTATCACTAATGGCTGAGGTGGCTTTTGGTTAAGCTGTGATCACATTATGTTACCAGATGCTTACACATGGTCTTTCTCCAGGATTTTTTTTTTTCTTCCTTAAAATTTCTGTGACAATGAATAATATTTACATGAATAATAATTTAAATCAAGTGTAAATAATAGGTATTAATAGCTATTGCAGTAATTTCAAATTTAGCAGTCATCTTTGTGATTATGATTTTCTTTATGTATTGTTTATTTAGCCTGGACACTGCTTTGGGTTGAGTTGCTATGCTTTTGTATGACCAGTCTGCTACCTCACTGCAGGGCATAGAACAACAGAAATGCTCTCCGATCCCCATTTTTGCTGCTTTACCTCTACATTGATTAGAAGCCCAAGAGGCAATGTTATGTCCTTATTTTGTGGGCATATGTGTATTTGTGTTGGGCATATGTGTGGGCATATGTGGGGGAAAAATTTAACTGGGGACCTAAGAGTCATGCAGTCCACTGAGACTTCAAGAGACTCAACTGGACACTTAGTGAAAACGTGATTCACATGTCTAAAACTAATGAATTATTTATTTGATGTAATTTCTAAAATATCTAGAGAATTTAAAAATTAAATATTTTATTATTTTAATGCAATAAGATGATTTTTAATAGCCACTACTAAACTTCAGTCATCAATTTTTATCATTCATTTGCATTACTTAATGGTGTTTGTGTATCAATGGTAGCCTTCTACAAGCAACAAAGACAAAATAGTTTCTCTTGAAAAAACTGTAAACTAAAGATTGGCAAAGGGAAAAAAAATCTTTGGTATGTTTTAAGAGCTGTTTTCTGTTACTAAATCACAAGCTTATCCTCTTATTTTGATTGTTTTTGAAAAGTTTGGTTTCGGAGCCATTTGATTTCTAATGTTTGTACACTTACATTTCTTTTATGCCTGTATATGTTCAGCATATTTAAAATAATGTTATCTATTGCCTCTGAAACTCTCAGCTAGTGGTTCTGGTGAGATGCTATCTCAATTTCCTCTATTCCCTTAAAAAGGATATATTAAAACTCCAGTTATAGCATCAAGTTGTGAAGCCCATTTGCTTTTGTAACTGATAAAACAAAGAAAATTAAACGAATTCTTCTGAAGAGTTATCACTTGTTTTGCTTTGTTTTGCAGGTTTTTGTCAAGCAGGCAAGGATTTACGGTTAGTATCTCTGTGCATGGAGCAAATTGATATCCCAGCAGGCTTCCTGTTAGTAGGAGCCAAATCTCCCAACCTTCCTGAGCACATTCTAGTCTGCGCTGTTGACAAGAGGTTTTTGCCAGATGATCATGGAAAAAATGCACTTTTAGGTAAGAGATCTTTTTTCCTTTGTGCCATAATAATTCAGAGGAAAAGAAAGCCAGTTGAAAATTATCTAATGCCATTTCAGCTAATAACCTTCTATTAGAAATATGTTGAGGAGAGGACTGACTTCATTAAATCAAATTTGTAGATGAACCTGCATTAAAAGCCCGTTACAAAACAAGTCCCTGATTCCACAGTTAATCACAACTGAATCTCTTAGATTTCTGTGTGGGCAGAAGTCAATTGCAGCCCTGGCATTCTAAATGTGAGCTATCCATATTCTCTTTATCTCAGCTGGAGCTTACAGCATTTTCATTTAAAAAGAAATACGCTCATGCAAGTACTGAAAATTAACTATATAATTTAATTTTTTTTTTAATAAGGGATGATTTCTGCTCTTGGCTTCACCAGGGTCATTGTTCTCAGTAGCAGTTCTAGGAGCAGGTTGCTTCCCAGTACATAGGGACACCCTGCCCGGCCTTTCCCAATTATGTCATAATCTGTTACATTTATGAAGTTTAAAATTTTAGTACAACAATGCCTCTTGGTAATTGAAGACAGGCCTATTGCACCTAGATTTCCTGCCTAGGTCACTACTGGTACATATTTTAACAAGCTAGTAGAAGTGATTTAATGTATTTTGACTCCTCTAGCCTGCTTTGAATTTACTCTCTCATTTCTCCCTCCAGTCATTGTTATCCCTAGGATATATTCAGAAAGACCTTTCAACAGGAAAGAAGTTACAACAAAGGATAAATATCCTGATTTAACTTCATTGCTCAAATTCTGGTCCAGACCAGCAATATTTTGTGTAGCTATTGGAAACAGCTCTGTTATGTGCTTTAACATTACCTCTCCATTAAATCCATTTGATAAATCCATACACAGTAAACCTTTCAGCCTAAGGCAGAAATGTCCCTGGCCTGAGTTAGGTAGAGGTTGTGGTGTGATGTGCCCTCACTGGGTATGATTGGGGATTTGGGATAACAGGGTACACTTCAGGATTCAAAGGAGCTTCTCCCTTGCTAAGCAGGAGAAGTGTCAGGAGTTGACCAGTAAGAACTGTTAGGCAGATGATGTTTAAACCTGATTAAATGTGGTACTGCTTGTCTTTGTTGGTAAGCCTCCTCACCCCATCCCAGCTTTGTATCCATCCATCATCTCTGGTCTCATTTGTTAATGGGCCTGGTGACTCACACCTCTGGTATTGCTGAGGTATTGAAGTGCCTTGAGACTTCTGTAACTGGCACCTGTGAGCAAAGAACTGACTCAGTAGCTCTGAGAGACCCTCCTTACTCTTTCTGAAAACTGTGGAGATGCACCAGTAGATCCTGTGGGCTGCAAGGGAGTAGAGAAAGAACGATTCAGTCCCGGGAAAAAACAGGATGAAGAAATTTGCATCTTGGCATCCTCATCCAAGGTGATAATGAGGTGCAGTAAGTCTAAAGACAATGGCCTAATTATTAAGAGTTTTATGGATAAGGCATTTTGTCAAAAACACTGAATATCTTTGTCATAAACCTGTTATTTTGGCTGACAGGTGACTGTAGGAGCCAGCATCCTCCACGGTGTTTGTCATTGTGGAAAATAACAATAGTAGTGAGAACAAAAAATTGATTCTCTTACAGATCTTGAACTTATTAATAAATGGAAAAAACCCAAACAAAAAAAATAAAGCATTTCCACTAGGTATTAATCTGCTAGCACTTTCATAAATCATTATTGATATTCCATAGAAAATCTGTTTCATTAAGGGTTGATAGCAATTCAGAGGTAAGTGGCATGACAAGTAAGACAACAGGGCTTAATTGTTCAGCATTAGATAATAGAGGGCTGATTCAAACAACAAAGATTTTAAGGCAGACCCATTTCAGAACATGTGCTTTGTTCTATGAAATGTTAGACTGGTGTCATCATTATGCCAGATTCATTAGCATAGCTGTGAATAGCACTAGGAAATCAAGGCTGCTTATAATTCTTAATCTGGATTGTATCTTCCAGACCTCAACTCAAAATTTCAGCCCTTTCTGTGAAACCTTGTTGGGAATGTTGCAGAAAAACGGCCTTTTCCCTGAATTTGTTACTTTCTTGAGAAGTTGTAGTTTTTTTAACTATTTTGAAGCACTCATAACTTTGGCCATGCAAATCTTGCTGTCAAGTGATTGCTTTCAAGACTGTAATAAGATGTAAGGTTCAGCTTAGTTGGAAAGTATTTTGTGTAAGAAGCCTTAGGGAAAATTTATTTTATGTTAATTTCAGTCATATGAAATTGCTCTGATGGATAAGCCACTGTTAAGAGAGAGATGTCTTCAGTTTGGAACCCATGGTTTTTTAATAGAGAATAAACAGCCTTTTTTTTTTGTCATGGAAATTTCTAGTGTGGCAACACAGTTCTTCCCCTGTCAAGTATTTATTCTTCTTTGCACTGTGTAGAGTGGAAAATTGGTGGTGGGATTTTGCCTTGAGTCAGTACAGCCCAAAGAGATGTAGGAGTTTCAGAAGAGCTAAGTCTGACACACATGTGCTGTGTCCACAGAAGCTGGCTGGCTGGAGGCCTCCAGTCCCCTGGAACTGCATGTGCAGGTAGATTTAGATGGCCTTATTCCTAGCACACAGTACAAGACACTTAATCTATTTGTGTATCTTCTGCTTTCTTCTTCCAGGATTTTCTGGGAATTGTATAGGCTGTGGAGAAAGAGGATTTCGGTACTTCACAGAGTTTTCCAATCATATCAACCTGAAATTAACCACTCAGCCAAAGAAGCAGAAGCACTTAAAGTACTACCTAGTAAGAAGCTCCCAAGGCGTGCTGTCAAAGGGACCCCTTATTTGCTGGAAAGGTAATAAAGGTGCCCATTCAGTTAGGGGTATTTTATGCTGTTAGGGGTGATGTTGAATGGAAACTTGAAAGTTGCTGTTGAAAATGCATGTATTCAAAAGCAACTGCTTGAAGGGAGAATTCTCACTGATTTCACTGAAGTTTGGATTTTGCCAAAGAAGTTAAATTTTAATAATAACCATGTGATTGTAAACCCTCTTCTTTCATCTCCCCAAACTTTTGGTGGCAGCCCTAGATCTTCCCATATTAGAGTGTGCAGTGATGTTGGTAGAAGAAAAGAGGCTACTCAGTCTGTTGATTCTTTTATGTGCCTGAAGCAAGGTGACTCACAGCCAGGGCTGCAGCATTGGTTTTCTGCTGATATTCATCTTTGCAGTCCAGTCTGTCTCATGCCTGAGGATAGCTAGCATGCTGTAAGATTAAGAAAGCTCAGAGCACAGATCTCAGGGAAAGAAAATACTTGGATGCTCCTGCCATTTGCAGTGTTTTACACTTGGTATTACCCTCTACCACATCAGCCTGTGCCATCTTATGTGCTACAAGAGGGTACACTTGTGACCCTAAGGCAAGGTAGCCATTGGGTCTCTTATTGGAGGATGCAGGTTTTTGGAGCTAGAACCATGCAAACACTCAAGGAAAGACTGGTTTACCCACTCACTGTCTACCAAGTTGGTTTATGTGCAGCCTACCTGACCTCTTCATTTTCGGTCTCACTCAGTGAAGACAGAGTTTGATCTGGTCCCTGTTGTTCCAAAAAGTTGATGTGAGGAGAGGGGAAGCTCTGTAGGAGAACTGACAGACATCTGAGGAGTCACAACCTCATGTGAATAGCAGCATGACACCAGAAAGAGATGGTTATCACCGAGCTGTATGAGTGATTATAGTTTGTATCAGTTAGTGGTTCAAAAGGATCCTGGTTTCAGCTACTTTTCTCTGTTACAAGGAAAATTAACTAAATTTACTACTGCTTTAAAGTACATGTGGCTTTTCAACAGCTTTTTTCACAAAAATGGCAAAAATATTTAATTTGGTAGTGAAATTCCAAATAAAGACAAAGGAAGCCTTATTTACTTCTGGAATCTTTTTTCTGAAACCCCTCCCCAATGCTCATGCAGTTGGAGTTGGTGTGTGTCCTGGTAAATGCAGTCAGGAGTAATGCACATGTGGAAGAATCAGGTACTGGTTTCACTTTTGGTTATATGCTAATTGCAAGCGTTCTGAGTACCCATGGAAGTTTAGAAAATCAGCCAAAAGTCAGCCTCATGGGCATGACTTTGATAGGTCCTATACTCATATTGTTGCCATGCATCTGGTAACCTTTCATTCTTCACTTACATTATAGGTCTAATTAGAAGAAGAGTGCTTTTAAACACTTAAACCCTTTTCTTAAAACAAATCCTGATTAGATCTCAGTTTTAAAAATGGATTAATATGTGATTTTCAAGGTGACTTTTTCCTCCCTCAACTCAGTTTTCATCCAGACACTAACAGCGCTGAGGTCTCCCTGAAGGTTTGTGGAAGCATATTAAAATATCTGGGTTTCAGCACAATTTCTCCTTTTAAAGGGCGACATATGACGGTTTGTATACAGGTTGTGCCACAGAAGTAGCTAAGTGTTTTCTGGGACATGTCCGATACCTTCAAATCTCTTGGAAGCTGTGATCTGAGGGCTCTTGCCATTTTGCAGCATCTGGTCTGTATTTGCCTGGCCCCCTGAGTGGCCCCCAGGGAGGTTTTCTTAGTTAGAAGGCAAAGTTGACAAAACTGCGAATCTGTATTTTCGTTGAATGCTGCCATTTGCCGCTGTTTGTTGTACGTGCTCTGTGTATGCTCTTAACATTTTGTCGCCTTTCGCCACCGTGTTGCTGAACTTTGCTGCTGGAAGGAGGCCTTGTTAATATGTACTGTAGCTGCTTCATTTGCAGAATGTAGAAGCAGGCAATCATCTGCTGCTAGCCTCTCTGCTAAACCAAATCCTTCGGTGTCACCGTCCACGACCCCAGAGGGTGGATCAGCTAATGGATACAAATCAGGGTTCACTCAGACAGGTAGGAGCTGAAAGTGCTGTAAAGATAACCATTGGGGGTGGTAAGTTAAATCAGACACTGGTGGGTCAGGGATGCTGTAAACAACTGGGTATTTACCTTGAGCCATGTATAGATTACACTGGAGAGGATGACTTTCAAAATTTGCTTTGGCAAGGATTAAGACCCAGGTGAGGCTGAAGGTTAGATTATTCTCAAAACAGCAATTGATGTAAAAGCATTAAACAATCTTTTGATTAACTTATTTGATTCTGTGCCTCCTTGTCTTTGTTTCATTAATTTTTTTTTGTGCATCTCAAAAAACTTCAATTACATGTTCGTAGAGAAGTGTTTGGTTAGTATATAAACTAGGCTATTTGTCTAGAAAAGGAGAATAATCTCCTTTTAGGGAGAGGGGACCACATGTTATTTTATTTACTTGCTAATTTAATTTTTTATTTAAATTTTAATGCACGCAAAGGTGTACATAGAATTGCAGTTTCCCCATTTGCATACAGTGAGCTAACAGGTCTCACACAACTAATCTAGAAAGCTATTAATGATATCCTTAAATAAGGACAAAAATACAAAGGTCGAGTAGACATTGACTGACAAAGAAGCAGTATCTTAATATCACATATCTGTTTATTTATTGCAAGTAGGCAAAGCGCTTTTGTTTGAGCTTTCTTCCGCATTGCTTTATTGCAGCTTCAGCTATGCTGTTGTATGTATGTTTTTGTGTGTTTGTGCTATTTCTTGAAAAATTAAAAACAAGAGAAAATGGCCTGTTAATTGTTATTAATTGATATGAATGTCCAAAACCACGTCTCTTTAAAGGAATATGAAATGCAGACAGAAAGCAAGATGGTTAAAATTCTTTTTACACCTAGAAAGTTTGTCAAAAGGAGTAATAAACAAAAGCTGAACACGGGCACTCATATGAGATTATAATCACTGATTAGTATTTTCAGAGGCACTTCCCTCAGGTGGTTACCCCTGTCTCTGTTGAGGAAGCTAAATGCTTTAGGCTTCGGGTAAAATTAAATGATAATGTGGTTAAAACGCATCTGCATTTCATTGCATGATTCCTTGGTTTCCAGATCCAGGCATGAGAACTGAGCAGATGCATGAGAACCTGTTTATTTGGAGCAACAAGAATTCTAATATTTACACAGCTTTGTCTTCTATTGTATCTGCCAAGTTAATAGATACACCTTTTATATACGGCTTTCTCCTTATCACTCCCAACCATTTTCAGTCTGCTTGGTGTTTCTGTGTGTCAGTGTTTGTACTCCTAGGTCATGCTCATCAAAACCTTTTCATCTCCTACTGTTATCTCCTAGTGAAGATAATGCCACATACATACATTTGGATCCCCTTTGACTGGGAGAAGGGGGGAGAACACATTTTATTCAGTGGCATAAATTCTGACATGTCACCTATGATGGAGGGCTCTCTCCTCTCTCCTCTCTCCTCTCTCCTCTCTCCTCTCTCCTCTCTCCTCTCTCCTCTCTCCTCTCTCCTCTCTCCTCTCTCCTCTCTCCTCTCTCCTCTCTCCTCTCTCCTCTCTCCTCTCTCCTCTCTCCTCTCTCCTCTCTCCTCTCTCCTCTCTCCTCTCTCCTCTCTCCTCTCTCCTCTCTCCTCTCTCCTCTCTCCTCTCTCCTCTCTCCTCTCCATAGCTCTTTCCATAGCTTGGAGTTTGCTTCTTTGTTGTTTTAAAGCAGGACTACTTATTAGCAGGTTGTTTTCTGCAGTTCTTTCCAGTTCATCATTAACTCAGACCCCTTTTTTCTCCTTAGAAGTTGTGTAAATATTTCTGGTGAGCAGTTCAGTCTCTGAGTTCTATAAGATACATGTAGGTAGGTATGGGTATACAGTATCAAAAATACGATTTGGGGCAGACACTTGAGAGGGGAAAATTAAATTCATGTGTTAAGCAACTAGAAACAAGGCTGTACAAGGGGAAGATGAAGAATTTTAATAACTGGCATTTTAATAACTATAAATCCTGCATGGGTAACAGAGTAGTGTTTAAACATATACCAGCCACATCCACTTTCACAGATGAAATTTCAAGAAAATGGATTGCAACTAGAGATGGGGGAAAAGAAATCCCCAAGGCTTTTGGACAGTTCACTGTAAAGGAACTTTAACACTACGTATTTGCTACATCATATTTAATGACAGACCAGCACCTCCCTCCAAGGGCCCAGACCTGGTGGTCTATTTTGTTAGCCATTCAGTGTATTTCCTATGAACATGGACAAGATTTTCTGGTAGGGCAGCAGCAGAGGCTTCTGCGTTTGTTCTTCATGTCATTATTCTTTCTGGCAAAGAAGAACTTCCTCCCACCCTCCTCCACCAAATGGTGTGTGGCCTGAGGATGAATGTGTTTGGCAGATCAAGTTGGTCGTTCTCGTCTGTTTTCTTTAGCTGGCTGTTTTAGTAGGACATCTGTAGGTGAACTTAGCCTCCTTTGCCTGCTTGTTGCAAACTATCCCATGAGGCTATTTTGAGGAACAATGAGATAACCCTTTCTACAGTTAAAATATTTTTTGAGTGTGTGTAAGTGCAAAATATTGTGGAAGAGATCAATCATGGGTTCAGTAGATTCTTCTGTAAGATTCTATAGAAACACCCTGTTAAATGTTTGTTAAAACTCCGAAAGATACATGGCAATTTCTTAGGAGTGTAAACAAATTGTTTGCAATTTATGCAGAGATGAGTTTTGATAAATGTGTGTGTAATAACACATTTTTTCATATATATATAAATTTTGATCATTTATTAAACGACTTATATTCTCAGATTCTTCAGTGTTCAGTCCAGCAAAATCACCTTCTGCTGCTGTTAACTTAAGTGGAACACAAGACCCATCCCGAAACAAGAACATTGTGAAACCTCTGGCTCTGTCAGTACAGCTCGTAGGAAAGGCATTTGCTGCAGGTATGGCTTTGCTTTCCAAAACACCTGAGAGCCAATGGAATCATCAGCTTAACAGCCAAGAAAAGAGAATGTTATTTTTTTGGTGGAAAAGGGAAAGGAAAGCATTCACTAGCATTCTCAAGAACTCTCATATTCTTGCAGTCTTTGGCACGGAAATTTTTGCAGTTAGTACTGTCCCCAGACTTGAGCCACACCTTGGCTTCCAGATGTAGCATCCTGGTAGGAGAGCAGTGATACCTCTCTCTGCACTTCCGAAGATATGTAAGTGAGCATAAATGTCACCTCTTGATATCACACTGATTCCTGCCTCAGTAATTGAGAGTTGTGTGCAGTTCTGCATTTCTAACAGTTATAGTTCCTCAACATACATTTAGTGGAATTTAGTCTCATTTTAAGGAGTTTTAATATATCTGCTGTTTTAATTGCTTGTTTCTGTATTGTGTGTTTAATGAATTATAACCCTCAACTATGACATCTAAGTCCCACACTGACACTCTGTTGGGATAACCTGATTGTTTTTTACTTTAGGTGGTTTGTCTTCAAGCAATAAAAAAGAAATCATCATACCTATTGCGGGACAGTATGCTTGAATAAGAAAATATATCAATTTATTTGGTTTATATATGCACATGAGCATATATATATCACTTTATAGATGATGTATTACTTCTGCTATTTTTTTATTGCCATTTATTGCAATATGGTCTTGGTTATGGTACACAATACAATTATGTTGTATCTAATAAATCATTAACAGTTCTTTGTGCAAAAATACCTTTCCCCCCCCTCCATATTTGTATGATTTTATTTTGCACTGGAATTTCTTCCTAGCTTTTCAACCACTTCTGTAACTGACTCATGCTCACTGTATCTGCCCATGCAAAATTGTTGACTTAGTGTAGAAATGGGGAGCTTACAATGGGTGAGTGAGGTTATTCATATTTTGTAGTTGGCAATTGTGCCAGAATTTGCTTGGATGTCTGCAGCTGGGGAGTTACATTGTTTTAGGCTACATACCCACATCTCTAACACTTCCAGCTGCAGCTGCCATCAGCAAGCTGCTGCACCATCTCCTGGTGTTGCTCCTGGAATATGTTCTTAGGAGCTAAATCCTTGTGAAGCTGGCTGATATCAGCAAGGAACTGGAGTTTCCACTGGCCTCCATTTTGGCAGTTTATGCCATTTTTTTTCTTCTGCAAAAACTGTGTTCTGAAAAAGAATGAGAACGAGCTCAGATCAGTGATGGTAACTTCTGGTGATCATCCATTGCTGTAGTTTAATTTTGTGTGGATATAGTGGGTCCTGCCAGAGTGTCAGGCTTGCTGGGACTGGAGGATCACCTTAGGCAGAGGTAGCAAAATTAAGTATGGTTTGCCTCAGTAATGCTCAGGACATGTACACTTCGCAGCAAACTGCCCTGTATTCCCCTGCACAGTGTCCTTTGCCAAGGCTTTAGATGAGAGCCCTGTAGTGAATTACTGTGCATAGCATGTGGATGACTGGGGGAAAATTATGTAGATACATACAAGTGGCTTAGAAATCTTTATAAACTGAATTCATGATGTATATTTAAAAAAGAAAATAACAGCATAAGAAAATATGTCACAAACTTCCCAATAATTTTGTGTGTGTGTGTAATTTTTTATTATATTTTGATGAGGCTTTCTTTGCATTTTTTCTTCCACCTATCCCTCCTCACCTTGAAATCTGGACACCCCTTTTCAAGGCTTGGATTTTGCAATCTGAATGTTTCTCTGCTGAGTACATTTCATGCTTTCCCTGGAGTATGTTTTCCTCAGTCACGCATCTTGCCCTGTTCTTTTGCATCAGTGTGTGGCTGTATTATTTTATTTGTTTGTTTTCAAGATTGTCTCAAGCCACACACTCTATATTTTATTATATTCAGCTCCTCTTTCACTGCGTGCCACGGATGTTGCTAATGGAAACGCTAATGGAGGAAGAAATAATGCATTGAGTACTACAATCTCTCGGCCAATGCCTCACTCGACATCTCCAAGTCCTGGCTGTGCAGCTGGAGATCAAGGTAAAGAAAACCTCTCTGTTTTTTTATTCTAAGCTGCATTGGATGTTGAGCTTGAAATATGTGATTTTGTTCTTCCGATTGTAGCTGTTCCTACAGTTCAGTCTTTACAGGTCCATTTGCTTTTTGGCATGACCATTAATGATATAATGTTGGACATTTTAACGTGGGTAACAATGTTTTTCACATCACAGTCTGGTTTTATGTAAATCTAGATATGAGCCTCTGGTGCTCTGTGATGTGATACCCTCAACACCAGTGTGAAATGGAGTGTGGGCTGGAATTCAATCATTTGGAAGGACAGGGTGTAAAATCAGTGTTTGCTTTCCTTGCAGCATCTATGTCCAGTTCTGGACCACCAAAGAAACGTCACCGAGGATGGTCTCCTGGGTCCCCAGTCCCGCCTCCTGCTTTAGCAGTACCTGTTCCTACAGTCCGGCCTTCGACAAGAACAGGTAAAACTTGAACAACACTGAGATTTCATTTGTTAAAATGGGAACTCGGCCAGACCAGCAGCCCTATGCTGCACCTCTCATGTGTTGCACAGCAAACAGAACTGATCTTGTGGAAGTATTCAAGCACACCATGGAGAGTTTTTCAGGTGCCCCCAAAATAGCACATATGATTGCTTGGTCCTGGTTGTTGTAATCTAAGATGCAGCACAGGGAAAGTAAAACTGCTGGGGGAGAGAGAAGAAAGGAAGAGGCAAATAATATTATTAAATTATTAAAGCTAAAAGAAATCCCTGGTCCCTCAACTGTAACTGAGTTGTTCTAAAATTGTGCAGGTGTATGAATATACTCATATATTTCAAGGATTTTTCGTTAGCCTTCACCTTGACTGTTGTGTTTCAGTCTGGTGTGGGATGCTACAGAGCCTGTACACTCCATTTCTGCATGGGAAAACCAGCTTTATATAATTTTGGCCTAACAAAGGTCACTGATACTGATACACTAGGTTATCATCAGTTAAAAGCAGAAAGTGAGGCCAAATGTTAGTTGTGCATGGAAAAGCTGTAGGAGTTTAATATCATGACATGAAATAGAATTAATTATGAGTACTCATTGATATCCATGTAGATACCTCTTTATTCATAACTGTTAATAAAACTGTTCACTATTTGAGTGCTTTTCAGTTGTGAGATTTAACATATTTTCTGAAAGGGAATAAAGAGTTATTTATTCTTCTTTCTATAGAGTTTCATTCCAAGGAATGAAAAAAACCATTCATCAATATGTGCAATGCACTTTTAACATTGAGGACGATGGTTTTAAGATATTTTGGAATTATATTTAGAGATATTCATCATAGGAGGAAGGGTTACATGGTAGTGCAGGCCTGCTTATCTGAACACCTCAAATTGCAGCTTTTGTCACTTTCTATCTTCAGAAACCTGTTGAAGAGACATCATATAAGGCAATCTCCCCTTCTTGTTGCATTTGTCTCCACTAATCTGCTACCTCTCTTGTGTACTCCGTTTTCTATGAGTCTTTAGTAGTACTTTTTTCTGTTGGATAAAGTTTCCCCTGGTAAAATGTATGCATTCATTCATCCTGCCTTTGATGTTTTTCTGTTGATGGCATGGTTTGAAAAAGTGGTTTCAAACCACCAAATGAAGCCTAAGAAACTTGTGAAGCAGGCCTTACTCTGAAACCTGATTACGGATTGCAAAATTCTTGCACTTGTTTTCCTTTACTTATAAAAGCTGCTGTTACTCTTTCGTAAGTAAAGCCTGATTTTTATCCTTGTAGCAACTATCTAAGGGCAGCTTTGAGATTTTGGCCTGCTTTTATTTTTCTTATCTATATATATTCTAGGTCAGAAGTTGAAGCAGTTTCTTCCCTTGTATTCAGAGGCAGTATTGGGGGTGGTCTTTTGGCTTAGTACTTGGCTTTGTTTAAAGATGCATATTCCAACCTGTGTTTTGCTCTCTCACTCTCATCAACAATACAGTGGTCAGAAAAAGTTTTATTTTAGGGGTGGGGCTACAGGAGGATATAGGCTCTTCATTTAAATTACTTAAAACTATAGCAGGAAATGCAGAGACCTTTTGAATTTTATTGCAGTTAGTGATTTGCAGTAATTTTTTTCTTATTTGTTCATAAGGCCAAATCACAGTATGAGCCTTTTAGTAATGGAAGTCTCTCTTTTCTTTATTTTATAGAGCCTCTTTTGTCAGTCCCAGTTCCTCAATCCATGTTAACTGGAATTTTACAGCCTCAACCCATCCCAGCAGGGGAGACTGTAATAGTTCCTGAAAACCTGCTGAATAACTCAGGAGTCAGACCAGTGATTCTGATAGGTAAGTCTTACACAGGGGAATCAAATGCTGCATTTCGTACTAATACACACTCTCTGGGACAAAGGGGGGGTTCTTTATTTTTGTTGGTTTTGGCATTCAGTACAGTGCAAAGTTGGTTTGTCACAGATAGCTTCCTTTAGTTGCTCAATATTTAAAACTGAGAGTCAGGCAATTTCTGGAGAACCTGATTTGCAAACAGGTCACCACTAGGTCAAATTTATGCTGAACCACTGGCCAAGTCTACGTTTTATACAAATAAAATTTTTGTAAAACCCAAGAAGAGAACTTTTTCCAGTAATGAAAATAGCTTTCTGGTATAAACAATTTATAAACCAAGCAAATGTTTCCTGCAGCATTTTTAGTTCAGATCTTGAAGCCCCAGAATTCTATGTGAGAACCAAAAAATTGATTTGCACTGACTAAACAGAAGTAAATCATACTAACTTTTTGTCATTTATAGTCCATAGTTCTTGTAAGCAATTGAGATAACAGATCAGGCTTCAGGCTTTTAAAATCCTTTAGCTGTATAAAGGCCTTTGTTAACGCTTAGAAAGACATTGCTTTAAGAGTATGACTTTTAATATGAATTTGCCTTTCAACCTGAGCTATTTGGGCATAACACATTAAAAAAAGACAGGTCAGCTAGTGCTGCCAAAATTTTGATGAGTCTTTTTTATTATTATTCACTCTAAATTTCTTTTAGGTCCAGTATAGTATAGATGGTCATATAAAGCAGCTTCAGAGTCAACAGAGCATGCCTGTCAATACAGTCCCTGAAATAATTTACCTGAAGGAATGGAGAAGTTCTCCAAGTCCTTCCTTGCAGAGATCATTTTAATACACACAGTTCCTGGAGAATTAACAGGGCCATCTAAACCAGCAAATCTGTCAAGGATAGGGTTACGCTTCTGGTTTGTTTTGCTTAGCGTTGTTTTCTGGAAGCCGATTATAAAGCTCTAGCGTGGTGCTCTAATGGTTTTCAGAGAAACACTTCCTTATTAAAGATGAGGGTGCCTACAGCCATCAGCTTAAGTGCAAATTGAATGCAGCCCTTAGGCTCTTGGAGAGCTGCCATTAAGTCCTCAGTTAGGCTAAATGTTAGTGGCCCTGAGAAACAGTGTCCTATTAATAGTACAGAACCAGATGTACCCAAAAGGATGTATTTGGCAAAATCTCTGTGGAAATGCTTCTTTTGAAATGAAAAACATTTTGAACGAAAATAAGACTTAGCCTGTGCTCATGTGCTTTACCTTACAGAATATCATGTTTAGTTGTTGATGTTTATTTTACCTATTTATGAAAAGAAGAATGGGAAGGTGGCAAAAAAAGTGAAATCAATCACAGCAATACTGGTGGCTGAATCAATGCTAATGTGACTTATGCTGCTTTTATAATGTTAAGAGCAATGTACTTTTGCTTTCATTGATTTTTCTTCTTTGTACACTATATTATGAGGAATCTGTATTTAAAGGTCAGGGTAAGACCAAATTAGATAATATTCTCATCTGTATTTGGATAACAGTAGTTACTATCCTGCTGGATATCATGCAGTTAATGTTATTTCTTGCAAATGTATATGGTCACTTGTAAAACACAGCAGAGGATCCCTGGCCTATAATTTATTTTTTAAGCTATTATAATGTCAAGAACAGTCATTGGTGCAATGTATTTTGCCAGACAGCTTTAAGAAGACTTAAATGTATTATTAATTAATTATTGGAAATGTATTATTGTGTTAGATTTCATGTAATAGCAAATTTTATTAATTTCTTGGCGGGGGTGGGGGGGGGTGTTGTTTCTTTATCATAGGCTATGGCACTTTACCTTATTTCTATGGAAATGTTGGTGATATTGTTGTAAGTCCCTTGCTGGTGAACTGCTACAAGATTCCACAGCTGGAAAACAAGGATTTGGATCTCTTGGGTTTGTCCAGCAGTCAGCTGCTAAGTGTGGAGAATATGATACTTTTAACTATTCAGTATCTTGTCCAACTAGGTAAGCAATTTGTCATAAGTACTTGGTTTTGTTTCAGACTGTCCTTTTTTCTTCATACCTTCTTTATGTCCCTTTTAGGGCCAGTTTTCTGGCTGCTTTTGTGGCTGGAAGAGGCAAGTGGCTCCATCTAGTGTGTGTGACTTTGCCACTTTGTTCCTGAAACGTAAGAAGTGAAGTGAATTTAAAGGCTGATACTGCTTCTACTCTCCATATGGGGATTGACCAGGTCACCTTTGTGAAATGGATTTGCAATGCAGATAACTCATTTTCTTAGGGTATCAAACCATCAGTTATCACAGCCCTTTCTAAGGACACTTGGTCTGTTTTATTCAGTTTTGTGACAAATGCTGGCAGATGTGTGATGGTTGTCATTGTTTTGGTGACAGCACTGTTTACATGAAAACCGCATTTGTTATTCAGACTAAGGCAAGTGATTCAGTGCATATCTCATTCTTGTAAATGTTTTTGAAATGGACTTTTTGCAAGTTTGAGAGGAAACCAGTGAGCCACATGTTTTTCTATTATTACAGGTCCAGTCATTTTCCCTACCTTAGAATGAAAAGAGCAGTGGTAGCAGCAAGGTTTTAGAAGTTAAAAATTCAGGATAGTGTTGGGAAACTTCCATGGCAGTCTAACCCGAACTTTTGTATTTGAAAAGATACCACTTACCATAGGGGAGTGTGAAGTTGCTTTTGTGAAGAGCACAGTGCATCTGTAATACATAATGGTATGAAATATGCAGGTGTTCCAAAAACAGCACAACTGCTGATAATCTTACAGTTTGGAGAGCAAATATGCCCCAAATGTGCCGGTTTCACCCCTGAGTGCTTACACTTTGCTCCAGCTCTGTAAAAGACAGGAAGGAAACCATTTTCCATGTTGTAATACTCTCTAAGTGACTGGTTAGCTTTGTTTAACATTTTCTGCCTCACTAGTCCATTGGATGCCATGTTAGAACTGACAAACAGTTTAAGTTTTTACAGGATGTTTTTCTGTTACTTTCTTTCAGTGGGCCTAAATTTGTTATTTGAGATTTTCCTGTTTATTTAAAATTTTGTAGAGTGTGTGTGTTTAAAACAGCTGCTTCACACAATTCTGGATTGATAGAGGCAGCTTGCAAATTTGTAGCCAGCAGATAACAGCATTTCCAATTAAAAATAAACTATTTATTGAAACCTGTGAGTCAGTGAATCACGCTTCATGAGCAAGTCTAACTTCAGATGGATGAAGCAAGTCTATACTTGCTGCAAACTAAAGGAGGCTTCATGCAAAGCTTCTGTAGCAGAACTGTGTTTATTGAGCGCTGTGACTTCAGCATAAAGCAGCTCTCTTGTTAGCAGGTGTTTAGTTTGGCTTTTGTTCTTAGCTGGGCAAAGTTGAATAGTTTCCTATTTGACCTTATGTGGAGATGTGTGCCAGTACTGTAAGATGAAAGAGCCTAATGAGAAGAAAAGCAAAAACATTCTATAGAGGAGGGGATCAAATCATGTTGCTGGTTTGAATATTGCTGTAAACTTAAAACTGTTGGAATTGTGACAGCTGCACCAAACTGTAGCCTTTGTCCCATGTTGTTAAATCAAAGCAGATTAGAGATGTTTGGAGGGTGGCCAGATTCAAAAGTTTTTGACAAGAAGAGACAAATGCACCTATAGATTCACAATTTATTCATGTAAGCCTTTTTTTTTATTGAGAAAACAGGACTAAAATGTTTTTCTTTTCTCCACAGTATATTGCGAAAGAGTAAGATAAAGGCAAAGATAAAAAAGCAAGCAAAAGCACAAGAGTCTTGCCAAATTTTTTTCAGATCTCACTACTTGTATAAAATATATTTGCAGATGACTGTGATCACAGATGATAAGAATGTTATCTATGGAAGTGCTCCTTTTTTGGGAAAAAAAAAAAAAGGATATAGCTGAGAATTCCCATCAATTTTCTTGTGAAATTATGACAACATTAACTGTAGGACGATGCTATTGTGTTTTCAGAAATCAGCTGGACAACTCATGATGATATTACAAATCCAAGTAAAAAAAATGCATTTCTGATGCTTTAAACCTTCTTTGAAGACTATATGTAGTTAAACCTGTGATTTTGAGCTGTAGTATTGCTATAAATAAATTCTACTGACTGTGATAAAGGAATAAGTAAAAAAAGATAAAGAAGTGTGTTTGATTTTAGTGGGGTTTTTTTAGTCTACCTCCAGGACTTACTTGGATTTCACATTTGTTATCTTTGGCAGCATTCATGGTGAAGTATTCTCAAGCTTTATTTTTACACATCGGAATGCCCATATTTGTAGTATGGGTTACATTCCATCATCTGTAATCGTCATCTTTTTACTATTGTACTGCCATTTCTACAAAAACAATCTCGGTCTATGCAGTGCTAAGGTGTTTTGGTTTTGGTCTGTGTTCTGGCTGAAAAAGATTTCTGGACCCTTTGCTATACCACCTGTTCAGGATTCTGAAATCATTCTCCCTTCTCTCTTGTTGTGGTGCATTTGATTCATTTTGACTCTATATTTTGTATGCTGTGACATGGTGTTTTGTAGTTTTAATGTCCAAATGCACATACAGAATCAAGGCTCTTGCATGGTTTTGTTTTGAGTGGAAGGGATAGTCAGAAACTAAATGCAAGAGCTTATTACAGCAATTCTCCTGTCTTCGATGGTTGGAGAAGTAGTTTCTGAAGTTTGTCTACCCAGAAATGAGTGTCAGCCAGACATGGATGGCATTTGAATATGCTGACTTAAACTGTGTAGAATAATAGAATAGAATCATATCAGCATTGAATCATTTAGGTTGAAAGAAACTTTAAGATCAGTGAAACCAATTATTAACCCAGCACTGCCAGGTTCATCACTAAACCATGTCCCCAGCTGCCACATCCATGTGTCTTTTGAATGCCTTCAGGGATGCTGAATACACTTCCCTGGGCAGCCTATTCCAATGCCTAACCACCCTTTCAGTGAAGAAATTTATCCTAATGTTCAATCTAAACTTCCTCTGGCATAACTTGAGGCCTTTTCCATCTGTCCTGTCACTTCTTATCTGTGAGAAGAGACCAGTCCCCACCTGGCTACAGCCTCCTTTCATGTAATGGTAGAGAGCAATGAGGTCCTCCTGGGCCTCTTTTTCTCCAGGCTAAAGAAACCCAGCTCCATTTCCCATAGAACTTATGCTAACCAGCTCCATTGCCCTTCTCTGGACATGCTCCAGCACCTCAGCATCCTTCCTGTTGTGAGGGGCCCTGAACTGTACACAGGACTCAAGGCGTAGCCTCACCAGTGCTGAGTACAGGGGGATGATCCTGCCCTGGTCCTGCTGGCCACACTATTTCTGGTGCCTTGGCCACCTGGGCATATATATGCTGGCTCATGTTCAGCCAGCCATCAGCCAACACCCCCAGGAGCTTTTCCAGCAGGCAGCTTTCCAGCCACTCTTCCCAAGCCTGTTAACACTGCTGGGGGTTGTTGTGACCCAAGGGCAGATATGGCACTTTGTTTTGTTGAACCTCAAACCATTGTCCTCAGCCCATTGATCCAGCCTGTCCAGATCCCTCTGCAGAGCCTTCCTGCCCTCTGTCACCTGCAAACTGCCTGAGGGTGCTCTCACACAGAATTACTGAATATTGTGAGTTGAAAGGGACCCATAAGGATCATCAAGTCCAACACTTAAGGGAATGGCCGCTATGGAGTTTGAGCCTACTGCCTTGGCATTATTAGCACTGTGCTCTAGCCAACTGAGCCAATCTCACTCAATCCCCTTGTCCATATCATCAATGTAGATATTAAACAGACTGGCCCAAGCACTGAGTCCTTGGGAACACCACTTGTGACCGGACACCAACTGGATGTAATTCAGATATTAATATTTTATGATATTGTTTATTTTGCAGTTTTGATTTTGAAATCAAGATGATCATTTGCATGCTCATTTCAGTAGAGAAGCTTCTATGTATTCCCTTTTAGCATCGATATATTTTTTTTAGGAAACTATTCGCAATCAAAATCAATATCTGTCATTTTGTCTTACATCTCATCTGATATTAGTTCCATTATTTTTCTGGACAGTTGTGGAGAAAGACTGCCATACTTTCTTATAAGAGTGAAATTCATTGTATTAGCATACTGAGAAACTGCTTTTCCATTTGTACCATTATTTTAATCTACTTGGATTCATGATAATGACCCTTGTTTTTAGAGCCTGTCTCTTAAGTAGCCTCCCTCAATCAGCAAAAGCTGTTAGTGGGTAGCATCATTTTCAGGGGTTGATATGTTACTTTATTTCTACAGAGGAACATTCTTCTCTACTGATATGTCTTGTTGTTTTGTTTTTTTTAATTTTGAGGTCTTCAAGGACCTAGAATGTGTAATGCTTTCTTAGAAAGAAAAAGAAAGTACATTTCCAAAAGAGAACTCTGAAAGAGAGAATTATGCTCATGCTGTGTTAAATTTGACTCATCAGAATTTTTCAATTTGCATCAAAAATGAAAACAGCCTTGCACTTACAAATTTATAGTTGTCTTACCATCCTATGGTAATTGGATGGTGGCAATTTCCATATGCTACTACTCAAAAAGGCAAAAATGACAACAGGTGGCAGTTTTTACCGATTCTGTGCTGTGGATTATTTATTCACACCCTGTTTCTCACACAGCCTTTCTGTTTCCTGGCCTGAAAGAAAACATAAAACCAAACCCAGTATTTCACATCTCTCTGATATTTAAGTCCCCCCCGTTTTGTCATAGAAAAGTGAGTTGCTAAAGTGTGAAGCTGCCTCTTTTGGCATGGATATGAGATCTTGGCAATATAAGCTATGGTTACTTTTTACTCTGTGTTCATGAATGTTTTTAACTGTTCCTGAATATCTTTGACAATGAGACAAAGCTAACTGAACATAATGTTAATTGAACTTCATTTGGAGGACTGATGCCTTATAGGATGGCTTATATTTAAGTTTCCCAGTTCAGGTTGACAGTATAGTTGACAGAGACTGGGGAATGTAGCTCTAAAGTTGCATATTCTTTATGTTAGGTGCTTGCAGATTTGCTAAATTAATTTAATTAAGCTAAGGAAGAGGTTAAACATGTTTATTTGCATCCATGCTTACTTGATTAATATGCAAGATGAGAAAAAGCAAAGCGAAGAGCACTTAACAGGCTTTGTCAGGCTGCATGACTGTGATTAGGCTACAAGGATAAGCATTTTGGTTTTCCGCTGCAAAAACATATGGCTTCATGCTTAATCCTTCTCTTCCAGGCAAAAGGCACATATTTTCCCACTCCCTTGTTTGTCCCACCAGTTGCTGAAGCTAGGAGTGAGGTGGAATACCTCATTGTTTGGAGGAGATTAAAAAAAGGCAGTGGCGGAAGAGAAAGGCTTCTAAAATAAAAAACCAAGAATAAGCCATGTGGATAGATATCCACTGAGTAGCATGCGGGTTTTTTTAAATATAAAAAAATGTTGTGAAAGAGTTTGTCAGATCAAGACAGATATGTAATTATTCCAGGTTCAATAACATTTTTATATGAGACACTGTTCTTCTATTTGTTTGTTTTCATTGTAGGTCCTGACCAGATACCCCTGAGGGAAGAATTTGAGCAGATCATGTTGAAAGCTATGCAGGAGTTCACTCTGAGAGAGAGATCCTTGCAAATGAGTGCACAGTGTATCTCTGTGTCACCAGGTCAACTCCCTTGGCTTGCCAGGTTAATCGCTAGTGTGTCTCGGGATCTCGTGCATGTGGTTGTCACCCAGAATTCCCTGGCAGAGGGCATCTCGGAGACCTTGAGGTCTCTCAATGAAATGAAACATCAGCAAAAGCTACCAGATTATGTAGTTGCCATTTGTGCATCAAAGATTAGAGGAAATGAATTCTGTGTAGTAGTTCTAGGTGAGTATATTTGCAGACTGCTTCAAATGGCAATGCAAATTAATTTTCTTGAGTTATTGATCCAGTTTTTAAATCCCATTTGTTCTTTTTATTCCCCTTTGTTTTGTTGTACTGCAATGTCACAGTTTACTATATGTTCAGCGAGACTTGGAATCCTGAGGTCCATGAGGACATAGAACAATTTCTTTATGCTAGTCATTACTACTTCTTGAGAGGCCCGAGACTTTATTGTTTGTGTGATTGCCTTAGAAAATACCTTGAAGTGACCCAGTGGCAATGTAGTTGCTTTGTCTTTGTTTCATGTAACAATTGCGATATTTTGCATAGCAGAGTCTTCTGCAGACTGCTTAAAACAGAATGTGCTTTTCATCCTTTTTATCCTTATTTTTATCCTTTTTATTCTGCACTGATGACTGGCTGTGCTGTTTGTGTGTGAATGAGTGTGTCTGGATGGAAATGAACTTTGACTAGTCATCTTTCCTTTGTAGGCAGATGAATCAGCAATGCCATTTTTTACTTTTTTTGCCTTTTTTCTCCCACACTAGGGACAATTACTTTTTTCCTATTTATCCATTATCCTCCATTTAGTCTAAGGTGAAAATACATATTTTGATTATCATTTGTCATACAAGTATGCAAAATGATGTGCAATCGCAAAGAACCTGCTAAAATTAGTTATATCAACTAATTCCCCAGTCATTAATGAAGTAGATTTGAGACTGCTCTCCCAGTCTACTGGGTAAAGGTAGTGGAGATCCATGATTGAAGATCAAAGTGTCCCAGACTTCTAGGATGAGAAGGTTGTCTTGACAGTAAACTGTATTAAGGTTTGCTCTCACACCTTTCCCTTTTCTTCTCCAGGTCAGTATCAATCTCGGGCACTTGCAGAGAGCATGCTTACCACCAGTGAATTTTTAAAAGAGATCAGTTATGAGCTCATCACAGGGAAAGTTAGTTTCCTGGCATCACATTTCAAAAATACATCTTTAGGTGAGTGATTCTAAGAAACAGAAGTTCTAGCCAAGACAGTCTTGTCTTTTGGGTTGGTGTGTCTCCTGTTCAGCAGTTAAAATGCACATGGATATAGCTCTGCTCTCTCCATTGAGAGGCATTCCGTTCCTCTCTCCTCCTTGTGTGTAAAAGAGTGCTTGTCTCCTTCACATGTGTGATGGCAGTTCATAACCCTCTGGCAAAACATTTTTAACCCTGTCTCAGCTGTTGAATGTAATGGCAGGGCATGTAATGCACCCATAAGTACACAAGTGTTTTCTAGTTCGTGCTTTTAGCCAGGATTTTGAGGTTGTTTTATAGTGTGTGTTTCTTTGTAATCATCAGATGTCACCGGTAGCTGTAAAGTCATAGAACTGAAATTACACAACTGTGGTTCCTTCTTGTTTTTTTTTTTTTAATGAATCCAATTGGTAAATCAATAGATAAAATAGAAAAGTATTCTGCCTCCCTCTCTTCACTGTACCCCCAGTCCCTTGCCTGAGTGCAGATTTGACATCAGCTATGTGAGAACATGGGTGTTTGTAATGTTCGATGGTGTTTTCTCTGAAATGGTTTCCAGATTATTTGGTGTTGCTAATTCTCATCTAGGTGATGATTTGGACAAACTACTGGAGAAGATGCTACAGCAGAGAGGGGAAAGTGTCATTATTCCTTTTAATGGAGATGTTAGTGAGTGTGTGTCATCTCAGGAGGCAATTGCCATGGTTTCTACACAAGAACCAGGTAATTTTTTTTACGTGCAAGAAAAGGAATATAACAGGTGTCCTCCTGCCTGGTAATACGCATTAGAGGCCTTGTTCTCTGAGACTTAAATATTTAGGGAATGTGTTTTAAGATCTTGGACTGAAAGTGCTAGGCAAGTGTGATCTGTAATTTGTTGATCTGAGATGTGTCTTATTCATCATAATGTGATACGATACTTAAGTGCAAAAGGTAAGCTAGGATTTCCTGTCTAAAATTGCTAATTTTCAGAATTGTTTAGCTATTCAGAGTTCTAAACATACTTTCCTTTTCATATCACAATAATAGCAAAAGATACACTGAGCTGTTGTGACCACAGAGATTCTTTCAGGTCCAGTATCAAAGCAAATTCAACCTCCAGTAAAGCTTTTTTTCTGTGAAAGAAAGGTATGCTCTTGATTCATATTAGTTAACTTAAATTCACCTATTTGATGTTAAATCTGAATGGAAACAAAATGGTTTGTTGTCTCCACATGCATCAGGAGATCCAACTAGAAGGGCTGCCAAGCACTTTGCTCTGGCACCCTCAGAAGTACAAGTCTTGAGCTTCCCCAGAGGATTAATTTGAAAGGAGAATGATCTTTAGATTTTGAGCATTTTTTTCTCCTTACTGTGTACTTTTTTTAAACCTTCATATTTTCTCAAACAATTGTTTTGCATTCATTTTGTCCTTAACATATGGCTGTACAGTGGTTGAAACAATTGAGAAACTGCCTGAATTTAAAAAAAAAAAAAAAAAAAAAAAAAAAAAAGTAAATTTCCTAGGCAGTGAGAGGAACATTTCTTCCACAGCAGATCTGCTGAAATGGGCACTAAGGCATACTTGAACATGAGATCATCACCTGTGCACATGCACACATGAAAACACATCCCTGTTTAAATACCACACAGTAGAAAAAGTGGCATAAACAAAAAACTGTAATACCCTTATAGGATTTAATCTGGTAATCTGCAAATTGAAAAGTGATTAATGAAGCATGAATTGTTGAACATAGAATTTACCTAATGGAAATACTGAAATGAAATATGCTTTTTATTTTGAGGAAACAAAAGTGCTCTGGTCAGTCTCTCAGTTCTCTGCATCTAGTGTGATACTGGCGTTCATTAAGTCCAGATAAATCTGAGTTTCAGAAGAACATTAGAGCTTTGCACCTCTCTGCTTTTTATTATATGTACACATGCACATCTTTATAGATATCTATGTATGTGCATGCATATTATGTATGTGCTGGTTCATTTAACAGAATGCATTTCACTGTGTTGGCATTGAGGTTTCCTTGGGTCGCACTGTTAGAAATCCTTAAAACGCTTAGGGCATTTTAAGAAATGGGCAGTGTTGTACTTGAGGTCATCTGATATATTACCACATTTTGATCAAAGAAAGAAAGTTGGCATTTGTGATCTGGACCAAACTCTCCAAAAGGTTGAGATTTATTCTGGTGAGTGATTTTTTTTTTTTCCTGATAATAGAGGGTAGGCTGTTTGGAGGGTCATGTTTTGCTGGGGGGGTGGGAAAGTAAACATGTTTCTTGCTGTGTTTTGTTTTCTTTTTCAAACAAACACACTCTAGATTTGGATGTTGATACCTTCCAAATTTACCAGCCACAGCTCACAGTTGCCAGAAAGCTCTTGTCCCAAGTTTGTGCTATAGCAGACAGTGGCAATCAGAGCCTGGATCTGGGCCACTTCAGCAAGGTGGACTTCATCGTGATAGTGCCCCGTTCGGAAGTCCTGGTGCAGCAGACCCTTCAGCGGATTCGACAATCAGGTAAAAAGGAGGGGAGGGAAAACAGGCATATAAACTCCAGTGTGTGGTGTTATTACATCATTACTGGTGTAAGGGGAAAAGTAAGTTGCTCCAATATACCTTTTGTTCTTGTAGTTTGCGTTTTATTTCACTTCTTTTTAAAAAAAATTTACAAAGTCATTAAGACCCTGGAAAATACCTAATTGACCAATATTTCAGAGTAGTTTATTCCTACTTCTTTAATTCAAAGGACATTCAAAGTTATAGGCATTGCACTATGCCTAATTTATGAATATGACAGCGACATATCTTTACAAAGACCAGTTGTATTGACACAAACATTGAAGCAGAGCATGAAAAGTATGATATTATGTATGATACAATACTAGGGAGAATCAATTTTATATAAATTAATGATATTTGCAAAGGAAAGGTCAGGGTGACTTTTTCTAACTCAAACAATATTAATGTATTAGCTTAATGTAGGCAAGTTTGGCCTAGGATCGATCATAGAGCATACCCAACTAAGTGCTGCTTTGGAAAAGTTTGTGGAGGCTTGATGTTTTCCCCCATTTTTTTGATAATGTGAGAAGTTTTTGAAAGGTCTTCAGGCACTTTCTGGAGGAAATCAGAAGCCAAGGAGCACATTTTGGCCTCCATTTCTAGAGAAATTGCATTTGGATAATCATCTTCCTGCTGGGGCCTATCAGTGGTTTGGTGGACAAGTGGCAACTTCCCATTGACCCTTCACTTTTGGATGCGCTCAAAGGAAGTGATTTTTGTTGTATTCTTCTTTTTGACAGGTGTGCTTGTGGACTTGGGCCTAGAAGACAATGGGACTGCCTATCAGAGAGCTGAGAAATACGTGGTGCGGCTGGACAATGAGATTCAAGCTAAATTTGAAGTTTTCATGAGGCGAGTGAAGCAGAACCCCTACACGCTCTTTGTGCTGGTTCATGACAATGCCCACGTGGATTTAACAAGGTAGCTGCTCCAATCTGCTTAAGGAAAACCATCCTCTCCCAGATCTTCCCATTAGGTTTTTCAGAAGACTTACGATCTTAGAAACATATTGTTTGTCTAGGTGTTTTTAAGGCATTTTGTGCCTTATAATCGGAAAAAATTTTGGTTGCCCATGATATTTGTTACCTAATTCTGACTCACCTGAAGGTAGGTGAGACTAGTTTCAGATTACTGGATGCCTAACAGGACTCTTTTTAGGGTTATGTGCTATGGTGCTGAAATCTAGGGGGAAATGCTGGATTTTGCAAATTTCTTTGTTCTTCTTGTCTTTTTTTTCTATTCCTCTTCTTTTTCTGTACTTAAACCCAAATGTATCTGATGCTCACAAGCTGGTCATGCTTTAATTCATGGTTTTATCCCAGATAATAGTGTTGTTTGTGATATGAGAAAGCTTGCAGACATTTAGGTCTGCATCATAAGAAAGATACCATAGCTTCAGTAAGAAAAGGATTTAAAGAAACAGCTGTATTGAATTTGGCTTTAGGTCTGAACACAACGTGTACACACATGCAAAAACATTTATTCATACCAAATCACAGCTTCATATTGAAAGAAGAAAAAAATAAGTAAAGCTGATTATTCTGTTCTCGTTCCATGAGTAAACTAGGGAGAATAAAGTGTTTTAAACATGATATATAGGGTTGTGGGATTCTTTTTAATATTAGAAATAGTGAAAGGTGTCCCTGTCCATGGCAGAAGAGTTGGAACTAGATGACCTTTAAGGTCCCTTCCAACTCAAACCATTCTATTGTTCTATAATAAGCAAAATATTCTTCTTGAAGGACAGATGTAAAGAGACAAGAGCAACATTATTTCTACCTGCTCTTCCCATTTCTTTTTTTTTTTTTACTGTCTTTGCTATACTTTGAATTTGGAATTTCTGAGTATGTAATGGAAGTAAAGGCAATTTCAGGAGCTCAGAACATCAGTAGACTTTGAGACTCCCCAGCTTTTTAGAAATTTCTTGTTTCAAACTGGAAAAGCCACTGGATTTCATAAAATTGCTACTTTAGCCTATCCCCACAGCTCATGGAACAGTGTTTCTTACTGAGGGGGGTTTAATCAGCTTTGGCTTAGTTTTGGTTTCCTCTGTGTGATGCTTTTTAAATTGTCACACTAATCACCTTCTCACTGTCAACAGATTTCCATCCGTTCTTTAGGTGTTTGTTGTTTTCCCTTGTTTACCTGAGTTTACCCACAGAGAACAGTCAAACGTTTTCTGAAGTCTTTTACCTTTCCAGAGATTTTTTTTTTTGAGCCATGGTTCTCTGTCATTTAGAGATTTTTCTGTAGGAAGAGAGTAATCCATTGAATTTTCAGGACATCAGTAAGGCAATTCTTTGCATTCTTATTTCTGCAGTGCCATTTCAAGTTCCCTGTCACATGGTGAGCCTAATCATGGTCTGGCTGATAGAGTTATTAATTGCAGGGAGGTGCTTGAAGCATTCAACCTCCTTGTTCTTCAGGTCAGCTCTTTCCCTTATGCCCTACAAACACAGCAGTCCAGGATCAGCTCTAGCAATGAGGTACATTGGATACAATCTGACACTGGGGTAAGTGTTTAACTGTTAATTTTAACTGTGAATTTTCATGTGGAATTCACACCTAACAGAATCTAGAAGATGTGTGTGTTGGGAGAGAGCTCTTTCACTGCTGGAGTTTATTCTCTCAGATTCCAGATGGACAGCCCTGAGATACTGATAGTAGAGGTAGCACCTGATATTTAGGACCAGGAATTAAACAGTTTTCTCTATCCAGTCATGCAAGATGAGAATCCCCTCTCTGTGCTCTGGTCAGACAAGGCTA
The DNA here is from genome assembly GCF_048771995.1 of Taeniopygia guttata. Taxonomy (NCBI): domain Eukaryota; kingdom Metazoa; phylum Chordata; class Aves; order Passeriformes; family Estrildidae; genus Taeniopygia; species Taeniopygia guttata. Next base: position 104,797,780 of record NC_133026.1, read on the forward strand.
TGTAGACATGCCAGAAAGCTCCAGAGCTGGCTTTCCCTTTTCAAGCAGTCTGACTTTTGACTGTAAGTTATATGTCACATAGCCTGTCAAGTCTATTCATTACCTTCCCAGTCCTAATTAAAGTTTTGTGCTAGGTTAACAAGTTTTGATGTAGTAGGTGCTGTCATTGTGCAGAGGAAAAATTCTGTTGAATATTCTGCACTATTAACTTTTTTCAGCGTTTCAGCCAGCTAATTCTGAAGACGGTTTGGATAAACCTGCTAAAACCAACATTTTCTCCTATTACTTGTTTGGTGTATTTATATCAGATTTGACTTTACTGTGCTGAGTGGGCCATTAGTTTCTGCAAAGTGTCTTAAAATGGGAGCTGTAAAAAATAGTTAATACAAAATGACAGAATGAATGAATATTCTAAATTTGATTTTTGGTTACTTGTTAATATAAACCATGTGGTGACCTTCTAAAATGGTCTAGACAATATTTTGTTTCCCAAAATAAAAAAATTAACAACTTTCATTCTAATGATTAAAAAAAAAAAAAAACACAAAAAAGAGAAAGACTGTAGGTGGTTAATTACATTCCTAGAGATTACTGCTGATACAAATGCACTGGAGAACATGCTGTGCTTCCATCAAAGGCTCATGAAATTTGAAACACAAATATTCTGCCTTTCTGATAGCTGTCTGCAGATTTACATTCCAACAAAAAAATTATTAATTTGTGGTTTCCATTAGAAAAGCATGTAGACTCTGACAATCAAGAACAACTTTGGAACTTAATAATCCTTCTCTTCCACTATAGAAATGAGATGACAATTGTCAGTAGATTTAAAGCCAGAGATAAAGAGTCAGAAAATAATTAGCAGGATTCTAGAAACCCCCTGCAGTCACAGGCAGGAGATACACTGAAAGATTTGCAAGGACCTACACCTGTCTTTCCTAGCTGTAGGCAAATAATAAGTTAAATAAAAAAAGAATTTACATTGTATTGTATTAATTGAAACAAATAAATAGTATCACTTAGGGAGAATGGATAAAAATAAAGGATTATTTGGGAAAGTGCTTTCCACTTATTTTTTAAAATTACACAAGAAATAAAAATTTGTTCCAGAATACCTTATATTTTTGCTGTTTGTGTATGAAACAGGATGATGCAGGAAGTGAAGAAAAGCTATACTTTGGTTTGAATGAATACAGCAAATCCCTCCAGTGGGGAGTCACAAGTCCCCTTTTGAGATGTGATGAAACCTTTGAAAAAATGGTCAACACGCTTTTAGAAAGGTAAATAATAACACGGAAGCTTGGGATTCTGCCCAGTTGGGATCTTAAAGGTACATATTTATGAGCCCCATTACAGGGGATGAAGACATGCTGACCTTTGATGTTGATCTTGGAAAACATGAAGTATGTGCAATTTTATTTTTGTGACAAATTTAGTGCAGTTGAAGCAGGGAGCGGATATCCTTCATTTGTTTTTAGAAGAGATCAGGCCCATTCAGCAGCAAGCTGGGCTCAGCTGTGCTTCTCTCTTCTTTTGGCTCAGTCTTCACTGAGCTCAGAAGTCACCAGTGGTTTCATGCTTCACTACTTCTGGTGTCTCTCTTGTGGGTGGTGAGGGTGTTTGGAAACATTTTTGTTATTTCAGTAGTTGGCCATGGTTTTGGTTCCTGCAGCTCAGAGCCTGTTAGTACCCTGCAGCTGCCTGAAAAAGCTACTTTCATGGCACATATCCAAGATACAATTCAATGTGCCCATTTCAGGAATCAGGGGAATGCCGTAATTTCCAGCAATGTGGAGTTAATCTGCTGTGCGTATCAGCAGGACAGATCTTTTATAGCACTTCAAATGTTTTAATGTTTTCATATTTGGTAGAACAGGATTGTTCTGTGTTCAGTACTGTGTTTCTCTTTTAATTAGGTCAGTATAATAGTTGTAAATGCATCTGTGTTTATTAAGTAAAATTCAATATCAAATGTGTTAAATTACCAACATTAATAAGTGAATCATTAATATCCAATATTTGTTATTATCTACAAAAGGCAATAATAATTAGGTCAGTTCCTTAGGTTTCTCCTACTCTTTCTGGTCAAATACAGTGGAAGAGATAGTGGTCACTATCACTCTCTTTCTGTTTTTAAGTGTGGATGGAAAACGGATGAAGGAGGATTCATGTATGTGCAATCATAACATATTAGGATAATACTAGAAATTGATGGCAGGTGAACCTCTGTACCTTGGAGCCAGGATATGATTTTGTGTCACAGTCTATCAATTTGGTTCTATTTTCAACTAACTGGCTGAGCCATTCAGCAGCCGTACAACCTGAAAATATTGCAGACATTTTTGTATTATAAGAAAGGCTCCATTTGTTTTAGCAGCAGAAGTACAGTGGGTACTTTTATGGCAGGAAGAGTAAAAAGTATTTTAAAAACTAACTGGTTTAATGACTTGCTTATGGTATCTAGAACAAGCTACTGTATCTACTGGCTAAACACAAACTCAAAACTTCCTTTAAATAGATATTATATTGTCTGTTCGATTACTCAAGAAAGAGACCAGAGAAATATGGAACTTCTAGTTACTTTAGTTAATTCTGAATTATGTGACATAAGACCAGCACTTGAGGCATAGTAGTGTAGTGTTTTTCTGTATTTTGGTGGCGAGTGAGCTCATGGGAAATATCTAGAAATTGAGTGGGTTTTTTTTCTTGAGTAGGTTTTAATTTTATTTCTTTTAAAATACTTAATATTTGTTGTCACTGCATGTAGCTGTATTGAAAACAAAGATGTTTGCTATGTAAGTTAAAAGGCAAAATGGAAGTTCAAATTTGGCTCAGAGCCAGCAATTCCTGTTGTTACATTCAACTTTCTGGTGAGAGAGAGATGAAATTATGAAGTACTTCTCCCACAGACCACTTGAAGCCACGATGCTCCTCAAGTCTGTAGAAGAAAAAGCTTGTGGAAAGCAAAGCAGTTATAAGTGTGTGTTCTTGGAATACACTGGATCTGAGGTGTTCCTTATCTCCATCAAGCTGAAGATCTTTAGCTGAAATTTTGGTCCAGATGAGGGTAACAGAAGTTCATAATTCCTGTTACTTGAGCTCAGGACTTGGGCCAAATGCAGAGAATATTTGTTCAAAATTTTTGTCTATGAAAATGGAAGACCTCGTTCTCTGAGTGCTACTGGAAAAAATAGGCATTTCCTCACTATGCAGTCCTGTGTTTGGGCTGATTTTCAGACAGTACTGTGATTTTGTACGTGCTAATGCAGAACTGTGTCTCCCCCAAGGTACCCCCGGCTGCACAGCATGGTGATCCGCTGCTACCTGCTCATTCAGCAGTATTCCCAAGCTCTGATGGCCCTCACCACCATGGCCTCTCTGAGGGATCACAGCACACCTGAAACACTCAGCATAATGGATGACCTTATCACAAGTCCGGGAAAGGATAAGAATGGCTGTGGCCACATGCTTGTCATTCGGGTGCCGTCGGTGCAGCTGGCCATGCTGGCCAAAGAGAGGTTGCAGGAAGTGAGGGACAAGCTGGGGCTGCAGTATCGTTTTGAGATCCTCCTTGGGAATCCTGCCTCGGAGCTCACTGTTGCGAAACACTTCGTGACACGGCTCAAGGTTAGCAGAAACTGAATGTTTGTGTGCTCACTGTAGTAATCTGGCTTTTGTAGCTGTTTTGTGTTTATTCCCACGTGTTTATAGGTTAATTATTCTATAGGGAAAGGGCAGGTGTTCTGTATCTGTCGCTGTGCATGCATTTCTGTGCTTTGAGCATAAAAGATAGAGAGACTTGGAACAAACCTGAATTGTTACTGGTCCGTGAAGCCAAACACCAGCTGTTATTTCACTTCTTAAAGTTGATTAACAGCATGCATCAGATAGGGTTCATCTCTAAAATCAGAGCTCAGGTATCTGTAGGCAAACTAATTATTTCCACCAACTTATCTGTCTGTCTAGTGTATCTGTTGTCTGCTCTGTTCATCCATCTTCTGCCCTTCTGATAACTGGTAAAGTATGCTGTTTGTCACAGATTTCTTTCCTCGACCCTCTGCATGCTGAAAGCCTGAAGAGGCTACATGCATATATGCGTAGCATATCTGCACCAACCTAAAATTTTGCATGGATTTACAAGAGCATGGTTCAAATAGCCAAACCCACTTCATCTATTGACTTCACTACATTAAACAAAGGGGCAATGGGTTGCCTGCCTTAGGTATCAGCCTGAAAGTAGTACTGGTTATCTGTCCTGATCTTTGCTCTAAGTCTCACAGAGAGCTTAATTTTCTGCTTCTACTCTGAGTTATATAGTGTATTCAAAAAAAAAGAGGAATTAATTTTGTGGGCCTGTTTGAAAGAGCTTGCCTACAGCCAAAAGCAGATAAAATGTCCTTTAAAGAAGTTATGACTCCTGCTTCTCAAATTTTATCTGCAGCAAGAGAGGGAAGAAAGTAGTCATAAGTGAGACAATGACATGTGAGATTAACTGCTCTGTGCTGGTGGGCTTTTTTAGATAGGCATTAATTCCACCCTTAAATAATTCTGGATTGAGTCCTGTGAGGGCTTTGCCATAGTGCTTTGTCATGGTGAGTTGCAGCCCTTACACAGAGCTGAAGCAGCCTGTGAGGCCTTGACTGTGGAGTTGTTGCAGGTGGATATCCATGTAGACATTGGTCTGGAATAGAGGAATTTTATCAGGTAGAGAGTGAAAAATCTTCAAAATAATTGTTCTTATTCTTCTTATTCCTCTCTCCAAAACATAAGATGCATTTTTGCGCCAGACAGAGCTGTAAGATTCTGGATTTGTTATTTTTCTTGCAGTTTACTAGAAGAAAAACCCTCAAATCTGAGCCATGGCATATGAAGAGAGTTGAGGAGAGGAGTTCAGTTGCCCAAATATAAGCCTGTAGTGTCTTTTTAGGTGGGGTGTCCCAGTAGTATTTCAGAATAATAAAGGTCACCTGTGAGGCTGGTGCTGCGTTACCATACCTGCTAGTCAGGTGCTGGGATAACACAAGATTTCTGACATGGTGTGAGCATATGTTTGGGGAACCAAGTATAAAATTCATTCCAATTATAAAATTCATCAGCCTAGGTTATTGCAGATGGATTTGATTTAGTCTCTATGCTGCTGGGCAATTGTTCTGACATTAGGTGGAGTACTGAAACTAAAGGACTAGAGCCAGTGGAGGGCTTTCATTACAAACATCTCAGCCCTTTTTTTGATGTGTTTATGGGGAGAGAGCAATATGAGGCTACTGAGTGCTGAGGCTCAAAATGTGGTTCCACCAATAAATACTCTTTGTTGCAGGAAGGATTAGACCTCATCATGACCATTTTCAGAGCCAGGGAGGGAAATTTTGTAGGTGTTAGTGAACCCAGCTGAAAAGTGTGACTTAACTTAGCCTCTCTCAGATGGCATTAGCAGGGTGTGTGATGCCACAGCAGGGCAGGGAGGGTGGGCAGCTGTCTCTGCAGTGCTGGTGGCTACATTGTTCTGTCAGAAAAGCCTGCTGGTCAGGCAAACCAGCCAGACAGGTCATTCGTCTCCATCAGGGAGTCAGAAGTACAGGATGAAACAAGAGATGGAAGATAATTTTAATAACTATTTCACTGACCAGGGATGCTGTCATGGCATACCCTTTAAGTGTAACAAGAATCAAACTGTTTGGGAGACATTCAGAAGTGAGGTGCCCTGAGGGTTATGCCTCTCTTATTTCTGAGAAAGATGGTCAAGAAATACATCTTCTGGATGCAAGTTTACAGCTCAAAACCCCTATCTTTTTAGGTCCTTATGCTAGCAAGAAGAAAATCAAGGAAAATCAAAAGAAAAATTGTCTTCTATTTCACTTTCTAGTCATGCACTTTCACAGAAACTATAGTCTGTGGAGAGGCAGGGGAACACACAACTGGACTAACCTTATTGAGCCAGAAATTCTCTCTCTGCTGCCAAGGCAACTTTACCAAGTCATTAGATACTACTCGGTAATTGGAGAAATAAATTTTCTCAGCTGTGCTGAACCAGGGGAACTGAAGGGTGTAAGGACATAGGACGGATGCTACCAGCCTTTCCACTGCTAAGGGAAAATGGTGCAGTTTTGTCATCTCAGGCCTTGATAAACTGTAGGTAAGGAGTTCTTTTAGGTGGGGGGATTACCTCCAGGGAAAGGTGAAACGTGTTTCTGTCACGTAATCTTTCATTGTATAAAATAATTAAACAAGGTTCATTGACCCACTTTCATACTCCTCTTTAAAGTCTTACTTTAGCTTTACATTAATATCTTTTATCTGTGCCAAACTGATCACATCGACTGCTTTTTCCTCTGACAGACCACACTAATAAGCACAGTGAATATTTCCAGCACTCAATAACATATGCTATGCACCCATTTTCTTTGCATTTAATGCTTGGCTAACAGTCGGCTACCAGAAAACAAATGCATGCCTGCACCCAAGGTCTCCTTCCTGTTGGCCGTTGAGTAAGCAAGCCCTATATACAGAGCAAAAGCAGGAACTGATGAAGAAACGAAACACCTGAAGATTTAGAAGATGTCGTTTAGGTGTGACTGGAATATTCTCTGTTCACAGGCTTGGAGGGGCAACGAGCAGGATGACTGGATTCCTCGCACCTATCAGGATCTGGAAGGTCTCCCTTGCATTGTTATTCTCACTGGCAAAGACCCTCTGGGAGAGACTTTCCCCAGGTGCTGTTACGACTTTTTCAATATGGTTGCAGTCTAACGTGTTTTGATAAGTTGGGTTTGATACCATCTAGCTATGTTTTCACCAAAGAAGTGTATTTTTGTAGACTTCAGTTTAAAGGTTTGGAAAGTGCAGTTTGTAAAAAGTCGTATTACTCCACTGAGTGGGTCAGTAAGTGTCTGTGCAAAGTACGAAGGAGCACTACTTACATACTGAATATTTTAAAATAATTTTATATGTACAGGCTAATAAAGTTATTAATGAATATTTAGTAAGCAATTAAAGATAGGGAGCGTTCTTCAGAGTCAGAGAAAACAAAACTTCTGTTTTCATTTGTGTTCGCTTTCCTAGGTCGCTAAAATACTGTGACCTTCGACTGATTGACTCCAGCTACTTAACTCGTACTGCGTTAGAGCAAGAGGTAGGCCTGGCATGCTGCTACGTCTCCAAGGAGGCAATTCAAGGGCCTATTGTAGCTCTTGACCTCAGTGAGAAGGAGCAGGAGAAGGCAAATGGTAGCGAGAATGACTCTGATGAGCTGCTGATAGACTTGGACCGGCCCCAGAGCAACAGCAGTGCTGTCACTGGAACCTCAGGTCAGTTGTTCTGCTGTTGGTCTTTATTCCTGCCTCATTGGAATTTGGATGCAAACAGTGAGATGTTTTCTCAAATGTGGGTTGCTTAGCTGGATTCAGCTGCAGGCTAGACAATGAAATGTTAGTTGCAGATTGTTCACACAGTGAGCAATTTTCCTGTCTACTGCTAAAAGGAGACGATGTTTCACTGGAAGGGATGGTATGCCATAGCTAAGCGTCCCTTGTGATTTTTATTTTTAAACTTACATTTCACATTTGTTGCTAGCTTTGTTCAGTGGATCCTGAAAAGATCTTAGAAATCAGAGCAAAAAGGGCTAGTATAAAATTCTAGGAATAGAAAAATGCTCTGTAACTCCGGGAATACCTATGGGTGAAGATGGACATCTGCCTCCTTGCCAAGACCAACAGAATGATTGGGTCTTGTCCTACCTCTTCAGGCATCACCTCCCACCAAGCCTTCCCTTCTTTGCGTTCTGCAGACACTTCTGGTTCCTTCTCTTTATCTCCCTATGGGTCTGAGGTATTGAGACAGCAGAAGTGTGTCTTTGCTATGCACCAGGTCTTCCCATGCACTAACTAAACCTGACAGGTAGGGAGGAGGGGACATAGCCCAGTTCATGTCCAAGTTTCAGTGAAATAAATGCTCTGTTATTCATAGAAAGGAAGATACAATTGATCTGTGTATGCAGTGGTTTGTTAAACTTGACTTTCAGAATGTTGTACCATCAAATTCCAAGTCCTAGATGGGAAATGATAGCTAGCATACAGAAATTAGGATTGAGCACTTGGAGTCTGAACCCTGTTGCAGCAGGGCATTTGCCTCTCCAGCCAAAGGGACAAACAGATGTAAATGCTTTCTTTTTACATGGTGAAACACTGACCTAAGCCACAGCAGCATTCATTGAACAGAAGTATTTGTATGTTAGGATTGTTGAGTAGATCAAAGGAATTAGTAGTTTTCTTATGTCAGTCAGTAACTCTTCATTGCCTGCTTTTTGTTTTCCCAGGCTCCCTGGCTGACAACGGTGTGAGCTCCTCGAGTGCCGCAGACAAGTCTCAGAAGCAGGCACCATCCCTTAACTTCCAGGCTGTGGCACACAGCTCGGTAGACGAGGGAGCTTACTCCAGTTTTACAGCCAGAGAGACCCTGAAACAAGAGTGTGACTCGCTGGGTAACCAGATGGCCAGCAGCACCACTCCCAAACTCTCCTCACTGTCATCAGTCTCCCAGACCTTTCAATGGCCTGCCCAGTCAGCCAAGGACAGCAAGGCTCTCCGTGTGGCGCTGCCACGCATCGTCATCCTGTCCAAAGCCGCCTACTGCCTCCTGAGCTCGCAGAAAAATGGGAACTTGCCTTCCTCCTCTTCCCTGCTGCCTCATGCTGACGTGTCTTGGCTGAGCTCCCTGAGGCCTCTGCTCCGCAAGGACATGAGCAGCGAAGAGCAGTCTCTGTACTACAGGCAGTGGACGACAGCCCGGCAGCACCACGCGGACTTCAGCAATCAGGCTGAGGCGTCTGGCGCCAGGACTTTTCACCCCCGACGGCTGCTTTTGACAGGACCACCACAAGTAAGCTCCTCCTGCCTTTTTAGCAGTCTGAGGGGGCCAAGTTTGCAGTGGTGCGTTTTGAGGTCAAAAATCAAAGTCAAATTTTAAGGCTAAGTCCACGCTGAAAATGGTAAGGAGAGGAAGGGTGATGCTTTGTGTCATGTTTTAGCCTAAATGAAACGCCTGTGGGTGGCTCTGGGCATAACATTGCCGTGAGCAAGTCAGGAAAGAAGCAGTTATCACTGCTGATCTCCTGGCACACAAAAGTGACACAGGCTGTGGCCCGGTTGTGCTCAGAGATCAATTTAGTAAAAGTGTTTTCACTATAGTAGGCAATATCATATATTGCAGTGTTTTCAGGCAGAGCTGAACACAGAGATTTGGGATATGCCCAGGGGCATTTATCTGAAATTTACTCTTCCACTGTAGTAGTTTGGGTTGGCATTTAGACTTTTTTCCATCTCTGGCTCAGGTTGGAAAGACTGGTTCATACTTGCAGTTCCTAAGGATTCTCTTCCGCATGCTGATCCGATTGCTGGAAGTAGATGTGTATGATGAAGAAGAGATTAATGCCAGTAAGTATTTAGTAGGTATTCTTAAGATATAGCATAAAGGGCCTATGTTGTGCATTATTAAGCAAGGAAGTTCCTAGGCTCACTGAAGGACTATGAATTACACCTACTGCATGGCCTCCCCATTGGTGTGTAGCTGGACTCTAGGTGTCTGCATTTCTTTCATTATAGATTGATTAAAAAGTGAACTTTATAACGGGTTTATCTGAGAATTAGTGAATGTATTTTGGGTTGATACATTTTTGTAGCACCCAAAAGAAAAGTGCACAAACCTGTAAATGGGCAACATCTGCCCATGTTCTCTCTCCTCACAGGTTGTTAAGTGCTGGCTGCTTTTAAGCAGATAGGACATTTAAGAACATTTTGTTCCTGGCTGAAACCTGACTTATTTATGTTTGTTTAGAGGTTATATACCCATTTTCAATAAGATTGTCTCCTGTCTGCAGTTTGCAGGTTTTATGCTGAGGATAGAAAGGAGCGTGGTCCTCTTTGGATTTGTGCTCATTTGTCAGATCTCATAGATCCATTAACTGCCATGGCAGGACTTTGCCTTCAAAAGAGCAAAAGCTTTTAAAAATTAGTCCTCTTCATGGTGTTCTGGTACATAATTCTCATAACCATTCGACTGGCATCCTGAAAATGGGATTGTTGTTGAACCTTTGAAAAGACTAGTATTTCTGTTCATACAGTGCTATTAATGCAAAAACAAAAAAAAAAAAAGAGAGAAAAATATATTTTCCTTTGATTTGGAGCTTTGGGGGCAGTTATTCCTTCGTTATTTGAACTAAAGTACCTCAGAAACTTAGGATGAAATATTAAAATGCAAGAGATGCTCTGCATCATGCTGACTGGCTTGTTGAGATCACAGCAACGTGTCACACCCCTAGCCAGGAATGCATGGAACTCCCACAGAAGAGCAGTTTGGGTTTGGTTGGGGTTTTTGGTTGTGGCTTTTTTGCTCCCACTGCTTCTGTTGGAATGCTTCTTCAGAGCCCTTCTGTTGTCATTATTTTAAATACTACTTTATTCTCCACCCCAAATATGTTTCTGTCCCATTTATACACATTCTGTTTGGGACAAAAAAAACATAGTAATTTAAATTAAAATACTTTTTCTCTTCTTTGGGTTTTGTTTCTTTGGAGTGGTCAGGGAGCTAGCTTACCTCCCCTTCAGTATTCATCTAGATAGTGTGGATCTTCTTACAGGATTCTCACAAATGACAGGCTCTTTATTCTCCTTACCAGTTTGGTACTCTGGCCTACACATCTATTTTCAATTTATCTTCTGGTGCATGGGTCAGCAGAACTGAATGTTAAGCCAACTCAGCCTACAACAGCTCATGTATTTCCCTGCCCCCACTGAAAGCCTCATGACTGGTGAAACCTATGAATGCACTGGTCTTTTCCATTCTCCCTTTTCACTAGCATTGATACTTAGCTTGTACTCCAAGGTTTCTCAGCAACTTGGTCATTTCCAACCAAGGCACTCCCAACCTGCTGCAGAAATGCTTGTTATTAATTCTTGAATGTACGTATGACTCACATTTTTTCTGTTAAATATCACCAAGTTTTTGTTGTTACAGTTTTTGAGGTCGTTGAATTCTTTCCAGCTGATCTTTGATTCCTTCTCCGTGTTGACAATGACTTTTAGGAGTGTGCCACTAGAAAACTTAAGCCAATATTTTGTTTAAGCTGGTGACATTAGTGAAAATATTAAACAGTGTGCCACTCTCCTGACCTTTTAACTTCATTGGTAATCTCACCTGCCTTAATGCTTACAGTGTTACATGCTGCCATCTTCTATTTAGTCAAGTCTTTCAATTTACAGACCATTTTCCATTTTCTTCAGCTATATTAATAATTTGTCCTATAGTATCATACCAAGTACTTGAGTCCAGAAGGGTAAGATTCATTGCATTTCCTATCTTCAGAGAAACAGGTATTTCATAGCCATATAATGAAAGTTAGTCAACCTATTTGCATTTTATCACATATTTAATTTAATTCAACATCTTTAATTACTTCCTTCACCCTCTCCAAATTTTGAGTATTACCCAGGTCAAAGTAGCAGATTCAGAGCTCTTTAGGTTACTGTCTCTCCTCTTGCATCAGGGTAGGGTGAGCAAGTGCTCGTCCATAGACCATCCTTCATTTCACCTGAATTCACTTTTCTAAAATCAGTAACCTCAGTTACACACCTACTTTCATGTGTTCTTCCATCTCATTTTAATCTGAATTGACTCATGTTCAAGCTGCATTCCAAAGTTAGTTTCTTAGGCCATTGCCATTGTTCGAACTAGATTTTCTACTTTAGACTTATCTCTGTTGGATCAATGCAGAAAAGTTTCACTTGATCCTTGCTGGCCACATCCTGTTCTGTAATTAGGAGTGTGTCTTCTCCTGATATCATGTACCACCAGCTACTAGTTCATAAATATATACAGCCTCTCTTTCCTTGCTTTCATCCTTCTGCCTTTGGATACTTTTGCTTCTCATTTACCCAGTGCTCTTCATTCCATCACAGAGAGGCTCGAAGCTACTACACCTGCACCTTCTGCACAAATAGGACCATTCATCTGAGCATTTTATGCTTAAACCAGAGTGAATTATACCTCCTCAGCAGCATGATGAGTGCAGTGCAGAAAGATACCTAGGAGGCTTCTTTCCCTGCACACAGTTTCTAAGTAATTGCCATTTATTTGAAATGGCTTTGTGTGGATTGTCATTTCACTGGTAGTATTTACCATGTTCAAAGATATTGCTCTGTGTGTGTGTGTGTGCCTGTGAGTTTCGGTGCAACAGCCATCACATAAGCATCATTTGGTGGGTGTCTGATTCTGCTTACCTGAAGTGTTTTGTTGCAGATCATACAGAAAACAGTGAAATTACTCAGTCTAGCAATGACCACTGGCCAGACATTGAGATCTTCAGCAAAATATCTTTTGATCTGAGTGTACATGACCCTAAGTACAGAAATATAAGTCCTGTATACACAGAACAACTCTCAAGAGTGAAACAAGGTAAGTAAAATGTAGACTTTTTAAGGAATACTTCCCTGCAGAGACTCAGTGTTTTGGTTCGTTTGAACACAAGTCACAAGAACCTTTAATCTCCCAGAATTAAATGGGGAAAAAAAAGTATTTATTCTTTAAAGTTTTTACCAGGATCACAATCTCTGTGTTTTAATGCTCCTAAATTTTCTGTTGCTTCTTTTCTTTGTGCACAGAAACAAGCAAAGAAACAAAATCAGGGGAACCTAAGAAAAGGGAGACCGTGTCCATGATGCTGACTAAATATGCTGCTTACAACACCTTCCATCACTGTGAGCAGTGCCATCAGTACATGGATGCTAATCCACCTGCACAGGTTGGTGTCAAGGTCTATGGGTAAACTGCATCCTTGGTTTTTAGTTGTGGTCTCTCCAGGCATACTGCTCTCATCTCAGGACTCATGCTTTCACCTTCCCTGAGATGGGATTGTTTAATTCTTCCATTCTCAGGCGAGATACTGAGCTACAGACCCAGGAGCATCAACTGTGTCTGCCACATTCTGAATGAGCAGTTTTCCTCTGCAGCTGCCTCTGGCAAAGGGTGAATATTGTGATTAGTTTTCTGAAGCCAAAGCATTATTCAGCCTGCCCAGGGGGTTTGCAGTGTCTCACAGGAGAAAACCAAAGATTAAGAGAAATGCTTGTCTAACCTAAATGCCAGCCATCCACACCTATGATGGGAGATGGCAAAGCCTACTTCTTCCTTGCTTTGTATGCAACTGTGCATCCTTCTCAGCCTGGACAGAAATTAACATTTTAATCTGTTCAGTTAAAAAACCTTTCATTTCTAAAGCAAACAGTTATGCTCACAGAAGACTGGCAAGTAAGATTTTTCCTGGTTAATAGCTCACACATTGTTTCTTAGCCACCAGCAGCAATTTACCTGGAAGTTTCTTATCTCCATTCATTCATTCATTCATTCCTTGCTTGCTAATGTTTTCCAGCAGCTTGCTATTAAGATATGGCAGTGTAGACACCCCAGCCTGGCAGTGCACAATGCCAGTTCCCTTGGAGCAGCACCAGCAGGTCTGATCTAAACCTCATGCTTCATTAACTCTGTTAACAGAAGCAAATCCTCCCCAAGGACATCTGTTGTTCCCTCCACTCATCTTTGTGCACGTGGTTAAACATAACTTGTACTAATAAATACAAATACCTACTTGTATGTCCAGTGTGAGCTGTGTATATAGAATTAAGATAATTAAGCTTAGGGAAATTATACTTTCAAAGGGGAGTCACTGGGTAGCAAACATTATGAAGGGAGAGAGATTCTTAAGTGCTTTAACAGAACCTAAATAAAGTCCCTTGCATTTTCCATCTTAGTCTAATTATTTAAATTTCTAGCAAAAGATTATAGAAAGCTCATTGGTAAGAGTTTTGTAGTAAGACAGATGCTTTTGTAGGCTGGAATCTATCTGCTGTGTAGGCATTTTTATACATATATATTTGTATTTGGTTCAGTGAAGTGCTGTGCAAAATTAAGCTCACCCAAATTCTTCATAGCCTTGTTAATGGTGTGGTCTGCTTTGGTCACACAACTACTTAACAGAGTATTGCCACAGGAAAAATACTATACTGACACCAATACAGTAGTGCTCCTGTGTGTGTGTGTGTATCTGTACATTTTTCTTCTCTTTGTAAATATTGATAAATAATTCCTAGCTGAAATGGACTTCAGAAGAGTTCATTTTGGCCAAAGACCATTACTGGTACAGAAAGCTGATTCCTTTAATAGCAAGGTCTAAATAATGTACCTTATTGTGAGGAGAAGAATTACTGGAAGAGAGTGGCTTGGATGTTCTTCTCTGATGGCTTCCAGTACTGTGATTATAAGAATTCCTCGTCCTTAGATACTCCTTATGTGTTACCTGCTTGGAAACCTCTTTTTGCTGCTTGTTTGTATTCAGGTGTCTGACTCCACTCTGCATGCATTCACATTTTCATCCTCGATGCTGGGAGAAGAGGTTCAGCTGCATTTTATAATCCCCAAGTCCAAAGAGAACCATTTTGTCTTCAGCAAACAGGGAAAACATCTCGAAAGCATGCGGCTCCCACTCGTTTCTGACAAGGTGCGTGTGCTGCTCTCCCATCTGCTGCATGCAGTCAGCCTGACATGCCGTATTCAAATTAATGGGGGGAGGTTTTTCCTCTTGTCTTTTTGTTTTAAAGTCCTTTGTGTAAATCTTGCCTGACTGTCCTTAGAATGGGTTTTTTGAGGGCAAACATCCTTTTTTCTCTGTTTCTTGTGTCCAGTTGCAATAATCAGTGATGTTAAAATCTGGAACAAATGGAAGTCCCTATCAGGAATAACCTGCTTTTTTACCTAATGTTGCCAAAATACCTTGTGTTCCAGCAGAATTTGAATGCAGTCAAGAGTCCTATCTTCACTCCGTCGAGTGGACGTCATGAACATGGACTCTTGAACCTCTACCATGCCATGGAAGGCATCAGCCACCTGCACCTCCTGGTAGTCAAGGAGTATGAAATGCCACTTTACCGAAAATACTGGCCCAATCACATCATGCTTGTCCTGCCAGGCATGTTCAACAATGCTGGAGTTGGTAAGAGACACCATCAATGCATTGCTGTGAAGGTACCAAAATTTACATTGGACAATGTGGATCATGCTGTTGCAGGAAACTGTGCAGCAGCTCCTCACATACCTGCTGTGATAACAGCAGCAATGTCTGTTCAGAAATGTGGAAGAACTGCTGTCAGGGGCATGGAATATATGTTTGCATAGATCACTGCCTTCTCAGCTTAAAGCCTGATGTTTCATGGGCCATTTTCACTCATTTTACTGAACCCTGCTGTGTAAATTCTACATGTTTTACACATATTCAAATTGCAACGTTTTAGTTAGCAGAAGGTAAATATTAACTGCAGTTGAACACTGGAGGCTTGAACTTTGGAATTTGTTTTCATGGATGCTGAGTTTATTTGCAAGAAGTTTTGAGTAGCTTCAGTTTTAGAATCTTATCCCCTTCTTTGTTCAAGTTACTTCATTAATGCCCACAAAATTGTGTTCTGCAGAGTGTCTTAAAGCATCCAGTTTTCCTGGAATCTGCCTTTTAGATGTAATTACACTGAAAAAGGGACATACAGATTTCTTTTCAAGCTAAGGTGTTATGAGCACTAAGTTCAAAAAGGGTAATGACTGCAGATGTTTGTGTTACCTTTGGAAAGAGTGATAAAGTCTAATAAAGATGTCTGTACGTCTTCTTTATGGTATTTCCTCAGGTGCTGCCAGGTTTCTTATTAAGGAACTTTCCTACCACAACCTAGAACTGGAACGAAACCGCTTGGAGGAGCTGGGAGTGAAGCGCCAGTGCGTGTGGCCCTTCATCGTGGTCATGGACGACTCCTGTGTCCTGTGGAACATGCACAGTCCCCACGAGCAGTCCAGGTTGGTACCCACCCACGCTGGCTCCTTGCAGTGATCCAGCACTGACAGCAGCACATCTGTGACCGAGAATCATCCCCAACATCTGGCAGGGTACTCAGAGCAGTAGGAAAGCCGTATATTTGTCTTGTTGACCACAACATTCAACCACCTGCTGTTGAACACTTCCACATGACTGTGCCCTTATATCTGTGTCAGTACCTCCAACTGACCTCTGCTTCTGCCTGTTTTCCCTAGAGCCACTCTTGTTTCTAGCGACCCTTTGGGTGATTTTTCAATATGTTACTTTGTTTTGATTCAATTTATGTTTCTTGGAGCAAACAGTTTATTTGGGGAACTTAGAAGGCATTAAGCTCTCGACCTTCTCAGTGCTTACACTGTCCAGTACAAAGAAAATAGCATTCCAGAAATTACGTGTAAGGTGACTTCTTTTCCCTTCTTAAATTGCTGTGTAAGAACTTATTCTGCTGAAAGACTCACTTTCTGAATGGTTGCCCTGATGAGGTGAAATTACTTTCCTGTTGCTAAAAAAATCTTCATTTTACAAATATATTTTTACAGCATCTAGAGTAAACATTCTCAGTTGTCAGTGGAATCTTTTGGTCTTTTTTATACACACACATGTATATATATGCAGTGTATGTAATATAAAAATAATAAAATATGTTTGCATGTTATGTATGATCATGTTTTGCAGCCAGTCCCTGGAGCCTGGGGGTTTCAGCAAGAATGTGTCTTTGAAAAGTGTCCTCCAACACATTGAAGCCACCCCCAAAATTGTTCATTATGCAATACTGGGTGTTCAGAAATGGAACAGCAAGCTGAACACCAGGAAACCAAAGGCTCCATTCTCCAGGTGCCATGTGCGTGATTTTATACTGCTCAACATAGACCTGACCCAGAATGTGCAATATGATCTAAACAGGTAGGCAGTACACAGATATCTATGGAAAATAGCATTTTGACTTGATAAGATCCTTGTCACATTGTTTCTGAATGCTGTTGAGGTAAACAGAAAGATCCTACCTTAGGTAATGAGTGCAAAATCACAAAAATAAAACACAGCATGGTATATGTTTCATCTGAATGAGTAAGGCATCAAAATAAACATGCTATAAGGCTGAGAAAGAAAACCTGAGGGCAAGGAAGGGTTTCAGAGGACTGAAAAAGTGAGGAAAGAAGAAACTTGAGGAGAAAAAATAATTGGGACACCAAAAGTACAAGAAAGGGGCCAAAATGGCGTCAGTTTCTAGAGTGCCTAGGAGGAGGGATTCCTTGTATTTCCTTCAGAGATAGCTGTCCTCCCTCTTGCCACTTGAGCTTGCAAGAAAAACAGATGAAGAGATTACTTTATGCTGTTTCCTTCCTTCCCTCCCTGCCCCCTGCTCTCACCTAGCTTCATCCTAAAGGATTTGCAATAAAGCACCCATATCATGGGCCTTTATTGCTAGCTCTCATCACAGATTGAAGAAATACCCAGTTCTTCTTCTTCCCAGACAAGTGAGTTCCAAATAAACCCTGTCTCTGCTGGCCATAAATGGCCCTGGGGCTTCTCACCTTGTGCACCTGCTGCTGTTTTCAGGGATCCTGTGTGTTTCAGAGAGGAATTGTAGCCAGTCAGTGCAAGCTGGTGTGACTTTTGGATTTCTTGATTTCACATTCTGTGTCAGGTTGAATCATTAGGTGGGAGTCAGCCCATAGAAGTGAACAATGACATCATGAATAGTGGAGGACTAAGATTACTTCCCAGCAGCTTTTTCTCCCATAGCCAAGTATTTGTTAAAGCCATATTTTCCCCTAAATTGCAGTTTATGGAGAAATGTGTTATCTGGAACTGGCTTGTTCAGAGGTGGAGGTTGGTCACTGCAGAGCTTCTGCCAAGTCCAAAAAACAAAATACAAAAAAAAACAAACATAAAAAGAATTAAAAAAAAAAAGAAGTAAAGGGTGGGGAGGAAATGATTGATGCCAGTATGAGCATGGGAGCGCAAGCCAGATTTGCTGTGGGGAAGACTAGTTTGGGTTTAGGGTGACCAGCAGCTGCTTTCCTTGACCAGGAGCACATTGAAGGAATGAGTCCTCAGTGCTCTGCAGAAAATTTGTAGTAGCACCATATCAGAAGATCTCCAAAAATCTCTGCTGAGCCCATACTGGTGCATTTCAGCAGGGGGTGTGTGAATGCTTGTGCACAGCAGCCACGCAGCTGGTTTAGTGATGTTGTGTGTAATGTCCAGGTATTTCTGTGAAGATGTGGATTTTAACTTGCGGACCAACAGCAGCGGCCTCCTCATCTGCCGCTTCAACAACTTCAGTGTCATGAAGAAACATATTCAGGTTGGAGGACAAAAGGACTTTGTTGTTAAGCCAAAAATCATGGTAAGTCTGGTGTACTTAAGGGGTACTCAGGTGTACTTAGGACCTGTTTTCCCTAGAAATAATGAATTCTCTATTCTTCAGATTTAATTGGTGCTTATTTGACATCTGACATTCATGGCTTTATCCATGGTAGGGCTGTCACATCAAAAATAGAAAACGAGAAACATTTTGCTATTTATAAATTACTAAAAAAAAATCCTCCTAATCTGTTAGAAAACTGAGATTGGGAAGAGTTTGGTTTAGCTTTTCAGTGGTATCTCTGATAGAGGAAGATTTCGCAGACTCTGATCTAAAGCAAGCAAGTTGTACCAGACTCAGTTTTAAAAATTCAGCACAAGTTTCTGGTGTTTGCTGATTTGTGATGAGTTTCAGTCCTTGCACTTCCTAACAAAAAGAGGGCTGAAGAATGGCTCTGAAAACTGCAGCCTTCTGAAATCCCCCCAGGAAATCCAAGTATTTATAAAAATATACTAAATATTTTATACAGAGTATGTTACGCCTATGCCAGCTTTAAATGGACATGTATTTCAAAGGATTGTCTTTAATCTAGGAATCCTCCAGTTTGTGTTCCTGGTGGTTTTGAACACATCCCACACCATCTTCCTTTTAAAAAACCACCTCTCATACTTCAGAATTTAACTGACTAAACTCTGGGTTTAAGTATTTTTGAAGATTATTTTCTGATTTTCCTTTTCTTGTGGTTGCAGTAGAATCTGTAATGATGGACTGGCCTATGAGAAAACTCCATAGAAAACTCTTTTTATGGATGACTCCACACAAGGAGTATGTAATTTTATAGAATGCCCACGAGTAAGGCAGGATGAAGGCCACTGTGACAGTCTGAACTCCACATTCTATGTCCCTTCTTTAGGCAAGCAGATATCCACAGAAGTACATAGCAAGCACAGAATGAGCAATTAATTTATTTCTGTGCTTTGGTGCTATGTTAATATCAAATGGGGAATTTTGATCCTTTTGTTCCTTTTCCATCTCTTCCTGCTCTGTCATGTCAGTCCCTTCCCCGGTTAGAGGAACTCCAGCAGAGCAAATACACGGAGTAGGTGGGTTAAAAGAGGTTCCCCTTGGTTTCACTGCAGGTCTCGGACAGTGTGGCACCAATAATGCCTCTTCAGTACGTCTGTGCCCCTGACAGCGAGCACACATTGTTGGCAGCCCCGTCTCAGTTCCTCCTGGAGAAATTCCTTCAACACGCAACCTACAAACTCTTCCCCAAGGCCATTCACAACTTCAAGAACCCAGTACTGGCCATTGACTGCTACCTGAACATCGGGCTTGAGGTAAAGAGATTTACAGGGATGATGGGGACAAGGAAATGCAAACCTTTACTTCAATGTCTTTGTTGTGTTGAAATGCCCTTCTTCAGCCTCAAGGATGTCTGAAGACTGGTCTCAAACAGATTCTGCTGCTGGAAGTAAAGGACCAATCCACTGGAGGAGCTGGCAGTGAAGCCTCCAGCTGGCTGGTGTGGGTAGAAGCCATTAATGTGACTGCTGGACTGTGCCAGATCCTGCACCTGGGTCCCACAATTCCATACAGTGCTACAGGCTTGGGGCAGAGTAGCTGGGAAGCTGCACAAAGCAAAAGGACCTGGGGGTGCTGGTCAACAGCAGCTGAATATGAGCCAGGATGTGCCCAGGTGGCCAAGAAGGCCAATGGCATCCTGGCTTAAATTAGCAATAGTGTGGCCAGCAGGACCAGGGAGAGGATCATTCTCTGGTACTCCGCACTGGGGAGGCCACACCTCAAATCCTGTGTTCAGGTTTGGGCCCCTCATTTCAGGAAGGATGTTGAGGTGCTGGAGCATGTCCAGAGGAGGGCAATGGAGATGGGGGTGTTTAGCCTGGAGAAAAGGAGGCTCAGGAGAGCCTCTCTGCAGCCACCTGAAAGGAGGGTGTAGCCAGCTGGGGATTGGCCTCTTCTGCCAGGTAACAAATGATGTGACAAGGGGAAACAACCTCAGGTTGTGCCAGGAGAGGTTTAGATTGGATATTTGGAAAAAATTCTCTATGGAAAGGTTTATCAAGCAGTGGAACAGGCTGCCCAGAGTAGTGGTGGGTTCACCATTCTAGGAGGTATTTAAAAGATGTGTAGATGTGGCATTTGGCAACATGGTTTAGTGCTGGGTTAACAGCTAGAGTCGGTGATCTTGGATCTCATGGATCCACAATAACAGTGGGATCTCGATGAGCACAGCCTAAACAATTCCATGATTTGCAAAGGAATTTGGCCTGTCTGAAATAATATTTCATACAAAGCGAAACCGTTAAGTGATGCCATTCTTGACAAAACCTGGTGTTCATCCTTTGATGCTTCTCTTTTTATGAACCTGGGTTTCAAGGAAATTAGATTTTTTCAAATATGTTCTAGATGTCTGTAGGTGGGGAGTTTAGAATTTTTGAACCTAATGGTCAGCTTGAACTGGGTCTGGAGCAGGGTCAGTGTCTAACAAAGGTGTTGTTTAGACAAATTTTATGGAGGTCAGTGGCAAGATAGAGGAGACACCCTATTTTATATAACAGCCATCACAGCACTGAGACACAAGAGTACTTGGAACCACAAGCATCAGGATTTCCCCTACTTATGGAATTGCTTATTTTGTTTGACAAATGTATCCTTATTAGAATAACCTGTATAATCTATATAGTCATTATAAGCAGGTAATTTGTAGAGGAAAAAAAAAATCAAACTGAATTACAGAGAGCCCTGAAATAACATGTTGCAGACTTGGTGACCAAATTTGAATCTAGAGGTTTGTTTTGTGTGTTACTTCTTTGGGAAGGTTTACTCAGTACTGCAACCTTGTTGGATTGGATTTTTGTTAGAGCACCAGCTGACTGGCCTGTTATCACTAAGCTATATTCCATTCCATGTAAGTTATCCTTAGACATTTCTAAGACAGAAAGCATTTCTTTGCCCCTTGTGTTCCAGGTGGCCATATGCTACATTAGCTCTCGCCCACACTCAGTCAATGTCAACTGTGAAGGGGTGTTCTTCAGTGGACTTCTGCTCTATCTCTGTGACTCCTTCGTTGGTGCAGACCTCCTCAAGCGGTTCAGGTTTCTCAAAGGTAATCTCACTTCTCTGCTGGGCATCCTGGGTGTCCTCTCTCCAACTAATAATACATGGATGAAAAGGGAAAGGCAGAGGAATAAACAGCTTGATTAAACAGCTCCATTATTTTCACAGTTTGTTTTGGCACTGTTTTCAAAAGAAATAGATGGAGTGGTTTTTGAGGGGTGTATGAAACTTCTGTTCCTGTTGGCAGATAATTGAACCTTAGGTAAGCATTGATAAATGACATTCATTAAGTTATTTTAAAGTGGTATCAGCAAGGATCGTGGAAATCAGGCAGTGAATTGTGCAGTCAGCAACTTGAGAGTTGTGAGCATAGATGTTAGTGATGACAGGAAATTCTGTTCTGGCAATCAGTCTATAATGGCAGTAAATCTTCCATTCTGTAAATAAGGACAGCTCTTAGATGAAGGATGATTTGGTCTGCCTCACCAGAACTTGATAAACCTCATAAAAATCTTTCTTTTTGTCTTAATACTGGCCATTAGCAAATTGCCGGAGGACTTCAGTAGTGCTGAAGTGTGTTGCAGAGCTCCAGTGCAATTGTGGTGGCACAGCTGTGTCGTTTCCCTCTCTTGCTGACTGAGGATGGTGCAGGAGTACCATAGGGATGACCCTTAGCCAGTTCCAAGAACACATTTTGAAGTTTGCTCCTGTGCCCTTTTGGACCCTGCAGGGCAGGGACAGAGGAAGAAGGCACAAAGACATGCTGGAGATAGTCCTGAAGGTGTCCAGTTCTCCTGCTTATTAAATGATCATGTGTAACACCAGGTGGAAAGAAGTTTGTAAATTTGTTAAGCCACAGAAGAAATTACAGACTCTTAGAGTGCTTTACCAAGGGCAGCTCTCACACTTAACAAAATCAGCATACTTTAAGTCAGTTTTGAGACTAGTTTGGCTTGTAGAATTTCATCATTAACCTTCTACAAACCTGAATGTCACATGACATAAACAAAAAAGTAGGCTTTATTATTTGGGCTTAATTATCAGTAGTAATTTAAAGATCCAGTTAATGTTCTCTCTGCTGCAGTTGATAATATTAACACTGCCTGTCAGGCAGTGAATCCTGTGATCCAAAGCACATCCCACACCATCCTTGCTTCTCTGTGTCTGTGCCTTCCTGGAAATGGACACATGCATCTGTCCTGAGGCTCAAAGGATTAATCTGAGCCTGGACTGGCTGGTGGTAATAATCACTGGTTGGTGATAGACCCTTCTAATACTACTTTTTTCCTCCCTAGCAGCAGAGATTTCTTTAAAAAAATCAGTGAAAGAAATGAGTTGTTATTGTAGCTCGAGAATCTAACGTACTTTTCAATTGAAGGTGCCACCCTGTGTGTCATATGTCAAGACAGAAGCTCACTTCGGCAGACAATAGTCCGGCTGGAGTTGGAGGATGAGTGGCAGTTCCGACTTCGGGATGAGTTTCAAACTGCAAACAGTAGTGATGATGAACCACTCTATTTCCTTACGGGACGCCACATATAAGCTTTGCTGAGACACCGCTAACAAAGGAAAAAACTTTTTTTTTTTAAAAAGTACAATCACTGTGGAGCAAAGTGCAACCAATATTTATCTTGACTGCTCTGAAGGATTCCCCGCATTCTGAGGTAGCTTTATTCTTTGGGGCAAAATTACTGCATCAGTTATGATTTAAAGGATCCTGGATTCCAGTTATTTTCACATCATTCACAACCACCTGCACCAATCACACAGCCAACCGAGCTGTAGGATCTGGGAAGAGGATGTTGTTTTGTCAAAGAAGAATCCTGTTTATATTCAGCTGGGTTAGGGGAAGAAGCTGCTCTCCTCTTGCAGCTGTAAGCTTGAATGTGTTACATGAAACACACCCTAGCATGTGGAATTTATTGAAGATAGGTGGAGGAGAGCCCACCGTGTCTTTTCAGCTCTGTGCTGTGGTACAGGAATACTCAGGGGTTTGAAACTACAATATAAAGTAGATATTTGTATTACGAGGAATAGTCTTGTTCTCTGTGCAGTGTTAGTTGAAAAGTTGTAATTGTGTACGTATTGAAACTGTCTTTGGCAAAATTTCCACAGGTGTTCAAAGTTTACTACTTAAACCTGAACAAATGGGCAAACATATGGCAGGCACTGTGCACCCTTAGCAATGGTATTTTGCCCCAGCAGGCACCCCCTCCTCAGCTCCAGGGCCCAAAGCAAAAGGCTTCTCAGAGCTGCTCTCTTCTTCAGTTAGAGGCCAGAGTAACTTCCCAGCAAATCACTCTCAGTTTCTCACTCTCCTCAGAGCTTTGGAGACTTGCGGTCCATCCCCCTTTGCTTATGGAAATGCATCCTCCTGTTTGTCCAGTGCCTCTGTGGTGGAGTGCCCACAACTCACTCTCCATGTCCTTTACATTCAACTCAGCTGGCTGCAGAGCTGAGATCAGGTCAGAGTTGTACCCTTGAAGAAACAACACACCAAGAAATGTGCAGGAGAATAACAGTGCCTGAGCTGGTCCCAAGACAAACAGGAAGTATTCTACAGTAGCTCCAGGGGGGGAGCAGAAGAGAAATCCCAGGGAGCTGGGACTGCTCAGGAGGGACTCTCCAGAAGTAGAGATGTGTGAACACAGCACCTGAAACCATCATCACTGTACCTCTGTAAATACTGGCTCTGCAGCAGTCACACACTGTTGTATTTCCACCTGCAATACTGATCCTTGTGAAGGTGTTCTGGAATTAACTTAATGCCGCAGCATTTGGCTGTCAGCAGGGCTCTGTTCCCCTCAGAGTTAGCAGGTGTTATCTCACTGAGGTTTACACACACACCCCCAAAAATCATCTTTCTGCACATTGTGATATTCTTATCAATAAGAAAAATGCAGAGTGTTCTTAAAGGCTATTCAGGAATATGAATCTACTCCCCCCAAAAAGCAATGAAATTAATGCATCTTTATACCTGACCTGCAGTCATTGCAGAAGGACCTGCCAAAGCTGCATTTTTTTAAGGCATAGTGTTAATTAAGCAACTTTTTTTATCTTATGAAGAGATGTTTACAGAATAATAAACATAATATATTTGACAGAGGCCAAAGGAAAATGGTTTGCATATATCTGTGTTGATGTAGCATTATTTCTGATGCTGTAAATTTAGCAAATTTCACATGAACAACCCCTTTTGGTAAATTTACTTTTTATTTTCCTTCAGATACAGCTTGCCTTATCTATTTTAACACTGGGAAGATGTAGGGATATAAAAGATGATTCTTGAAGTGTTTGCTACATGCCTGAATGTATTCCAGTAGCTCTGGTTTTGCCAGAGGGCTTAAGGCCAGCCCCCAGTCTTAGCATGGTGTAGAAAAGTGTCAGGTATTACATGTTCAAAAATGGTTTCCTTTTTGTTCATGTATTTGATGTTTGCACTAAGTTCTTAAAATTCCAGGTGCTTAGACTACCAGGAGGAGCTAGCCCACTGGTGGAGCAGAGCGAAATCATCCTGAAGGCTGAGAGTGCATTCAGAAAATCAGTGTATTTGCCTGCCTGTACCAGCTAACAGTAATCCCATTTCCTTAGTGCTGTCCCCTATGGAAGCAAGGAGTTTTGGTAACGCTCTGGCCAGAGTGCACTACACCAGCCCCAACAGCACAGGCCTGGTCCCATGGAACACTTTAAACTGGCTGCCTGTGAATGCCTGGCAAGGAGACACCCTTAGTTGACAGGCACACAATTGCTATTCCATTTTGGTTTTAAGCCTTGCCATTTAAGGCCATTCTAATGAATGTATGAAAATTGGCCAGCGTTATTATATTTTACCTGTAGATGTTCTTGTCTATTCACAGGTTAAAACTGAATGTAAACTAAGATTTAAAGAATCATATGCAGATGCTTTTTGCTTAACTTATGTAATTGCTTTTTGTGACTTTTGGAAGAGGGTTAAAAACGTTGCTTTCCTAGTGTAAAGTTTTCTTAACCAAAAACTTGGTGAATTTAGCTTCACTAGTCAGTCTACCTCATGTTATTGTTTATTAACTGAAACTGTCTGAAGTTGTGGCTATGGTATGTTTATAAAGTGCTTTCATTAAATTTGAATATATTAAGTTACCATTTCAGACTGCTTCTCTCTTAATGGATCCTGCTTTCTGAGCCCACCACAGAGGATCGCTTCTAGAGTTCCTGTGCACCTGCACCACTATTCTGACAAAGCTCTTTACAGGCTGCTCACAATCCCCTGGAAAATTACACGTGGCAGCATAGAAACAAAAAGCCTCTGCCCAGAATTCAGCACTGCTTTGCTACTCCAGCTTTAAGTACTCTTGAGTATTGTTTGGGATGTGGTGTGAGGTCTTTGCTTTAGCTCTAGACCAAGTCTAGACAAGGACAGCACACCATAAACAAGTACATCCTGACTGCACCCAGGTTCCCAAATTGAAACAAACCCTAAGTTTAACCTTAACTAAATCTTTCCCATCTTCCATTACAGTTTTAAACTTTTACTCAAGACAGAAGGTATTCCCACTCACTTTGCTATACCATGTATGAGGATGGTCTTGATCCAGAACCCATGAGAGCATTGATCTTCAGCATGTTATGTTTTTCTCACCAAGAAAAATATGAAATACACTAAAGAGTCACTCACACTTGGTATTATACAGAGTAACTTTAAAAAAGCTATCAAGTATTTTATTTTTAATCTATCTACATTATGTACAGATCAAGAAAGGCCACAGCAGTTTTTCAACATACAAACCCTTTGAAAGAGGAGAGATTTATGAAGGAGTGACAAGTATCAAAGTGAAGTCCATTAACAAAGGTATATACTCAGTACGATACTTGAAGAATGACGAGTACACCAGTCCTTGGGCTTTTCATTCCACCTTTTACTCCAAAACTAATCTGGGGGAGAAGGGGACAGGGGCCACAAGAAGGTTCCGATGCTGCTGCCAGGGAGCAGGCGCCCTGACCTGGAGCAGGGTACAGGGGCACCCGGGAAGGCACCGTACAGCCTGTGAGGGTTGTTGCCCACAGCGACTGCACTGCAACAGTTCCTGCCCTGACTCCACTGGGCACAGCCTGGAACTCTGTCAGACAAGTGCTGGTAGTGGCAGCTGTACTGGGTATATTACCTCAGTGAGAACTTCAGCATGTACTCATCAGCCAGACTAGAGTCTTTGCATTAGTTTACAGTCCACTATGAACAATTTTCTGCTGCATGTAAACATGAATAACTAGAGAAAATACAATCAAACTTTTGTAAAAGTTAATAAAATATCTTTCTTTTAAAAAAACGAAGTTAGCCTATTACTGCATTGTTTACAATTTTAATAAAATAGTACAACCGCTTGGTTGTTACCAGTCCTGAGTTCACTGTAATAAAAATGGCCCTGGCTTCTGCTGAAGGTCTACACTCACTCCATGCAGTTTGGCAGAAGTCTCCAATAAAATTGGAATTCCTGCAGAGAGTTAAGTCTGGTGCTGTCCATTGAGGAAGTTGTATACCAGGAACTGGCCAGTGCCACAGTACTGTGTTGCAAAGAGTTTTCCATCAGGAGTAGGGTCAGAGAAAGCAATTTCTTCCTTGCTTAAGTATGAGCCATATATGAAGTTGCTCCTGTTTAGAAGAGGGGAAAAAGAAAAAATAAAATATAATTATCCTCAGAGAATATGAAAAATATTTATGCTATTAGGCAACAAACCATAAATTAAGTGGCACAGTAATTCAAAAGGAAGAAATTCTGTTAGGAGGAGATGGGTCTATTCATAGGATTTATTTCCTTCCAAAGAGCAAGAAGGATCACTTGCTCTGGGAGGGAGTTTTATAAGGGTCTGGTGTTTTAGAAGGAATATTTGTACAGAACAATTACATCAAGGGTTCAAATTCAGTTACCAGACTGCTTCTCTCTTTTATTTTTAGTGAATACAGCAATGAGCTACTGGAAGGCCCAACAAGCACCAGAGCAGAACAAAAGGGGAGGTGCATAGCACCACAGTTAAGAGGAAAACTAAGGCCTCACTATCTGCAACAAGTCATCAAAATTGATTCTAAAGATCCTTTAGGGCTGTAGCTGAGGGAGTAACTTTAGCATAATTTTGGGAGAGAAATCTTCCCTTTAGAAATAGTTTCTAGGAAGCTACAGAACACACTATTAAAAATCTGCCAAAAACATAAGGAAATAATCAAGTTAATATGCTTATGTGAATACAGCTTTACCATCAATAGGTCAGCCAAAATGTGATCTGATCATTATGTGCTCCACCAGCCGGGCAAGATGAATTGTGCAGGGCAGAACAGCTTTGCTGAGCTCTCCGAATACCCAAGAAGGCAAGGACTGGGAGAGGCAGCAGTACCAGTTCTAAAAACTCCAACAAGATGAGGGGAGCACAAACCTGACAGCCCAGCCATTGTTAAGATGTGAGCAGTTCTTGCCATTACTTAGAACTGACATTTAAACTTCTTGGAAAGAAACCTAAGGTTTGGAGATTCAACGTTTTTAACATTTATCTAGACAATAGCACAAATGTCTGAGTCCTTTTTATGGATGTAGCACTTAGCATTCAGCTGGAATACACTCAGCACTAGCTACTAAATCTCCATGGAAAATGAAAATATCCATAAGGTTCAGTGAACCTGAGTATATATAAAAAACTAAAACAAAACAACAGCTGGAAGCCACCAGACTATACCCAATAGTTTGGTGGACTGGGTCTCTGTTGCTTCCCTCTTGCTACCTCTAAAGAATGGACCATCAGCTAGTGGTTTGGCCTCAGTCCATGGGTAATCTCACACTTGGGTCAAAGACAGTCCTGTGTCCTTTACTCATCATTACTGTGGAGGAACTTCCCCCTGGGAGTCTGCCAGGGTGACTCATTACAATTGCACTCAAATATTTCTGAAGAAGACAAATTACTGTAGTGTACTGACATTAATTATTGAACTCCACCTAATACTGGAACTGTCAACTGTGCTCAAATCTATATACCCAGTATCACCAGCAGCTTGGAAATACAAGCTTGAGACACACAAAACAATCAGTGTCTTGCACTGAGTTCTGTCTAAACCACGTGTGGCTGAGGGATGTGTTCCTCTTACCTGAGACACTCTATCATCCGAGAAGCGATCTTCTTCCGGCGCATCATGCTGAACACCCAGATCCGACTGATCCCACAGATGGCAGGTTCTGGAGAAGTTGAACAGCACCATGCTTTCTGTCTCTCAAATATCACTTTCTCATTTTCTGAACTGATTTCTGGTACCTTCTCTTCTATAACTCTGTAGCCCTGCAGATGATGTAAAAAACGTGTCACTTTATAAAATCATCACTAATGACTGAAGAAAATAATTAATGTTTAATTTATTTCAGTTAAATGTACTTGGCTGCTAAAATGCCTTAGCAAAAAGACTGCAGTTTTGCATCTCATTTAATTTCTCATAACAGTTTCAAAAATCAAGCAAATTATAAAAGATTAAACAGAAAACCCTCTGAAGTTTATCTCACTCAAAATAACAGCAACAAATAATCCAATCCTTATTACTACCTGTATTAAAGCGTTTGCATCAATTTCTCTGGCTTTGGCTAGGATTGTTTTGCTTGTTGTCTGATACTCCCAAGGGACAATAGAAAACAATACAGTTTGGAATGAACAGACAGATTATATGAGATCAGTGATTAGTACTGCAATGACTTCTTATCCTGCCTTCCAGTCCACTGCCTTATGTCCTCTGCTTTTATTCCCTGTGGAGCTCTTTGACCCTATGGTGATTCCACTCAATCATACAGGGCATCCACTCTTTCATCCATGTTGGATTTCTGCTGGGTAGGGAGCTGAACCTGCTTCTCAACAAGCAAGTGCACAGCCAGAGCTGTGTAACAGTACAGGAAGAAAAAATCCACCCCTCAGCTGTAGAAAGTTTTTAAATTATAAGGTCTATCTGAGCCAAGTGTGACACCATCCGTGTGTCTCTGCTCAATGTCAACCACATAAAATTGAGTAACTTCATTTCAGAATGGTCCAACCACCCAGTCTCTTCCTCTGTGGAACAGGCACACACAGAATAATAATTTGCTGGAGTTATTAAGCACTGACATAGATTATCTTTCTTCAATTCAATCACTTACCCACTGGATATGTTCTGCAATTAAGCAGCCAATGACTTTTTTGTCATTAGAAATAAAAAGAAGAGTTTTAGTTCTAGAGTAGCACATGAGAGGAGTTTGCTGAAATCCCAAGTCGTTGTCTACCATTTCTCTGATTTCTTCAACCTGTCAAAATAATTTTAAATGCTGTATAAGAAGCATGTCTAAATGCACATTTTTATAAATTTACATTAAAATCACATATTTGCAGAAATGTATTAGGGTATCTAGAATACTGAAAGCTATTCCAAAAGTTAAGGATCAACTCCGGTAACCTGCAACACATTATCAGCATAAATGTTCCTTAAACAATACTCGTCTGGAAACAGGAAGAGTACAGACCCCTCAGACAACTTCATTAGACAAAGGCTAATAGAGAGAATGTAGAAAATCAAACTGTGAGCTCTGATATTTTAGAAGTTAATTAAACCTGCAAGGAAAGTTAATGCAGTTTAAAATTTTTTTGTTATTTTTGGAGTCTTGAAAGAACTAATCTATTAAGTGTTTTGTGCAGATGACAGCAGGCACAGTGCCAAGATAGGTAGAAAATGTAGGCATTTGTTATAAAGGGATAACTATCGTCTCCTTCCTTCAGCTTTCTACTCTTCCATTAAGTTTTCAAAGAGCAACTGCAACTAAAAATTTTGTTTAGTATCAGCAAGTTTAATAAAAACAGAACAACTCCAGCATGAACATAAATGAAAGCATACACATGAGCTCATTTTTTACTGAGGGATTCCTGAACCTACATCTGGACACTGGAACAGCCTCTATCATCCCTCATCTCCCTCCCGTAAAATAAAAAAAGGTGCCCTCAGCTATGGTGCATTAAATGGCATAAGCTTCTTGAATGCATGTTGTGGTTACAGTAGTAATGCACAAGGAGAATTACTGATGCTGTATCACAGAACGGCTCAGGTTGGAAGGTATCACATCTGGTCCAACCTCCCTGCTCAGGCAGGGCCATCCCAGAGCACATGGCACAGGACTGCATGCAGACAGTTCCTGCGTATCTCCAGTGAGGGAGACTCCACACCTTCTCTGGGCAATCTGTTCCAATAAACAGGCATCCGCACAGTAAAGAAAGCTGTGTTAAAAATGCTTTAAAAATCATTTTAACAGGTATGAGTTACTCTCTATTTTCTCACCTAACCTTCAGGTACTAATCATTTAATGACACATCCTATTATCTGAAACATCAAGTAAAACTATTCTTGAAATCAAAGAAAGCTGGTTATGACAGCTGTACGATTCTATCAACTTCAGCTACCCAGAACTACAGAGAGCTCTATATCCTAAATGACTCCATTTGCTACAGTCATCCTTCTTTTTCTTCAGCCATTATATTAAAAAATTAATGTACAACAAATAAGATAAAACTTAAACTAAAATTAAGATAATCCCACAAGAAAAATACAACTAAACAAATAAACTTATCTGCATAAAATGTGAAAAATTGTAGTTTTATTTTAATTCAGTAACTTAGACTAAAGAAACCTGCTACAGCCACACCAGCAGCAAGAGCTGTATTGGGCATCAATTCAGCCTCCAGAGGTCCCTTCCAACCTCAGCTATTCTGTGGTCCTGTGACTGGGACTGTAAAAAGCCCCTATTAGCCACAGCAAATCCCCAGCTAAGCAGAGTCAGTGTCAGACTACAGTGAAATGACACTTTAAGATGTATGAACACAGGTTAGCCAGCAGGACACTGAAGTACCCAACTGCTCTAAGTCCCCATTAGTGTGCTGGGGCAGCTTTAGAGCTTCAAGGAAGACATGAGTCATGGCACAAATGGAGATTAGCTAGAAGAGAGCATGATAATGAATGGAGCTCTAAGAAACATTATTTAGGAGTATAAACTAAAAAAAAACCAGCACATCCAGTCAATCTCCTTAAGGTAAAAAAAATCTGTTTGTTCAGGCACAAAAAATCTGCTGCAAGGAGGAAAAGAAGGATGTTTTCTATAGCTATGGCAGTATGATTAGTATTAATGAGCTTAAATTGCAGTATGGAGATTCTGTTAAGACATTCAGGGAAAATATCCTACTGTTAGGGTTAGTGAAGCACTGTAATACAGTCTCAAGAGGTCAGACAAACTTCTAGGAGTAGAATTTTTAGAAAATTGTCAGATGCATCATAATCAGGCAAATCCTGCTTTGGACATGGCAATGGACTAGATGACTTTAAGGCTGCTGCTTTCCACCTAATTTTGTTTTTATCAGAAAGTCACCTAGAGACTGGTGCCACATTTGTGCTGTGTTATAAAGTTAATAAATTTCAGTTCATTTAAATACAAGAGGAAGTTTATATTACACAAAATATCTGTCAGATATTCTGCAAGGATACTTAGAACAAACCAACACCAAACTTTAAGAAGTCAGTTGGCTAACATCTTCCCACCCCTGCCCAGGCCCAGCCTCTCTATGAAGAAACCTGCAGTGCTTAAGAGTAAGGCATCTGACCTGTCTGTGGAAAAGGGAACAGAACCACTGTAGTTTTGAGTCCAATTTCAACTGTTCACATGTCAACGACACAAATTTTTCTATGAACATTTATGTGAAAACATGAAACAAAGCAAGACATACAAGTCCAGTCCTTGTCACCATACCTTTTTAAGTGCATACTTTGGGTCATCAGGAAGAACCATTATTATCTTTCCATCAGGATATTCAGCCAAGATTCTCTCCTTTTTCCAACCCTAAATAAAACAAACACATATCTAAATCATATACATGATGTACTTTTACAAACAGAAGTGGCAAATTATTGTTCTAGACACTGGATTTTTGTAGATTTCACAGAATTTAGCAGTTGCTTTGCTAGAGAAATAGACTTCAGCTAGTCTTTTAAAATGAGCACAATAGATAAAATATGATGTTATTTATACAGTAACCTAACTATAAGTAAAAACAATGTGAAAGCATCTTACAATTTCCCAACTAGATTTTTCTCCCAGAACTGCAGTGCAAACTCAATTTTAGAACAGAAGTAGCAAATTCAGCTCACATAACTGATTTCCAAACCTATGTAAATACTTAGTTTTTGAAGTCCAGTGAATGAGAAAGCCCTGATTTTTATTAGAAGATTTCTTTTTAACATAGTTACCTCCACAAATACACACTCAGTTTTTAAAAGTCTGGCATGCGAAAGACCTCCAGGAGGTTCTAATTGAACTGATTGGCATGCAGTTGCCCAAAATGTAAGGAATAGTTTGTTACTGATCATAACTGTTAAAGCCACAAGAAGGATACTAGAAAAAAATTTATAACTACCTTCTAAGAATCTAATAGGGAAGGAGACTACGTTGTGTGTATCTGAAGTATAAACATACTCAAAAAAATAGAGGTAATTAACTCTTCTTCAGATCCACACTCGTGGTGAATAATGAGCAGTACCTGCATGGAAAAAAACAAAACAAAAAAGCCACTTAAATCTAGCAAGATGGGACTGGTAGATATTAGAACTCAAGTTGCTTTGATGGGACCTAAAAATACTGAATGCAGAAGTAACTTCAGCCACTAAAAAGGCTGATCTACAAATCTTACTTCAAAGCAACTTTAAATAAAAAAGTATTTGAAGAAACAATACTGATGGAGTGATTCTCATTGAAATCTGTACCTTCCCATAAAATAACATTTGACTAAAGACCAAGCATTGGAATTTGGCACTATATGAATGCCATATATACTACACCACAAAAAAAAGTTAAACTTCAGTGTTATAATACTTGATCTGCACCTCATTTTATTCACACTGACTTTACTCCTTTACCCCAAGGAGGACATGAAGAGAAAAATTTTAGAAATATATCTACTTGCTGCTAGCCCTGAAACTATTAAAGTATTAGTTTAGCACTCAGCATGGCAATCATTGCTACACAGACACCATTTAAATCCTGTCTGCTTTTCTTCTCAGTAGTAACTGAACAAATGAATATGCTGCTTGAATTTATATATATTATGGTCTGAACACAAAGGGCAGTAAACAGCAGTGTCATCATATTTAGGGGAGAAGGAAGAGGGCAATTTGTGGGATTGTGACATGCTTTTTGAAAGTGTCATCAGCAAAGGCATAAAAAAAATCAGACAAAGATTAATACTCTCCAACCTCAAACCTTACCTCTCTCAAATTTTTGTCTTTTTCTGCCTTTTGGCTACCTGTTTGCTCTGCAAGAGCTTTTTACAGCCTATTTTAAAGCATCTCTCAGGATATAATTGCAATCTGTTTGCTAATCCTGCCATTACAGCATCCAGACTGCTGCAAGCCTAATGCAGAAAATTCAACAGTAATTTTTAGGTTAAGTTAAGGTAATGTTATAGCCAAGTATTTCCACAAAATGAAATACAATTAAGGATACAACACTTCTCAACGTCACAGAATTTATGTCTTTAAGCAACATTATATTAGCACAAGTCTAAAAATCTGTAAAAATGCAATAATTGATTCTCAAATGTACAGAACTCACTATTTTCATTACTGTCCACCTGTTCATCTTCTTAAGTGATCTGTATAATATGGAGAGTGATGATATTCACAGGAGGGGTAGTTTCTAAATGGAAGTATTTTGGAATTCAGAAATGCAGCTTTCCAAAAAGTTTCTGCAAAGCCTAAGCTCATCCAGATTTTTAGTAAAGTCATTTTACAGCCATACTGAGCCTTTAAAGCTATATGCCACTTTTAATAATGTTATTAAAAAAACCCCTCTGATTTCATATATTCATGTGCACCTTACTGCTGAGTTTTGCTTCCTTTAAACCAGAAAAATGGAAGCAATGCACAAGACTGGTCACAACTCTGTCATACTGTAACATTGAAGGGAAAGTGCTACAGCTGCAGCTGGGACTAATCCTATTAGATATTTACAGTACACAAAATACACTTTAATGTCAGCATTTTCATCTGGTCTAAAAATTATTTCCCTAAACACACCTATTAAGACTTTTCATCCAAACCCCCACTATTTTAACACAACTAAAATACTACAGTCTGCAAGGTATTTCAATCACTGAGAACTAAAGTGGTACTCTTTCAGCAGGCCGATGACAAGAACACCTCAGTAGATTAAGAAACAGAAATATTATGTCTGCAACATATATACTATTCTACTGCAATGTCAGAAAAACTGCTTTCTTTTTTCTTTTAATTGACATTACTTTAGGAAATTAATACTTATTTACTGTTAAATCAGATGTCCAAGCATTGATACACATCCCCTGTGATGAGCAAAGAAGTCAAAAGGAAAGCTACTCCTCCCACAGGGAAACATGTTCTGCAAGGCCTGGAGTAAAAGCAGATTACAGCAGTCATCCCTGATACTGCAAGTCTATGCCCAACAACAGATTACCTCCAGACAGCAGCAGCAAGGCAGGCAGAGACCCTTCACCATAGCTGGGCAGACTGGTGCTGTAACGGGGTGTGTAAGCACTGTAGCAACACTTCCTCCCCTCCATGTTGGGACTAGTGATCCTATAAGTATTTGTAACTGCTTGAAAAAGTAAGGCAACCCTAAAATGCACAGCTGGCTCCTTTTTAATCTACCTCTAATTTCCTCCCAGTTCAAACAAGAATAAAGGCTGCTTCTGCTGTGTTTATTAAGGGAAAATAGGATTACAAAAGACATCATTACAAAAAGGGCAATACAGACAAGCACCTGCTATCAGATCATGAAATAGTGTGGACAGTAGCTACCACTACAGAGTGCAGCTCATTGTTTTCACTGGATATGATGTATGTATATAAAACATGAGGTAGAACATAGGTGTAAAGATGGCTCCAACATTAATAGCCCAGTAACTAAATGTTCAGTGCTCTGTTTTTCATGAATTATGTTCTGCTTATAGTTTAAAATAATCTCTGATGTAGATTTGTCCTTAAAAGTCTAAGTTAGCAGACATGATAGCCTGCTTCCCATGAATTTCTGAAGTTTTTAGAAATTCTTTCATATGAGTAGGAAATGATACAGCAATGCTGATGCCTTTTGGTTTATGCCAGTTCTGGATTTTCTGTACTCACTATTTCCCACCTGAATACAAAAAGCATTAAAAAAAAACAAGTGTTTTTTTCTTATAAAGCTTTTTACCTCAACAATACTGAAGTACTGAGGAAAACATAGTTAATACTGTATAATTCTTGGTCTTCACTATGAAGCATTTATTAATTTTTTCCCTAGTAATGAAGTCTAGTGTGAAATTTTGTAAATTATTGTCCTTGACAATCTGCAGTAGAGAAATGGGTCTGCTTCATTCTTCTTCCTGACAAGTACAGATATTCTGCCTCTCCTTCCAATGCATGGAATGTAGAGAATGGTTTTTGACAGCAGAACACATTAAGATCCTTAGATATAACCACTACACTATTACAACTTCTCACAGAAGATACTAATGGTAAGAACTTCACTTGTAACATTATTTTTATGTCATACTGTACATCATAAGATGCATTACTTATAGAATTAATGCAAATCAAGACAAGTATGAAATCCTCTAAGATGACATGAAGTTCAGCACCATCTTAAACCCCAATATCCTATTAATTTTAGATGCCAAGAAGTCAAATATTGCCTTTCTTTAAATGTGAGAATCATAAGAAGCTCAAAGACTAGCTTGGGTGCAGTTACAGCAGAACAGACTAAACTTATCAAGATTACACAGCCCAAATAACAGTTTCCTCCATTTTCTTAAGCTCAAGATATTCTTAACTGAGAAGATGAGCTTGAAATACAAACACATTAACTGCAATTTCCTTAACATCTCTATCAGACACCCATGACAAAGTGAGTATCCAGTACTAATTCCTTGCTAGCCTGTCCTTCTCTTGGAGTCATCATGGAATTTCTAGAGACCTAAACAGAATGTTTTACTACAAGGAGTAACACAGGCCTTTTAAAATAACCCAGCAAACAAAGCTGTATTTTGTTGAAGATAATAAGTAATTTATCATTTATATGCAAACTACCTTCTGGCTACTCAAAACTTTAAAAAAAACCTACAGAGCACCTCCAGGCAGGTGGGAAAGACACTATATAATGTCCATTTTCATAGTTCACAGCTAGGAGCTCTAGCATGACAATGATATAGACCTACTTTTTTTGAGTCTGTGAAATGAATCATTCATAGAACTACTAAGCCCATAACAAGAGATGTTTAAAAGGGAGGAAAAAAAAAGAGAAAAATTTTCTCAAGTCAAACTGGGACCTCATCATATGACACGGAGAATGTGAATGACGAAAGAATGACAAATGCTTATAAAATCCCTTAGAATGGCCTCTGAATCACAAGTAATGCCAAACATATTAACTACATATAAAGGGTGTCTGGAGAACAAAAAAGCAACATAAGGTCATTGAGACCACGTGTTCCTGCACCAGGAAGTCTAGCCAAAGATTTACCATTACTTTCCCTAGTACATTTTTTTTAATCCCCTGATGCTACTGCCCAGTTAACACTGTCAGGGCAAGGAAGACAATTAAAATTTCAATGTAGCAACTACATACAAATAACCAGAAACCATCCTCCCAACAATCCCCACTAAAAACCTCCTACCAAAACCAGGAAAATTAGCAATCATTCCAGTATTTCTGGATGACTAAGAATTAACAAGTAGTCACTTGGTGTACTAATTCACTGCCAAGATGGCTAATCTTAAATTGAAGTTATTTTCTAAGAGGAGGTGAGAATGTTTCTGTCACAATACTATCAACCAAGAACCAGTGACTCCAGATCAAATGACTAGTGGTAAAAACTCATCTATTTAGAATGGCAAAAGTTACTCATCCATGCAGAAAACAGTGTTAAGATTGTTAAGAGGGGAAAAAAAATCAGAGGGGAATTTGAAGACTCCTAAAGAGTTCTTCTTTCACCTCTTACTCTGTAGTTTCCATTCCAGAATAACTATCTAAATCATGACTTCATGGCTCTACAGTTGTCTACATTGTCACAAAATACAACAAAAGCCTCAAAAGATTACAGAGAGACAACTCTTCACTC
This sequence comes from Taeniopygia guttata, assembly GCF_048771995.1. Taxonomy (NCBI): domain Eukaryota; kingdom Metazoa; phylum Chordata; class Aves; order Passeriformes; family Estrildidae; genus Taeniopygia; species Taeniopygia guttata. The sequence continues at coordinate 104,835,204 of NC_133026.1, forward strand.
ATTGAACCCACTAAACAAATAATTTGCTTGAGAACAGATTGTTGGAAGTTTTAACAAGCTGGCTAGCAACTGAGAAAACAACAGGGAAAGCTTTTCTCAAATAAAAGCATACCTAACTCTCTGTGAAATTATTTATGACTGGTTTAAGGCAGTATGCTCATTCACTTTCTTGTTAATTATATAGCTACCCTAGACATACACACAAGTGTGAGAGTTCAGCTCTTTCAACTTCCAAAACATCCAAAACTTCAGTACAGCTTCTTACCTACATGAACCTACTGAACTCATGTGCCAAAGAGCTTCTGTCCAAAAGAACTAAACATCATCTTCTGTGAATTATGTTTACATCTTTGGTAATATTCAAGATCTGAAAGTACTTGGGTGGAGAGAGGGAGGACAAACAGGAATAAAATGGGGAAACATGATTTATGCTGCCATTATAATGTATTGAGTCCCATCACAATTTCTGCCCAGTCCCACCCGACGATGTAGCTAACATGTATCAGAAGAGATCTTTCCAGATGGCCAGATTATTTGGCAAAAACTAACCAAAGACAGAATAAATACCAGAACTATTCACAAGAGACTTTCAAACACTTTAGGGATGAAGTTATATTTTTTTTATTTGCAAACAGTGGGATAAAAGTGTGCTTGAGATTTAAGATTAGCCCAACAGCCATTTGGTGCCTACATGAAACAATTAGGTGGCCTCAGTTCAGTTATCCTGGAGGTCTTATCTACTCGAGTGTAGAGTACTGAAGGTAACATGTATGATAAGAAAATAGACTTTGTGGATTCTGTTCTGGATTTCAGACATGTGAACAGGCATATCCTATGTCTTGTAATATCAGCTAGTGTGAAGTAGCTGATTTTACAATATACTTGAAATTATACAGATTTTTCAAATCTGAGATTTAATGAGAAATATTCAAAGACAGCATATATAATTAAATTTTCAAATACGTATTTAAAGATCACATTCTCATAAATTCAGTATAGCGTCAATATGCTATGAAATTTTATCAGTTGAATTCCTAGGCAGTGTCTCCTCAAATTACACATAATTAATGGAAAAGTAATTTCTAAGTCTTCTAAAATCACACACTTAAAAAAACAGGATAGTCAGCCCTTCATCTGACTATTAAGTCAACTGCAGCTGTGAACACCAGTTGTAGAGAAACTTGTATTTAATACTTTCAGAACAGTGACATTTGTTTTCCTATCACTTCCCTTACAGCTCTCCAAGATCAGGTAATTGTAGAAGTAATAATACAGCAATGAAACACCATTATTGTACTAACTATTTTTACACATAATATATAACCTGTCTACCATGGCTCTTAAAAACATTTATTTCCCAGAGTGGATGATTTATGGCCTATTGTGACAATAATTTATTAAAACACAACTTAATGTTATATGATTTTAACTAGTACAAAGCAAACAAAAGGTACTGTTTATGTCTTTTGAAAGAGAAGGTTTTCTTACCACATATTTAACAGCACTTATGAACTGGTTGTGGAATAACAGATGTTGGGTTTCATCCTCTGGATTTGACACAGTGTAAAGCATTCCACAAATATTACAGGAAATAGCACCAAATCTCTTCTGTCCTCCATCCTATTAAAAAAACAACAAAACCAAACCAATAACCCACAAAGCACGAACTTACCAATTCCTTTCACAGTAAATACAGTTAAACAGAACTTTCATTGAATCAGATATCCCTCCTAATAGCATATCTCCTGGAAACTCAACACAAAGACTAAAATGGTGTGAAACAGGAGAATCAACAAGCACAGAATTTAGAATTTCATCTTTCAACAACCCATATAGCCTGAAAAGGAAGGCATCAATCACAAGGCAAACTCTACCTTAAAAACAGTAGCTCCACCCCCCATTACTTTTGAACAAATTACTTTTGTTCTATGACATACAAGAACAGAGATTTTTTCCTTCATTTCACTATCTGCTGAAATATACACATCTTCCACAAAGAAAATTCCCATATCCAACCCCACACTACTTGGTTTTCCCTACACTTCTGCTGCTGCCTGTCTTTGGTTGTGAGCTACTTTGAGGTAGGCCACAGGCGAGCCATTTTCCTGAAAGTCTGGAAGTATATCATAAAAAAATGAAAGTTATGGAAATAATTATTAAGATCAGTAATATGTCTGCAACAGCTGACCGCTACCCTCTTTGGTTTTTAATGAAAATAAAATATTTAAAACAATTTTTGAGACACTGCATAGCAGCTACATTGCAAATGGAAAATCATACCACTCATGACCCTCTAGGTTCTCCTGCTACTTTATATGCAACCATCACCAAACCTGGGGCACTATTCAATATCTACTCCTTTATATTTCTTCATTAAAAGTGTTATTAATCTGGAAACACACTCAGATTTTGGAGTCAGTGCCTAATGAAGAGTGAAGTATCAGGTGCTGGGGCTGCCTTTTGCAAAGAGCAAGAGAATACCAGTTAGAATAAAATCTCTAGCAAAAAAAGGCATGTTTAAGTTACAGCTTAATGCTCAACTACTTTTTTTTTCCTCTTTAACTACATCTGGAAATTGAGCTTATGTAAGCAGCAATAAATGTCACTTTTAATTTATTTTAACATACATCACAAGCAATAGAGAAACAGGAACTTACTGTATACTCCAAACCAGTATACTACATAAGCAAAAGGTGATTTGAGAATGTTTTTTAACATTAAATTGATCTGTGTGTGCAATTTGCAAGGAAACAGATCACATGAACTTAATACTGTTTTCTAAGAGCTTAAAATATTCATAGTAAAAAGAAACCAATTTTACAGAAGAAAGCATTTCGCAACACAGATGTGTTTACAAAATATTTCCTATTCCTTCCATCTTCAAAGACACGTCTGAGCTAAACAACAGTTCAATTCTCCACACAACAGCAACTTATTTCAAAGAGACATCAGTGCCATCTTAAGTGTAAGCATCAGTTTCTCTCCAGGAAGAGACTAAAGGCACATCAGGCCAGACAAATTCAGAGTTGAGCATCTCCTTAGGAGATCATCCATGGAACTCAGCCAAAAGAAAGAAGCTGAAAGTGGGAAGTCATTGCTTTAACCATACATGAATGTACAGATCCCTACCTTACACAGAAGGATAAATAGGAGTATCCTATGTTTCTGAATGAAAAGGGAAAGATGAACTCTGAAGTTAGATTTGTAAAATCAGAGTAAGATGAGCTTTCTAAAAGTCCAAAAATTGAACCAAACACGTATTTCACTTGCAGATATCCTTCAAAGCAGCAAAACAAAGTACCCACCAAAAACAAAGTAGCCACCAAAAGACCCTGCATTTCAAGGGTTAATACACTTAAGATAAAAAAGGCAGTGCAGCTGACTATCTGAAGATGAACTCAATGAACCAGATTTAATAATCCTGTCTTGAAGACAGAGAACTTATCCCCTATACCAAGAGGAGGGTAAGTGAAAAGGAAGTGTATTTTGATGCTTGGAATATATGTCAAAAAAAAACCCCACCACTTAAATTAGAAAATCAGCTACATAAAGCAAGTCTTAAGTATTGGTACTGCATTAAATCTCACTACACTATTTCTGTTCAAATAATCAAAAAGCTAAAGATATTAAACTAACCTGTAAGTTTACTATAAAAAAAAACTCAAGCCAAAGAAACCCTAATTATGCAGGAAGTAATCAGAAAACTCAAAGCAAGGATAGCCTCAAAGTTGTCTAGCTCCCTAGCTCACTCCATGTTGCCTTGTGAATACAAATTCTGTTTTGCCACAACAGACTAGTTCCCGGGAATAGTACTGCCACATTGTATTTTACAGTCAGACTTTCTCAGATGTTGCTAGTATGAGTGGCTTTGAGTTTTGGGGAGGCAGATTTTTTTGTTTGGATTTTTTTTAAGGATTTCACTAATATTACTACTCTACACACATTCAGTTGTATCAATGGGCTACCCACAGAGGTTAATATGAAGACCCTGTTTCATTAATTATTGGAAAAAGCACATTGTAGTATCTAAAGCAATCTTTTGAACTCTGTAGCCCTAATAAATGTGGACTATAGCCTTTAGGAAATATTTTACAGTCTCCTGAAGACAAGGAAGAAGACTTTTGTATAACTGAAGTACTATTTCAAAGCCACACCACAGGACATAATGCTTCAGGCAAAAATTAATGCAAAAGGTTTAAAATCCAACACAGACTGCAATTACACAAAAAGACATGCAAAATAAAGTCAGGAATTACGACAAATGCATGTTTGTACTTCAACAAAACATCTACAGGATGACTATTTTTAAAGTGATGTCACTGCATAAGCAAAAGTGGAAAGGGCATGCATCCAGAGGAAAAAAGTGCTCCCAAATCATAACACTGCATTAAAGCTTGCCAGACCTTCCTAATGGGAAGAGATCAACAACAGACAACCAAACAACAAAATGAAACAACTCCAAAAAACCCAAAGAACAAAAACCCAAAGAAAACAAAAAAACCCCAAACAAAACAAAATACTATGTATGAGAGTAAATATTCCAGGAATTTGAAAGTGGAGGGGTGGAATCTTCTCAGCAAGCATCAGATACTGAAATATAAACTGATGACTTGTCGCTACTAGAAAAATATGCAAGACGTTTGACTCTCAGAACTTAATGTTTTTCAGAGCAGCAATATTCAGGAAAATGTGAGGTTTCAGGCAGAAAAAAAATGTTGTTATTCCATTTAAAACTCAGTTTTCTAAACAACAATAAAGAGAAAAAATACTCTTACTTCCTAAGCAAATTCTGCACATATACACGGCAATTAAGAATTCCAGTATCTCAGGCAATCCTAAAGTAGAGAATATCCATTGTTTTAAGGCTAACTGTAATTGAACATTGAGACAATACTGCCTTCACTTCAGAAGGGTTACTTAATTCTGTGTTAGACAGAAAGAAAAGTCTTACCAATATCGTCTTTGAGAAGGTGCATGTCTGCTGATCCTCCATATGTGCAATAAGGAACCCTGCAAGCAAAAAAGGCATTTGGTGCCTCTGTAGAAGATGAAAAGGGGCCTTTTTTTTCCTTCCTTTTTTTTCTGTCTCTTCAGTCACAGATTGGGTCACCTCCTTCTTGATTACCTAGTATTAGAGGAAAACTGGTTTTTTCCTCTCTTCCTCTCGCCTTTTCACAGAACAAAGAATAAAGCCTAGCCAGAGAAACAGGCAGGCCGGAAAAGAAATACAAGAAATGCAGGAAGAAACAACACAAAGATTTCGGGGCTCTCCGCAGAAAATTACAAGTTCAAAGAATGCTACTTCAGTGAAAGATGCATTCAAGACTAAAACTGATGGATAGATCCCCTTGCTGACCAGGAGGATCAGAAGACATGTCCCAACTCAGAATAAAATCCAGTCTTCATTTTGAACAAAAAACCCCAACCAAGAAAAAAAAAAATCCCAACCCATCACCAGTGCCCATCTCCCTACAAAACTATTTTAACAAAAGAAAATAAAGATGTGATACATCTAATTTTCTTTAACAGGTCTGAAAAATGAAAATAGAGGGTCATTATCACGAAATTATCAATTATCACGAAATTATATCTTCACTGGTCATTGGCTAAAGCAATATGAAAAGTAATACAAAGTAAGAAAATAAATCTGTGCACTATTTATGATGGGCAGGTAATCCATTCTGAACTCATATAAATTATTAAGCAGAAATACTGTATTACAGAAAGTGCTCTGATGAGCACACTGGCTTGGATAAGGTTAATTTCCTTCACAGCAGCTGCTATGGTGCTGTGTATTAGATCTGTGACCAAAACAGGGCTGATAACACAGCGATGTTTTAGCTATTGCTGCACAGTGCTCACACAGCATTCAAGGCCTTTTCTGTTTCTCACACTCAGTGCCAGTGAGGAGGATGGGGGGGCCAAGAAGTTGGGAGGTGACAGAGCCAGCGGATCCCAGCTGACCAGAGTGGGTATCTCATGCCATATAGAATCCTGCCCAGCAGTAAGAACTGGGGAAAGAGGGAGGAAGAGGAAGATGTTTGGAATTAATTGCATTTGTCTTCCCAACAGTTATACATTATTAAGTTCTTTTTTTCCCAAAGAAGGCTGAACATCTGCAAGCTGACAAACAGCCGTGAATGAATTCCTTATTTTGCTTTGCTTGCACAGCACAGCTTTGCTTTACCTGTGAAACTGCTCTCCCCCATCCTACTTGAGGCCAATGAGGGAACAGCTGCATGGTGCTTAGCTGCTTACCAGGGTTAACCCACAGCACAGTGTTAGGGCCTTGGTGCCCAAATTCCACTAGCTAATGTTACAAAGCATTCTCACCTCCCTTCAGGACAGAGGATACCAAGTACAACCCACCCAAATTTTTAAGACAAAGCTGCAGAGGAGAAGAAGTGGGAAGAAGTGATAGTAAGAGAGGATACCATCCCTGTAAGAAGAGAGCACCATTCCTGTGGAAGGAAAAAAACCTGCTCTCAACTACCAAACTCCCTCCCTTTTGCTTACGAAGTAGTCACTGTCTCATTTTCAATGGGCTTAAAGGACAGGAGAGAGGCAGTACTTAACCAATGAGAACAATTAACAATTGCCTTAAAACCATTCTCCGAATCTTCAGAAGAATTGCCTAACCAGACTATACAAATTCAGGGAAGAAAATGGCAACTTTAAATGATTGATATCCAAGTTTCCTCAGAAATTCTTCTCATAAGAAACCACTCTTACACTTACTATTTCCACTAAGAGCTGTGTTTTCACCTTAAAGAATTTTTTTTTTTCTGATCCATGATCCATGCACTTGCTGATACTTACAAGGATCAACTACATTTAATCAGATTTGTTGGCATCCAGGCATTAACTCAAACCTCTAGAAAGGCAAAAAAGTCTCCATAACTCAAAACTATCCTTCTATCACTTCAGTGATTTGTTTTCACTGTTCATTCATCTTACATGTTCTTTCCTAAAACTGATAACTTATTTTCAAACTAGTCAAATTCAAAGGAACAAACCTCAAAATGGAATAAGTATCCTTGTCATAGGTAATCATTTAGGAGATTTCTTAGTAGCATTAATGCTTTTATAAATTCTTATTTTTATGGTCAAAGTTTTCTCCTAGGTCTCACAGGCAAGAAGAATTTTTACAAGACAAAACCAACTGACTTTCATTGTCTTGCTTGTACAGCATCTCTCATTTGATGAAAACTGAGAACATTTGTATGTGCATTTGTATTTCTTTCCGTTTCAGAACTTGAATATGAAATCATCTGTTCCTTTAAGTTTGCTCATATTTGCAAATCACATTCAAGTAACTGCAAAGTAAAGAAAAAATTCAGTGCATTACTCTATAAAGATTCCTATGGTGCTTCATGTAACTTGACAACCTACCAAATGGACATTTAAATTAAATGCAAGAGGGTGCAGTTCACAAATATTCAGAACAGACTATTCCGTCAAACACCAAGTCATGGATTTGGAGCACAATCAATTTTTAACCTTGATCTTAATTTGTTTTCCCTAAGAGAGGGGAAAGAAAGAGAGGGATTTCTTTCCCCTAAAAGAGATCTGAACCTAGTCTAAACCTAGGTCTTCGCATATCACTTCAAACACCATTTCCTGGCACTGTTTGCTTTATGAAGTGTCTTGGAGCATTAGATGCTTTGCTTTCTCAGCTAAGTTGTATGCTCTGAAGAGACTTGCTTTTTAAGATGTGACAGCAAGCAAACCTGAACAGAAAAACCCCATCATTTGACTTAGATGTACTTCTAGAAAATGAGATAATTTTATGTTTGAAAGCTGCCCAGATAACTAGATGATGTGTTTTAGGAAAGAGAATGGTGCAAGCACAGCTATTAAGTATTTCTTCTACAAACAGAATGTGTGTTATTTTACTTCTGTTAGTCAAATAGCCCTAAAGCTTGTTAAAGATTGTATTACTTAAGAAAAGACGAAAATTAATCTATTCATTATAGGAACCACATGGGAAAAGAAAGAAACTAAGATACATCTTTAAGGATTAAATAAGAAAAGCCCAAAGCATATTGTGAAAAACAAAGCCCAGTTTTACCATAACACCTCTCTAAATATAACTCAGGGACCAGAAAGATTAGAATACACAGGCAATACTGTAACATTCCAGATTCTGAACCTCAGACACCACAAAAAATTAAAAGGGACAAGCGTCAAACTTATATTAAAAAGACAAGGAAAATCGGTAGCAAACAAGCAGCAAAACAAAAATTCTGCATTATGTGACTAGTCAAATAAATAGTCAAATAAATTAGTTTTTAGCTCTGGTTACAAAATGAAAAAAGGATTCTGTACATACATTAAGACAGACTGGCTTGACACATCTCCAAAGGAATCAGACCCCACATTGGAGAGCACTAAATTGCATCTTTCAGGCTTTTGAGTTTTTTTAAAAGTGTAACAAAGCACTAATTAAATGTCTTTTGCTACGAATAAGAGCATGACTTCCCAACTTTGCTCAAGGTAAAGAATAATGAAACTGCTTCTCTTAATACAACATGCCAGAAACTTGAAATAAAAATGATTTCTAGCTATTAACTATAATGTTTTAGACACTGTAAGTGCTAATTTAAATGATTTGACCTTGTATAGTGAGACTGCTCTCCATACAGGAGAAATTTCAACCTCAGCAGTTTTTAAACCAAATTCTTAATTTCTCTGTTCTCACAGGATCATTATGGAACTACATAAACACCTTTGAAAATAATTACTGCTAATAATAGAAAAATAAGCCCAGCCACTCAGAATCCACATTTTAAAAACTCATAATTTTGCAAGCAGAACTATTAATTACAAAAAGTATCTTATGTTATTATATGCATTTAATCCCAAATCTTTTGAGTATCTGTAGGAGGAAAGCCTAGTAATTTAGAAGTTAATTTAGCCACTTTTCACCTCTAGAAGCTGGCACAAACTGTTCGAAACATAACTACGTCTCATCTCCACTGCAACCAAGGTCAAGGACAGTATTTTACAAAGTGGCTTAACTAATATTTGGGTTCTTCTACATGTTTTGACAAAAGAGCAGTTTTCCCCAAGGTAAAAGAATAAAAGACCAATACTCTACCTAATGTTGTCTTGGTAAACTGAAATCCATTATTAAAATGCCCTTTCCACACAATAAAAAGCCTACTCTGAACTCAATGAAATCAAAGTGAATTAGATTTGTATGAAGTTGCTGATAGATGTAAAATATTGTGAAGCTGTTACTTACACATTTAGAAAATAAATATCCACTTTCATTTTCCAGACATACTCATAGAAAACCACAAGCCAAGTCTCTCCCATTCTTCCTCATTTTCTCCATTGTTCATCAATTAACCTTTCTTTAAAATTTTGCTTGGTAAATAGCTTTTATTGTCGTATACCTGAAGAAAAGATTACTCTCCTAATTCTAGCTAAATATAAGGATACTCCCAGCATAATCAGTAACTCACAAAAAATCTCCTTGTACAATAAACACTGCAAAGAGCTACACAAGCCCTCTTCAGTAGCCAAGCAGGAAGTTCTGTATTTCTTCATGTCAAAGATCCCAGCAACTTTTCAGCCAAGTTCTATTACTGTATGAGTCAAAATTAAAAGAGTTTCACAGAAATGAAAAGGGATATTCTTGAAGTCCTTTTAACAGATTTAAGATATTTAGTAATTCATTTTAATTCTGTTGGTAAAATGGATTTCAAAGAGGCAGTAACTGAAATACCTCTTAAATGTTAGATACAGTTCAGTTATTCTGTGGCTGGGCACTCACATTTGTACAACATCATACAACTGCACTGCAGGATATACTTATCACTTTAGTTCTTAGAAGCTCTGATTTAAAAATATTTCAGTATGGATATAATAGTGTTCAGAATTCGTTTGGGTCTATTTCAGTTAAGATTTTCTTGTGTATAAATCCATGTATTACATGAAAGAATAACAACTTAGTAACACCTTCAATTATATATGTTAGAAGTATAATTTCGTAAGAAAACTCCTTCCTTCCTAATGGTCTGGATTCCTCTCCCTCTCTTGCCTTTCATTTATCAAGGATTATCTGACATGTATGTTATTGAAAACACAAACCAAAACAAAATCAAAAACTCCAACTGCCTCACAATCAAGTTGTGTGATCCTACAAGACACCAAAACAACTGTGTCACTCCTTTCTCATTTCACGTTTTCTTCTTAACTGTATTTTGTAGCTAATAGCCAAAAGGGTAAGAATAAATAACCCAATTGGTACTACTACTTAAATACTGTAGTAAAAATAAGTGCATGCACTGGAAATCTTTAAGTTGGTCTCAGGAAAATGGACACTTTAATGACTCAGGAACAAATCCATTGATACTAATTCTGCACACAATCTACCAGATGCACCTCCCCCTATGATTCTGAAATTTTAAGGAAGTGAGAATTTACACATAAGTAAAGGCATATTCACTCTCCCTCCCTATTTTCAATGAAAAACCATTCTATTTAAAAATTGCAGAAATTTATTTTAACAAGAAATGTTAAACATTAAGGCTTGCTGACACCATTTTCCCATCCACACTGAATGGCAATCTAGTACAGGTTCTACTTTTACAAGTAATTTACAATGGTGATAAATAGTATGTATAAGTAATGATTTTTAGACAAGTTCGTTAAACTACAGCACTGCAAATTCAGTGATAATTTCTTCAAGAAGCTCTAAGCCTTACTAAAACGGTATTACTTACTGTGATCAGCTGCTTATCACCATCTTTTCCTCCTTCTTTTAGCTTCTGAATAGGTTCCTCAGATGATGGTAAGTTACTGCATTTTGATGCTAATGAAGGATTTGACAATGGAGCCCTTGAAACACAAATATATTTCATGTTAAAAATGGAATTGCTTATACACGTCATGCTAGATACTCAAAACGCTGAGATTAGTACAAACTTTACCAAGATGCAAATCCAAATTAATTAAATAAAACACAGTCCTGTATATTTTAACATGCAATTCAAATGGAAAAGTAAGGAAATATAACACCATTTGTAACTAGCCTAATTACAAGATTTTTTTCTGAAAAAAAAGAAAAATTATTATCAAGTGGGTAGGTTAGTCTCAACCATTGACACCAGCATTTAAAAGAGGTACTTTCAGAGCATGACTGATGGTGCTTAATGCTATGTATTTCCAAAGTAAGATTTAGGTATCATAAGTCAGGCTGCTAAAGCAGACCATGTAAATATATTCTCGCAAATCTAGGTCAGACGTCAAATCCCTACAATTAAAACATATTCTCTTCTAACAGGTGGCAGTGAAGGGAGGCAGACCCAAGGAATAAATGCATTGGTATCACAGCAATCTTACTCAGTTTAAACCTCTCCTTGTCACAGCTGAAAGAAACACTGGAAAATACAGTAAACTATCACCAAAACCGTTCTATGAACTTGCTCCTATACTCAGGGGGAAAAAAATTACATTTGTTCCAGGTTTGTCCAGGATAAAACTCATAGAGATAAAGCAAAACACACACAGAAATACACATACTTCAACTAAGTATTCACGTATTTTTCTGTTTCTGAGCACACTTAATTGTGGCACCTCCTGTAGCACAGGCAGCAGATTAATCCCGTGAACTTTTTAAAAGAATAATTCTTTCCAGACATTTTCAAAACAGCATTTTGTTCTAAATCAGGGGTAATTTTTTTATTCCCTTCATGTGCCCTAAAATTTGCCTTATGTAGCTACTTCAAGGTTTGCCTTTTGCTGCTGCAACCTTTTCCGACATAGCCCTAAAGAGAGCTACACAGTAGATATGCACACAGGTAACAGATTACGCTATGTTATGGCAGGATTACCACAGAAAGAATGATGGCTTAAATCTTGGGTACCATATAGAAAGTAGAGTAAGAAAGATCTCAGAATTAAAATATATATCCAGATAAAAGTAAATCAATATGAGCTTGGTCAGGTAATAAATTTAAGTAGATACTATAAACCTGTTTGGCAGTTGAGAATAAAAATATTTAAAAAATCAAAGTTATTGCAGTGCTTATCAATACATTTTAAACCACTCATTTAACTAGTTTGTATCTACCTTACCAACCATCTTCTGTCAAGTTCCACAGCAGTAGAATTTTTCAACAGGTACAAAAGGGCTGGTTAGTCAAAATTGTTAATCTGGCCTCAGAGAGATGTACTCAAAATTACCTGAAACATTTCTTCTTGTCCCCATTATGAATACAGAAAACAGTAACAACACACAGACAACTGCTGCTGCTCAAGGTATCAGGTACAAAGAAATTTTTGTCTTAAGCTTGTAATTAGCTAAAAGTAGAGCCTATGTCAGAACTGCTCAAAAATGGTAACAGTCAACATGATTAAGCCTAAAATACAAACTTGAACTGTAAGGTAAATTTAGTACTGCGAACTTTTTCTTTTAAAATGGCTGCTGACACCTTCATTTCACAGCAATCACAAAATTCTGAATTAAATCCCCTCCTCCTCACCTAAAGAAAATTCCCCACGTACAACACTCCCATAGTACAAGGAATTCCTCCAGACATTAAGTGAAATAATTCAGTACATGAAAATCACGTGGCAAATCCTTCCCCTACTCGCTGGTTCTCATCTGATTTGAGGAAGAGATCAGCATAAATGTTCTTCCAACTCTGTTAAATAATACTTTTTGAAAAAAATATGCAGCTACAAATATCTTAATTATTCTCTTAGCAAAGCAAAAATATCCCTAAACAATGGGGTAAAATGAGTCTGTTTTTACAAAGGACAAGTCACTTATTTGAAACTAAAAACTGAGGCTGGAAGAAAACTGTTTTATAATAAATTCTCTCATAATTCTACCTATGCAAGGTTACTGTAATTTCATAATGTACAAAATACTATACCTGTTCTCAGATTCAGAAGTCTGACTTGCTACTGAAGTTTGCATCAACTGCGTGGGAGCCAAATCTACAAGTAATCAAAGATTATAACTTCATTATAAAGTTTTTAGTTGCAAAGCAAATTTGAGTTACACAAACAGTGATTTTCAAAAAACATATTCAAAACAATCTGTTCACGGCCAATAAAAAATAATCAAGTTTGAGGCAGTATTCACATGTTTCTCCAAGTATACTTAAAGAAAAAAGGCATTTTTCTCCAACATTTTGACAGCAGTTCTGCAGGACAGTTTGCCAGAAGCTAAACAAGGCCAGCAGTAAACTACACAGGAGTTTAAACATGTTTATTATGACACACTTATAAATAGCTGCCTGTATTTTATTAGAATCATAAATGTACAGAATGCCCCCATCTGAAGCATATTCTGCAATACTTAAGGAAAAGAAACAATCAAAAACGCCAAAACAAAGAAATTTTTTTTAATTCTGTAACAGAAATTAAGAGTAGTTATCCTCCAAAAGTATCCAACAACGACAGGAAAAAAACTCCAACTATTTAGTAAAGCTAAATAATAAAACAGTGCACTCAAACTAAGGTTCAGATTTAAAAAAAAAATACATGAAAACCCCAAAACAAACCCCTCACCACTAAAAACAGAAAAAACCAATTAATTAAGAGACAATGTAGTGATTTATTGACCGTATTCCTTAGTCAAATGTACTTCAGTCAAAATATTCACATCACACTCGTAAGCTTTGACAAACTGCATTCACATGCTGATAAATGAAGACTACGTAATAAAAACTGGAGAGTGATTACTCAATAATTTGGTTAAGATCAAATAGAAAAATTTAGAAGAAACAAATGCAGATACTTATTCAAAGGAAACAGAGCAGAGAATTAACAAAAACCAAGCCAAGAGAAGAAGCCAACTAAAATATGCAACTTTTACTGCTTTATTACATGGAAAAGGAAAGAATTTGGTTGGGTTTCTCCCTTTCCTACTCCACAGCCCAGAGAAGAAAGCACATTTCAGTGCTACTCAAGTGCCCCTGGGTGTGACACAAAGCAATACAAAACCTCCTGGTTGAAAGTTCCAACCCCTGAAGTTTAGTTCTAGACAGCTATGCCTTACTCTGTGAACCATTCCTCTTAAAGGGAGACTTATCCTTCCCACAGAACTGACTAAACCAAGTGGAGAAATCTGTAGTAGACAATTACCTTGAGCTTCACTTCCTCTGGGTTCTTTTTTAACTTGTTTTGGTGGTCTAGGAGCTGTAACACACTTTACAGGAGAGCTTTCTGGACTTGATTCCAAATGTAATCGAAAGTTCTAAGCAAAAGAGAAAACATCAAACTATGCCTTTAACCTATTAATAAAACTAGCAACTGAACTAAATATTAATATTTTGAGTACAGTGACGTTTTACTTTTTAACAGTTTTACGTTAATTTAAGCAGACAAAATGTCACTTATTAGCTAGTTCATATTGAAGTTTGTGGTATTAAGTTTGAAAAAAATCTTTTTCATTTTATATATAAGCTTGTAAAATATTTCCTACAGAACACAGTTGTCCTTAAAAACTCAAATTTTAGTCATTCAGATAAGGAAATGAGAGGAAAACAGGTTCATTTACTCCAAAAGTGTAATACACCTTTGCAAAACAAAACAGCTACAGAAGCTGAAGAGTCCATATGAATCCATACAATCTTTGGCTCCAGCACAAAATTTTATTGATCAACATTTAGTTAACAACAGAATCTAGAAGGGTGGAATCAATTAATTTTTTGGCTTACTGTCACCCATCTATAACAGCACAGCAGTAAATCTCTAATACATTTTAAAATTTGAAGTTACTGTAAAATAAAGTCATTGTTAAAACAATTCTGAGCATGGGATTCTCAGAAAACAGAATAGATTTAGAACACCCTCCCACTATACACCATAATTAAAATAGCTTACCTCATCTGGTTTTGGCTCACATAAATGTTTTGTCAAGTTAGGCAACAGACCATTTTCTGCACCTTTCCTTGTGGGCTGTTTTGTTTCTAATGTCACTTCTTTAGCTTCAGCTCTTTCAGATAAAGGATGTGCTTTCTCATGTGCACAAGTTGTACTTTCATTCTCAAAGAGTCTTGTTGACAGCTTGCCTTGTGCCTTTGAAAGCTCTGCTTCTGCAGCCATTTGACTTGCCTCTGAAACTTCAGGGAAATCTTTTAAAAAAGGAAGCTTGGGGACATTTGGAAAATTTGAGTTACTCTGCTTCACATTACTAGCTTTCAGCAATTTAATTTTGGTCCATTTAGAGCTTTTGTTTGAGGAGTTATTTCTACCATTCAGAGTGCATTTGACAGGCATTGCTTTTTTGCTAGGGAAAAACCGTTTGCACTGAGTACTTTGATTGGGCTCTTTTTGAGTAAGCATTTCACTCTGCTGTAACTGTGTCTCATCGTGCTTTTCTTCTGCTTTGCTATCCTCTGCACTAGTGAAATCTTTTCTCACTTCTACTGTATCTGACTCAATCTCACCTGCAATTTCTTCACAAAGTTCAAGGATGCTCACCCTTTTGGATTTTGCATCGTTCTCTGGTTGATCAACCACATTTGTCTCAGTTACAGATGGCTGTGAAGTGTTTTTTGGTTTTGTACTGAGCTTTATGTTCTGATGTGTTTGTTGCTTTTCCTTAGAGGCTGTAGAATTTGGCTTAAGAGAATCAGTTTCTGCTTTCTTTGTGTTGCTAGAATTCAAAGATACGGGGCCTGTTTGGTCTTTCTTGACTTCGTCAAGACTCTCAGCAGGACATGATGAGGACCCTTGAAGATTTTGTTGAAAGCTACTGGAATTATCCTTTTTATTGTCTGCTTTACACTTTTTCTCTTTCAGAGAGCTGATCACTTCTACACGTATTTCTTTATCCGCTTTTGTATTGTTTGGCTTTATCTTTGTGTTTTTCTGTTCCGTTTTTGCTCCAGCAGATTTCAGTGGTTTTGCTGCCACGCTCCGAGTGTGTTTTTTTGCCTGGCTACTGTGCTTAACTTCTGAAACTTTTTCTTCTTTAACTTCTCTGCTGCGCAGGGATCTTGCTGGAACATGCACGTGTGTTAACTGCTGCAGTCTCTGTGATCTCCTCGTTACTGGCTCGTTTGGTGCAATTAAGCATTTTGACTTAGGAATTTCTTGCATGGATTTTTTCTGGCATACCTCCTTATTTTTTGCAGATTTAGGCTGCTGCTGTTGAACTGTTTTGCCAGATATTGTTTTATTATTTGAGTTGAGTGCTGATGATCTTGTAGTCATGCGCATTCCTACTTCAGGTTCATTGGTGTTATCACTGAAAGATTAAATAATATTTTTTTTAGCATCCAGAAAGTAGAATCTGTTGCAAGATTATTTTCATTCCCCCTCTGCCTACTTCTTTTCTTTTTAAAAAACACTAGATCTTATACTCTCAGTATTTTTGGAAGAATTTGTTCAAGAATTATCCAAAAAAGGTTTTGGGATAATTTAGGTTCCACCTAGTTACTCTTAAGTGTTGTATTTAATGCTTTTTACGCATGGCAAGACTGAATTAAGAACCCTGGATGAATACTTTTTAACATTTCTAGCAGTTTTTAATCACTGACACTTGTGACTTTCAAATGACATATGAGTTACATATACATAGATAGATAATATTAGATTTATTTTTGCTTCAGAAATCTTTTTGAAGGAGGTCTTCCTGGATTTCAAGGCACTTAGAAGGTTCCAGAGAAAAATCATGTAGCAAACAGCATATATAACAACTCAAATGCGATCTCCCTTCTAGCACTATTTAACTATTTACTGTATCTTTAACTCAGATTAACTCTACTTAGATTGTTCCTGCACTAATGTAGTCTATCAAGATAATGCAGAATTATGTAATTTTTTTTGTCACTGACCTGTTTGGTTTGACAGAGGTTTTGAGCACAGCTTTCTCCTGCACTGCACACTGACTGGGCTTTGATTTATTTGAGCCATGTTTTGCATCTGACACTTCTTTTTCCTTCTTTGACAAAGACGGCTTGCTGTTCTTGTCCAGCTTTGGACGTTTAGCAGAAGGTTCCACTAATGAAGACTTCCTTTTCTGAGCTGCCATTTCTGTAAAAAAACAAGCGACTCAGCTTTTAGACCCTTTGTCAAGTACTGAACTTTTCATTTTTATATATCTGCTTTCCTTTTACGGCCGGATCATGTTGTGATCAGAAAGCAAATCATTAAAGCAATCTCAAATCAAATGACACTCATTTACTTACAGGTTTTTACAAGAGGCAATCGATGTTTACGCCAAAGTAACTTATCAAGGTGTGACAAGAGCATTCCTTATGCATATGTTTACGAACAGGATGTTTCATGCCACCTATGAAGAACAGAAAATGTTCATGCAGTAGACACTTCATAACTTCCTACTCAAGACTCTCAATTCCCATCCTCTTTCATCTCCTCAAATAATGCTTAGCTTTAGAGTTTCATTGATAAGGAAATTAAAAAAAAAAAACAATAACTAACCAAAAAACAACAGTCAGATTTTATTTTTTATTTCTATATCCAACCATTTTTGGCACCTTGCTGTCTTAAGCACTACCCTTTTACCTTTCAAAATGTGGGAAGTAACAGTACAATTGAAAAGGAAGTTGCTCAGCCTTACACCTTTTTCCAGAAAATAGTGTGCTGCTCTCTTTCAGAGCTATCAAAAAACACAGGACTTCTGTCAATCCTGTGCTTCACAGCAACAGGGAATAAATCCATTAGACTCAGTTACCAAGTTCAGTAGATGCTACAATAGAACTTCACAGACATCAGCAACCACCTACAACTTCTAATATGACTTAAGCTACAAATCAGAGATGGAAAGCCTAGAAAGTAGCATTGTTAGAGGCATTTGCCTTGGGCAAATAAAGACAATGTTTTCATGAGAATTGAAGTGATGTTAATGATGCAGAAGTTACTCTGCACAAGAGTCTGAAAGCTAACAGAGATTCTTGATAAAAATATCTTCACAGATTTGGCTGATCATCCCTCTCATATACATTTCTGACTTGTGAAACTTTTCAGTTCCCTTATTCAAAGACACCATTATTGTATTATGGTATAGGTAATAATTGTTCATAAAGTTTCACTAATAACTTTATAAAATAAAGTTTACTGGAAGACACAGTGGTTAGAACTTTCACGTCACCTTTTTCAATCAAGAATTACCTATTAATTTTTGTCGCTCTCAGACTTACAGATTATATACAGGTTTCTATAAAACTACATTGCTTTTCAAACCTTAACTGATCTGATGTTAAATCGGACACATTTTTACGTTCAAATAGGAACAATCCACTGGTTTTGTAACACAGACCAGACACTATCAGTTCATTACAACTAAAGAATGACTTCCAGTACTGACAAATGAACGTCTTTCCCCAACAATTTGAAAGATATTTATGTTAAGCTCTTTTTAATAACTGAACATTATCCAAAAGGAAAAAGTAAACAACTGTACTTTTTCTTCTCTTTAGACTTTATATTGTCCTTAACCTCATTTTCATTTATCCACTTATGAAATCATTTCTAACCATGCAAAACTGGTAATTTTGTTAAAAAGTTGATGAAAAACTCAGATTCCAGACACCAGTGCTGTCTTCTGACCTTCTCCTTTAAAGAAGATACATTATAAACAACCCATATTTGAGGTTTATTTTTTAAATTCTACCCAGAGAAGAAATCTCTAATAGCACTTTCTGTGCTATTTTCATGTCTCTCCCTAAGGAGCAGGTCGTAGAATTTACGTGCCTACATTCTAATGGCTCATAAGCTCCATGACACCTCACAAGCCTATGGGGTTTCCCCCAGCCAAAGGAAACCCATCAGAGATGCAGTATGGTCACTCATCCTGAAAATAGCAGCCCTAATTGCTGAATAGGTCTTTGGTCTCTTAGAGCACAACACCTACCCTCAGAATTTGAGAATATCATGACACTGTATATACCTGGACCTTCTTTGGCTTTTTCCAGACATGCCATGGCAGACTTGGGGAAGACTTACAAGTATAAAACAGAAAGTACAAAACTTCCCTCACTGGCACTCCTTCTCAGGCCGCTAAAAAATACACTCTCCTCCCACGGAGCTCTTGAACAGTAATTTCTTTCCTCCTAATACCTTGTACAGCAGAGCAAAGTCTTTTCCAGACATTCCAGAACTGGCAGTCTCTGCCCTGGAGAAGTCACCCTCTAGTAAAAGCCGGATTATGGAAAGCAGGGAAGACATAGAAGTGCAGGAACAAACTAGAACACGAGCAAAGAAAGGCTTGGTGCAAGAAGTACGGGGGGGGGGGGGAGAGCACGAAAACAAAACAGAGCAAACAAAAACCTCAGACCCAAAAAAACCCAAACCAACAAACGAACAAAACAGAGAAACGCGAGCCCCACAGCTTCCAGTCCTTAGAGCAGAGGCTGAGGCAGGTTGCCCACCAGCTGGACAGGGCGCGGGTGTCTCGAACCTGAGTCGTCCCGGCTGAGGGCCACGGCAGCGCCCGGCAGCCCCTACGGCACAACTCAGGACGGAGGGGAGGGGAGGGGAGGAGAAGGGAAGGGAGGGGAAGGGAAGGGAAGGGGAAGGGAGGGCTCCAAGCGTGGCCCGGTGTCAGCGGCCCCAGCGCCCCGCGGTGACAGCCCTCGCGGGGCAGGGCCTGGCGGTGGGACCCCGCTGCCGGCCGGCAGCTCCCGCGGCCAGGGCCGCCGGGGCAGGCGGCGATGCCGGGATAAGGCCGGGCGCTCGCCGCGGCTCCCGCCCGCGACTGGGCACGGCCGGCCCGCTCCCCCCGCGACAGCGGCGGGCAGGCCCGGGGAGGAGCCGCCGCGGGCGGGGGCTCGGGGGGCAGCGGGCACGGGGCAGCCGGGGGTGAGGGGACCCGGCGGGAGACGGGTGGGATGGGGAGTGTGGAGGTCAGCAACTTCCTCAGCGCCCCTTCTCCCGCCCCTCCGGTCTGCCGACGGCCGCTTACCTCGCAGGGGTGTCAGCGACGTGCCGGCGCTGGCGGAGGCGGCGAGCCCGAGCCTCGAACCCGCCCACAGCCGGGCACCGCCGCGGCACCGCCCCGTCCCGCCCGCCCGCCGCCGGCCCAGCCTCCCGGCGGGACGCGGCATCTTCCGGCGGGAGGCGGAACGGGAGGGCGGGAAGCGGCATCCGTGGCGCATGCGCAGCCGCCTCTGAGGGTGTCTGCCGTATGGGGACGTTAAGTAAGGAATGCAGAGACGGTACTAATTAAAACACCCATCTAAGGACTGGAGGGTGTTTACAAGAGCACGTATTGACAGGACAGGGGGGAATGGCTTCAAACCGAGAGAGAGTAGGTTTAGGCTAGGTATTAGGAAGAAATTCTTCTCTGCGAGGGGATGAGGCACTGGAACAGGTTGCCCAGAGAAGTTGATACCCCATCCCTGGAAGTGTTCCAGGGCAGGCTGGATGGAGCTCTTAGCAACCTGGTCTAGTGGGAAGTGCCCCTGCCCACAGCAAGGGGGTTGGAACCAGAGGATGTTTAAGCTCCCCTTTTGGGGGTGATGTCCAGTGGCTCAGCCCGCTCGCACTGCCGCGTGCCCAGGTGGGTTGTCCGAGCCTCGTCCTTCGCCAAAATCAAAGGGAGCCAGTGGGGCCAAAGTGACTGCGGTGGTGGCCTGCACTATGTCAGTGGCTGACACCTCACAGCTGGCAGCTGTAGTGAAATGAAGAGTCAGCTGAAGAGTCAGCTGGGAAGGGGTCTCATCAATGTGTATAAATATCCAAAGGGAGGGTGTCAACAGGATGGAGTCAGGGTCTCCTTGGTGGTTCTGTGTTCATTTCTCTTGGGGTTCCTAGGTCAGGGTGACCCCAAGAGGTTGAAAAGAGTCTTGGTTCCCTTTCCCTAGCCCGACACAGCCAATGAAGGAGCCTGAAATGCTTCCGATTGCATTTTCAAGGTTGTTTATTTCTTCTTATCTAAACATTCTTTCTCTGACCTGCCGAGCTCTAGCTAGCAAGTCCACCATGGCCATCTGCCGTGCCCTCTCGGGCGCTGTTTACCTTTTATATCAAAAGTTACATATAGTCTGTTTATAACAATGCACCAGTATCTAACATCTATGTTGGACAGTGTGCCCCCCATCCCAAATCAATATAAAAGTGTCACCACCCCACCAAGACATGGAGGACAAGATGAAGGAGAAAAAGGCTAGGACACGCCCAAATTCCTCCATCTTGTACCCCCTTGAACACCATTCTAAAATCCCAAAATTCTACTTTTCCACCCTGTGTTAGTTCAAATATCACACTACTAAAACCCTTGTGACTTGTAATTCCTCATACAAAATTGACAGTTTTTTCCACAGGCTAAAATCAAAGCCACAAGCTGTTTTTGACTTCATGCCAGGATCTCCAAGACCCCTGCCAGGGTCTTGAGACAGCCAGGGGAGCCAGAAGGCTGTCCTGGACTCCGACAGTTCTAAGCCGCAGGACAAGAGGCAATGGGCAGAAACTGATGCACAGGAAGCTCCATGTGAACATGAAGAACTTTACTGTGCGGGTGACTGTGGACTGGAACAGATTGCCCAGAGAGGTTGTGGAGTCCCCCTCACTGGAGACACTCAAGAACCATCTGGACACAATTCTGTGCCATGTGCTCTAGGATAACTCTGCTTGGGCAGGAAGGTTGGACCAGATGACCCTCTGTGCTCTTTTCCAACCTGACCAATTCCATGTTTTGGTGATTCTGAGTCCCACCAAGTTCCTGGTGGTATTAACAACAGATGTCCTTGTAGCAGCGTTTCCTTTGTGTTTGTGGGCCCCTTCTCACAATTATGTTTGCACACACCTTTGAAAACCTTACTGAGCTGTGCAGTTGTGCAGGCAGCTGCCAGCCCCCTTGGTACAGGTGTCAGGGTATGTCACTTAGCTGTAAAGCAGGATGGATGCTTGTCTGTGTCTAGAGATTAAAGAGTGTTCTTGGATCTGTCTTGGTCCTGCACCAAGATGGGTGCACTCCTCTCTCCAGAGCACTGAGTTCACTCAGTGAGCTGCCCTTTTGAGTCCATTTGTCCAACTTGTTTTGCTTTCCTAAGTCCAGCAGTAACTCGGAAGATGCCAGTAGCTCTATTGTTTTGTGTATTCTGCACAGTGTTTCACAACTCACTCTATAGCATAACCACCTATTTGTCGTTTTTGCAACCGTCTAGGATATTTCAGTCCTTACTACACTTGTAAAGTGTTTATACCTCACCAAACCTTATGTCATGGCTTCTTTGCCTCAGGATATTTATGGGTCTGAGCTTGTTGTCTGCATTGGCAAGTATGAGAAGTTCTGAAGAAAAAGCTGAAGATTTGACATCCGCGCCACTGATGTGGCAGTCCAGACCAGCTTTTGTCACTATGGATGCAGTGACAACTAGAGTTTGAATATACTGAGTATATTCTGGGGATGTAACTGTGGGTTTGGCTTCCTTCAAAAGGAATCAATTATGCACACTCTGAGACCCTGGATGGTTAGTGGGAGCCATCAGAGGATTCCCTTCAAAAGTGAGTTGCTGATCCTAACTAGAATACTAATGCAGAGGTACCTCATGCATACCTAGTGTGCTTCATCCATATTATATTCCTAGGGGTAACCTGGATTAGGTCCTACCTGAAATGCACATAAGTGTATCAAGATCTCAACATTCAGTATCTTTGCTCCACAGATTCTGACATACCCACTCCTATCAGTCTATACTTGCCAGTATAGTGACAGCCTCCATTTATTTGACTGTGAATTCACCTAGTGATGTGTATACACCACTGGAGAACAGTGTGATGAATCTCAGCCAATAGCCATGAAAAGTTTTAGAAGAAAAGGTACTATGTGATGGGTTTCTCCCAGAGATTTCTGATTTCCTTTACAATTTCTGGTTACAGCTCATTGATCTAAAGGAGACCACAGAAGTATTTTATTATTTGGTTCTGTAAATACTCATTTGTTAATGCTTGAAGTATTTTTAAAAGGGCTATTTTTGTTTTTATAATAAACTTTCTAGGTCTGTTTTATAATCTTCAAAACATTTTAGTGATTTCTATTGTTATCACATTTATGGGATAGTTGGAAATTGCTGTCAAATTTCTGACTAGCATAAATTTCTTCATATAAATATCAAATTTACCTGGAGATACTCTGTTTTGCCTGTAAAGTTTTCCTGGAACAAGGAAATGCATTCCTTGATAAGTCCTCTTTCTGGACACACTTCATTGAAGCACCGTTTGTACTGGATAAATGGGAATTTTCAGCAGCTGTAGGTTTTTTTTTAAAGCTGATAGAAGATGTTATTTATAACTCCCTGTAGCAGCTCCTCTTTAATGCATGATAATCTGCTGTGACTTTACAATGAATGCAGCCACATGTGGTCTCCTGCTCTCCTTCAGTAACCAAATATTTTCCAGATGAAGGATATTTTAATCACTAGGCTGCATGTAAATTTCCTGAAGGGTGATAAAGCATTTCTTTATGTTACCATTATCTTTATAAATTTAAAATTATGTTTTCCCATATCTCTTTCTTAGGAACATGAAGCAAGTAAGTCTAGATTTTCTTCAATCCTTCCAAGAGATAGGAATTTGCTGTACAGCAGGGAAATAGTAAAGTAGCAGGCATTCTTATAAAGCATTAAATTGCAAAATTTGGAAAAACTTATTTCATGGGATAGAAGAATATCAGTAATTTTCCTGTTTTCCACAGAAGGTGGCAGCATTCTGAAGCACTGATGTCAGTGTGAACTTGCTAGCAAATTGCCGTTGTTGAAAGAACACAAACTTTACAGAAATTTCCTCTCCTTGGAGGCTGTGTTGAATATAAACAGGAATGCTTGGGCATGAATTGTTGTTGAACTGGGGAACCTGGGGAGGGAAGAGAAACTACATTCACATAGGTGGAGTATGTAAGTAGGATAGATTTAACCCCAAAAGATTTAACCCCTTGGTTAATTTAGCCATGTTTATTTACACCATTGCAGTCATACTGCCGGAGTGCCTCTTGTCTGAAGCTACGTGAAAAATTACTTCTTCTAGGTTATGCCTTTTTTCATGGAATAACTCAGCTGATAATGGATCACTCCACTAAATGCAGAGAATGTCCTGGGAGATGACTGTCACCAGAGAGTGGAAGCTTCTGTTATTTTCTCCATTTCCTTTGCCCACCACCAGCAGTGTTCTCCAGCTCATTTAACCAAGCCAGCCTCCATCTAAGCACCTGAGTGACCCCCATAGACATGCAAATGTAACCTCCTGAGCTAGCAAAAAAACTAAACAAAAACAAATAAAGCCAGTGGAAAAACTGAGTCATATTCTAGCAGAGTAAGAAAGGCTGTATGACTGGAATCAGGATAAGAAAAGACAGGGGAGGAGGAAGCGCAAGCCTTCCCCTTTTGGCATGAGGGAGCTGTTAACATTGACAGCTGCTTGTGAAACCGCAGCCTTAGGGCGGGCTGCATAGTTACAGGATTGAGCTCTTGATCCCAAACTCAATCCCAGCGGTCCTACCAGCACGCAGGTTTTACAGCCCCCTTTGACACGCAAACGCCCTTCCCACCCTGCCCTCCTTTTTATCAGACATCTCATCTGAGCAAGGAAGTGGTGACAGACAACCAAAAGGCAGGAGCTGCTTAACCTTTCACCGGTAATTAACCTTGCAAGCACCGCTAGAGCCTCAGAATGCCTCAGACAGATGAGGTAAAGCCACACGGGAAGCTCATTTAAACCAAATGACTGGCTTCCTAATCACTACATATACAGAACATTTAAGGAACTGGAGGATCAGCTGAGACAGCACAGGGCTACGATTTTCCTCCTTTCAGCTGATTCAAAAAGTCTCTCTATCCTAGGAGGAGGGGAGAAGTTGATTTTTGCATCTCCAGTAGAAGGAATGAGACAGGAAAATTGGATCCTTAAGAGGAAGAGGTGCTTGTCAATGAAGGACCACTATATGCTTAGCAGATTTTTCCTTTCCTTCTGTTGGAATGAAAATTAAACAACAACAACAACCCAAACCCAAAAAGTGGCTGAGATATTCCACAGCAGATTGGCTACAACAGAGTTACATGGGGAGACCCAGCATGTATGCTGGAGGTCAGTAGCAAGTTCCCAGGCTGAGTCTCTTGGGCTTCTTTATGCCTTCCTCTTTCTTATTCATTGCCTCGAGCATTCCAAGGCTCTTTTTTACAAGCTGGCATGCTGGGAGAACCCCAGAAAGTGGCACAGGTTGAAGTGTGCCGGTGTGTTACAGCAGCTCGATGACTCAGGGAACAACTGTTTCGTTTTTTCCCCTCGGGGTGATGAGGCACTGAGTTGAAGAGACCTGAGGAGAAGGGAGTACAGTGCTGAAGGTCTTCTTCCTGGCAGGTGTGAGTCCCTGGCAGGAGTCAGGCAGCTACAGGAGTTGTAGGTGAAAGAGGCAGTTCCCTTCTGGAATTCCCGTGCAGAGGGCACGTGGGACAGCAAGGATTGGATGCCCTCGCAGCCTGGAGTTAAAGAGCTTTACAGGGCAGTTATTGAAAAAGTAGGGGGCCGTGTTCAAAATGGGAGGAGTTAGAATTTGAATAGTTGGTTTTCTTTTGGTGTTTTCCTTTTTGCAGGAAAGCAGGAAAAAAATGGGCTGGGACTTGTCCACTTTGCTTGCACCTGGAATGTGACTTGATTGGTTTTTTTATTGGTTTTATTTTTCCCAGGGGAAGAGGGGAACAGGAATAAAAAGAACTGCAGATAGCTACATCTGGAGGGAAAGCTGGTATAGGCTTATAGAAATTTGTGTCCAGGACAAAAAATCAATATATCTATGAGTGGTACACAGGGGTCCAGACCATTCCAGAAAAAGGAGAGGAGGCTGTTATCTGAAACATTGGGAACTGCTGAGATAAAGTAAGCTGTTCCATTCTGTTGGTTTGAAGGGCTCAAACAGTTGAGATCTCAGCTGGAAATTGCAGCATGAAGAAAGTAAGGAGAAGCTTCCTGAACCACTTCTGGGGAATAATTCCTGATTGTGGAGCCCTTTTCCAGTCTCTGTAATGATGAGTCTTAGATCTAGAGTGACTGCACTCTGCAATAGTCAGCATGTTGGTCCCTGAAGTGTGACACTCAGTGCCACATTGACAGGACCATTGATCTGCCTGGAGTCACTGCTGCTTTATTGGCATTTTCTTGACACTAGCTCCTGTGGAGTTGTAGACTCATCCACAGCCCTTTCTGCTAAGTATTTTAAATGGTGCTATTAAGTGTCTTGGTTTCTGAAAAAAGCATTAATTCTTCTGTTTAGTGTGGAATGTATACAATAGATTAGTTTCTTTGTATTTAAAGAACCATATTTGTCTATTGGAAATTTTCAGGTTTTTGAAGTATTTTCTTCTTTTTTTTTCTTTCTTTTTTTTTTTTTTTTTTTCCAGGAGTGGACACAATAAATTACACCTTAAAGTCTTGGTCTTTATGATCTGGTGCTAAGACAACTGAGGCCATGAATGGCTCTTGGGTCACTGGAGGCCTCACAGAGAAAAAGAACTGTACTATGCATTGACTCCAAGAGAAAAATGAAAAGATGTGGATGTTCTGGAGCACGTATGTGATATATTCTGTCTTAGGCGGAAGGGTGGAACTAGATAATCTCTAGAGGACCCCACCAGCTTCAACTTTAGCTACTTTGGAATGAATTCTGAACTAGGAAAAAGTTTTTTTAAGAGGTAGGTGTCTGCAGCCTTTGTGGCTTGGAATTTTATTTTTGTCCTACTCCATCTTTTCAGTAATGAGTACATTGAGAACTAACAACTTTCTCCAACATTCAGCATTACCTATCCCTGTTGATGCCTGGATACTCAGATCACATGAAAAGCCAATAAAGACCCTGTGAATTCACACTGTTTTGAATAGAGGGCACATTGTGGAGTTCAGCTCACTTTATAAAAACTGTGTGTGAGGTACAAAGTTACTACACAGCAAAAATGTTTATGGCACTTGCTTCTAGCTTGTGTGTACCCTGTAAGATCTGAGGTGTCTGCATTTTTTGTTTCAGAAAATCTGACTGGGTAAGCTTGAAGATACCCATATTAAAATTTGATTGTTACTATCTTGCACACCATGCTTTTTCCCTGATGGGGTATAAGGACACTGTACATTGCAGAGGGAGGGAACACCAGCTTTATAGATTTTTGCTTGATGTAGCTATAAAGATAAATGTCTCATGGAGATCTGTATGGGATCAGACATAAATTAAGACAGTGCAGAGAGACAGAAATTCTGGCATTAATCATAATACTTTTATTTAAACAGTAAGGTGTTATTTAATGTAAGTGGTTCTATTTTTATTAATACTTTATGCTGAATTTTGAACAGTACTGTACCTAAACAATTTTACAAATATAACACTAAATACATTGTTTATTGCTCTTTTTTGCATGAACATAAAACCTGGAAATGAATACAAGAATAAATAAGGCACCCTACTAATATGCTATTTTTCTGTATTGTAGCATGCAAAAAAATTAATTTTGGTCTTGCAAACTTTCCTAATTTTTCTTATTAGAGAAAAAATAAGAGTTTTGGGAAAGTGCCTGTTTGAAAAGTCAAGACTTGAAAGCACTTTTAAATTTTCTTAATTCAACCATCTACCTTACAAAACAGCTCTCGTATAGCATGTCCTAATTTCTTTTCCTAAAGACAAAAAGTATTTTTGTTCCTCTTTTGCTGTTACTAGGAAACATGCCTTGCAAAAGGAGCGTTCACGTACTGCTTGAGACAAAAGACCTGACTTGCTTTTTTTAGCTGCATTTTCTTCTTGTACTGACCCCTCTCAAAAGATAAAAATAAAAATGCAGAGGCATCTTTCCTGATTTCTTGTATGTGGCTGGACCCAAATCAGTGATCAGCAAAAGATGGGAGCTCCACAGATGCTGCTTAAGGGCCTGTTCTAAATTTCAGTATGCCCTAAATTAGGGCTTCCCAACAGTTTCAAAATACATTCTGTCCAACTGTCCTTTCTCCATGCTGGCCAGTGACTTCAGTGATTTGACAACCTACTGCCAAAATGGTGACAAACGATCAAATAAACAAGAGGCACGACTCTGACCTCCATCCCAACTTTCTTTAAACAATTTGTTTCATTATTTTCAGAAATGATATGAGACAAAAGCTTTGAATTTTTCTTTTTTAATCTAAAGTAGAGTATATAATAATTTCTTGATTCTCTAATATTTATTCTTTGAAACTGAAATGTTCTTGCAAGGTAATATAAATAGCAGGTTCAATCACCTAGTTTACTAGTTATATGAAATATGTGTTACTTACTTATGTGATAACACCCAGCTTTACATAAACTCTGAAATGTAAAATGTCTTTTAATTACATAAGTTATTACAGTACTGTTTTAAAGGAATCTTTTGGTTATATGTAAACACTATAAATTAGCTCTTTAAAAAATAACCATGTAAGACAAGTATGGCATTGACATAGTTTAAAAAACAATAACAGCCCTAAATCTGAATACTCTCAGGGCAGAACAGCAAAAGCAGGTATCAATCTAATGCTGTGGAATAACATGCTGAAATTTCGACTTATTTGAAGACTCAGTACTTTTATTTGATCCCTCCTTTTGTTTTCATTTTTTAAGCTTTTCATCATCAGTGCTCTAAGGAATGGGCCAAGTGGTACTATATGTGACAGGATAATATAAGCTATTTTGAGTGTTGCCATTCCAATAGTAAAAGCCATCTAAATAAAGTTTCCTAAATACATACTGGTTTAAATTAAAATCCTGAGGAATTATAATCTCTCTACTTGATAGTTTTGGTTAAGTGCAATTTGATGTATGCAGAACACTGTTTCATTTAAGGTCATTCTTAGTAAGGCATATTAAAAATAAATATAAAAGTGACAACATAATATTTAGTTTCTTGCTACAAAATCTTAGGCAAAAATATTTTTGCATGTAGTAATAGACTTTATCCATTTGCTGGCTTACAGGAGTTAAAGTTTGTGCACTAAGCTTAACTGCCCTTGTCAGAATGTGCCACTGTGCTATAACAGTGGTCCAAAGCTATATGCTAAAGATTTTATTTCCATGCTCAAACACAGCTTGCACAAACTGCTTGAAGACTCTGTCCATGTAAGTGCACTTCCTTGGCCATATTCCTTCCAGAAAACCGATATGGCCTCCACACGAAGTCAGAACCAAAGCAACATTTGCATTTTGTTTGGCAGTTTCTACTGGTATAGCTAAAAGAGGGAGAAAAACATTTTAAGTCCTTAACCTTCTATGAAATGCCAGCCATTGAAAAATTTCTCTTAAACATTTCTCATATTATGTACAAATAAATAGTCACAACATTAATATACATTTAAATGTCTTATAGGGTTTAGAACCACAGCTGTATCAAAAGCCATTTTTCTCTTCATCATTAACTCACCTTACCTGGTTTTTTTTTCCCCTGGCTGCTGTAAGAATTCCAGCTTCATCTATCTTTCACTCACACTGATGGAACAGCACCCATGTTAATGCATACTTAGGATTAGCTATAAATAGTGTAAGTAAAAGGACAATCAGCCCTCTAATTTTTAACTGTTATTGCAATGTTCAACTTTAGAAAAGCTGAGGAACTGGGACCTCAATTGCAATTGTATGAGACTCCAAGCACAGAACCTTTAATGTCAGGTTAAGAATTAGTCTGTAAAATATCCCATCAGCTAATATAAAAGATTACCATTATACCTGATCTGCCATATGTTTACACCTGTATGTTGAAAGCACACCATGCAAATACACTGGGGGATGATTCTTGCCCTGAGGAGCCCATAATCTAAGACACAAGGTAAACAGAGAAAGAGGAAGGGGCAAACAACTGTACAATATCATAGGAAGCTGATCCGTGCCACCCAGGAGATTAGTTGCTCTCTACTGAATAGTGACTGCTAGAAATTATTTTAGAATGTAGATTATTAGACTGGATAGTACAAGGATTTTTATTTTGCTGGGTTAGGTTCCCTGATCTGATTAGCACCCTAATGCAGTTCCCCATATTAATGCCAACATCTGAACAGTGGCAGCCACAGTCAGATGGAGCCTTCAGTGAGGTGGCCATTTCAGCAATGGTCTAGAATTAGCCTAAAGTCATCAGTGAATGACACCTGAGATAGACAATGATCTAGAAATGTGTAGGAGGGCGGCTTCAGTGCCTCCTATTTTGGCTCTGCATAGATGTGTGGCTTAATCAATTTCACCACCTGGGCAGTTCCCTTTCTGAAGAAAAATAGAAGTCACTTAGCACAGACTGACACCAGAGGAAGCTGCACTTTACAAAGGGTACTTGGTGCAATGGAATCACCCTGGTATCATTTGAACTGGTTGACACAGCAGTGGAGACTGTGTCAAGACTGCAAACACCACAGATCTATAAAAATTAAGTTATTTAAGCAAATTCCTCTGGAGTTATAGGTATGCTAAGTAGACATCTGAATTAACAGAAATCTCAGCACACTTCAGTAAAGAATGCATTTCAAATTTCCAGTTTTCTAGTAAGAAACTTTATGAAACAGAAAAAATCATAGAGAGTTTTGATTATTTAGGATTGACAGAAAAGCAACAGCAAAACAAAAATGCTTTGTCCAAAGAAGGGAGTAGCAGCAGTTTCACTGTGTTGTCTAAAAAAGGTTATGACAAGAAAATAATGCTGATTTTAAGTCATATATTGCTTAACTAAAAATGCCTTGTCACTAACACTAAGCAGCAAGTCGTTCACAAGATTTATATTACTTGTTCATTTATTTTAAAGTATTTTTGAATCATATCCCTTTCTGACTGCACTTCCTTCAGAGATACTTTCCACTCATTTCTGTTTCTAGGAATCCATTCCTTTACCCCTTCATATATTTGCTATCTCAAAGGTGATTATTCATGAATAGTCCCTATCTCTGCATATTACTGCCTTCTTCATAGATGTGCTCCTTGCTTTTATTGGGATGCTGGCAAACTCATAGCTGTGTGCTTGAAATGCCAGTTTGCCTTCATTTTCAGCAACTGGAGTAAGAGCAGAGTAACCTTTTGCTTAGCCAAAAAAGGACCCTCAGCCAAAGTAAGTCACGGGGGAACTTGAGTGCAGTGACTGTGGCGAACAGCTGTGCAACTTAAAATAGATCAGGGCAGAAGCACTGGACCTGTGGAGCCAGGGGAGCAGTCTGTGCCTCAGAGGTCCCTACCAGCAGTGCCTGGAATGACACGCTCTGTTCCACTCCAGGGCCTCAGCACGGATGCAAAACCAACTGCCTGCAGATCTGGGTTAGTGTCTGTTGTGAAGGTGTGTTACAAGCTCCCTGCATATAACAAAGTACTTGACCATGCCCTGGGGGAGCATGGACTGAGCTCCAGAGAGCAATGGGGGCTCTCTTGCCAAATATGCGAGGTTGTTTGCGACTCAGTGCTATCCATTTTTTCCACTCTTTCCCTCCTTTCAAAACTGCACACATCTAAGTAGTTTGTTGATTCCAGCATTTACCAAGTGATTTTGATTCTTTACTAGGAGGAAGAAACTCTGCTTCTTACTGTTTCAACAAGAAGTCCTTTTCCTTTGTTCAGTTGGAAAACTGAAAATACTGTATGCAGGACCTGGCCCTTTTAAAGCAGTACTGAGGCTAGACTAAAAAGTCAATCATGTAAAAAATCCTAGACTGGGGAATAGCACACGCTGAGAACATGAGATGCAGAAAACAATGTGTTATTTCTTGCAATCCAACACATGCATCATTTTCAGACTCAGCACGCGCTTGTCTGGAGTTTTGCCTGAGTTAATCTGCTCAGCAATCTCTGATCTGCCTCTCTTGGATTCTGTGGAGGAACACATTGCCATGTACAAAGAGAGTGGCTGCAATTCAGGTCGCCTTCTGCTGACTGCATTGGAATTTGCCCACTTATCTGTACCAAGTCATCTGCTCTTCTTCACTCCAATAGCCTGTGGTCCATGTTAAACAGAATCCCAAGAGAGAATTGGGGATCAGACACAAACCCAATGCCTGCTTCAGGCAATGAATCACACTTTCCACATCCATTCTGCAGTTGTCTGCCTGATCACTGAGGGGACTAATAAATTGCACAGGGCTTCTGTGCAAGGGTATGAGAAGGAATATGTGAGGAGAGACATATTTGACCTCCAAGTATCAGAGATAGGCATGAAAACCCCATCAGTCCTAAAGGATTCAGGATCAGCTGCTAACTGGCCTGAACGTAGCTCTTCACTCACTAAAACGGGCACAAACATGACAGTCATTCAATTTGGCAGACTAGTGTCAATGTGAAGGGAGAATGTCCCTTCCTGATAAGAAACTGCTTTGCGGGGGAATTAAAAGGGAGATCATAATAAATGTCTCCTCTACTGTGCCAACCCAGCTGGGGAAGTCCTTACAGGCCACCAATCTCACCATGACCTCTGCATGCCTGTCATTCAGAGGTTGCCAGTGTAATCATAGCTCCCAAATCAGTTTGCTGGTGGTCATTCATTCCCAAACTGGTTGTCAATACTGTAGTGGGTACCACATGCTGCCTGCTTCCAAACAGCTACAGTGGCTCTTTCCTGGAAACCTACCAGTCCTGCATTAGGATGCTGATTATTTTCCATGCCTGATAAAGTGCAAGCCACATGCAGGTCTTTACAAATGTCATCTTCCCCATCCTGAAATTCCCTCTATTTGTCCATGTAACTCCTCCCCAGCAGAGTTTCTTGCTCTGGAGGCTCTCAGAAGAGAATTGAGTATATTGTGTTGCTCCTCAGTGCCAAAATGCAAATGATGCTTGGCAGTGGTGTGGTACTTTTCTAAAGGCTGTTCCTAGGGACTGTTAGCCATCCAATAAATGCAACCACAACACAACAGAGTAAATTTTGCGATGTAAAAGGCAGATGAATGGAGCACTGGATGTATGCATTCTAGGAGATAGGATTGCATGCCAAAAGATACCACTGTTCATTTTTGTCCACACGTAACCTTGTACTTAAGTTTCTTTTGGCCAAAAATCTGTACTACTGTTTGATCCAGCAAGCACAGACCTGATTTGTGATCACAGAACCACAATGTGAATACTTATATGCAGAATTACTTCATTCAAAACCAATTTGCTATACATTCTTTGCCAAAGAATAAGTTATTATTTTCTTAAAGAACAAAAGAAAAAACATATAAGTCCCTGCTTTCAGACATTCAATTTTTTGCTTGACTTCACTCTGCTCCTTAAACTTTCAACCTAATTATTATCTGTCTGGCTATTTCTTGGCCATTTGGTCTCTTCTGACAACTTCATTTAACAGTGCTCTATTGTAAAATGCAGGCGAACCCAGTGGGAAGAAATTATGATGTCTGACTCTAATTCAGAAGGCTCAATGGTTTCTTCATTATAACTATGCTATAATACATTAATATACTATATACTCACTACCAACTCGTGACCCTGTTTGCAACAGTCTAGACACAGGTGGATCTGATTGGTCATCAGGCTCAAACAATCTTCACCAGAATCCAATCAATTCTCTAAACACATTCCACATGAGAAAAACAAGGAGCAGAAACAGAAATTGTTTTCTCTTTCTTCTCTCTATGTACCTCTATGAAAAATGCTGAGAGAGAGAGAAATGTGCTTACCACAGTGCTCTTTTACGTAACAGGATATACACTAACACCTTGGAATTCAGGGGGAACAAAAGCTTCAGAGGATTCAATAAAATATATATAACTGAGCTTCAGACATGCACTTATTTGTCACGGTGGATCAGGAGGGAGCTGGCATGGTACCTAGCTCCAAGGGCAGGCTTCCAGCTTGGGCACAATGCTCATCAGCAGCAATTAGCTAAGCATTAGTATAGTGAAATTCAAGTCAGATGCCTAATACACTGCTTAAAGTCTCTTCAGAGAAAAATGCCACTTCAGATGAAAAGGTAAATGTGACAGTGCTAATGAATGCTATCACACCATCTTCCTGATTTATTTTTCACATTTACAAAATACAAGGGCTTGGCTTTATTACATATTTCCTGAAGCATGGTTTGTTTAAATAAGTTATGGTGAGAGAAGTGTCATGCAATGAAGAAGGCATTTGTTTTCATTAGTCAGTATTATGCAATATAAGAATTGCATTCCAGAATTAAATTACATATATATCAGCTGCCAAGCTCTGTGAACTTTAAACAGCAACATTAAGGAAGGACTGCAAATTGATCGTTTCTTCCTAATACTGGATTGAGATCAAATGGCACATTTTCACAATATATTTAAAAATTAACTGCTGGGAAGTACAAAGTTTACCAAAAAGCACATGAGAAAAAATCATCAGGTAGTAACAAGCAACTGAGGCAGCATCTGTACTTTTTAAGGGAACTGTCTATATAGGTACACATTATGTAGTGACAAAGCAGACCTGGGTTTGTAGCCCTCAAGCTCTGTTACTGGAAGACAGATGTGCCTGGTTTCATGGAAACTATTTAAATACAAAGGAATTCTGGCACAGCTTTCTCCCTGATGAGTTTTCTAGGCTGGTTTCCCAGCTCTTGGAAATTACAGATATCTACAACAGAACTGGAAGGTAGCTTAAAAGCTGGTAGGTATTACTGGGAGAAATGAGGCATGAAATAACCAGTCCCCAAAGTCAACAAAAGAATGGGGTTTGGATGAGTATGAATTTTGTGGCTTTGAATCCATGAAACAGTTGTGAGTGGAAACTGCCTTTGGTTGCCACAAGCTTCTGTCGGTCCACACAAAGTTTTTAAGTTAGAAAAAAAACCCCAGTTGCCAGAATAAAGTCACCTCCAAGAGTAACACCAGCCCTCCATGTCTGCTAACATAAAACAGCTCAGAGAAGATGTCAAGATGAACAAACTGCAGTAACTAATGGCAGAAGACATAAATCCCAGTTGTGGTGTTCTGTGTCTCCTGCCAGCACAATGATTCTCACTGAGGGTACGCAGCACAAATGAAAAAGGAGCTAAGGATAGACAGATATAACAGTCATGCTATTAGCAGGAAATCAGCATTGTCCTGGTGGCCCTTTCTGAGGTAAACCTGTCTCCACAAGTACAACGGTTTACAGCTAACAGCATTAACTCTGTGAACAAGGAATAAACGAATGCCTAACAACCCAAATATTTCATGGAGAAAGGCTGGTTACCGTCAGAGTTTTAAGAGAAGATGGACAGTCATTACAATAGACTCTTA
The DNA here is from genome assembly GCF_048771995.1 of Taeniopygia guttata. Taxonomy (NCBI): domain Eukaryota; kingdom Metazoa; phylum Chordata; class Aves; order Passeriformes; family Estrildidae; genus Taeniopygia; species Taeniopygia guttata. The sequence continues at coordinate 104,870,313 of NC_133026.1, forward strand.
CCACTTCTTGTTGCAGAACTACTGGTGTTCTACCTTGCCCCCCTCCACACTTCAAGACTTCTAAGGCATCCTCACAATAGTTTAGATATCTCATTTTACACAAACAACCATCCCACTGTTCACCAAGACTTGTGTTACTTTTACAAAAGAGCTTCAAGGATTGAGAGATCTACTACAGCTGTACTCTAAGGGGACTCAATCTTTGAGTACTCAAACTACACATCACAGAACTGCTGAGGATGTAAGAGACCTCTTGAGATCATCTAGTCCAACCCCCTGCTCAAGCAGGGTTACCAACAACAGGTTTTCCATAACTGTGTCCAGTAAGGTTGTGATTATCTCAATAGATAGAGACCACACAAACTATGCCAGCATTTGACCACTCTCACAGTCAAAAAAAAAAAAAAAATTGTTTTCTAGTGTTCAGATTGAATGTCATACGGTCAGATCAATAGCTGGCTTTTGAGAGCTGGAGATAAAAAGGGGATGGAGTATCTACACTAATTTTCATTTAGGTGACAAATGTCCCTGTCCCAGTCATAATGGGCTGGGAAAGGTTAACAAATCTTTCAGGGACTGAGGCACACAACTGGTTTACTGCCGTTGTCACTATGCTTACTAGGTAGACCCTGCCACAGTTGTGTCCGCTTAACTTCAGACAGAAACCACAAACTAAGCTAGTGCTAAATAAAGAGGTGAAGTCATTGTTCCTTCTCTCAGATACTCTGTGAAAGAAACAAAGCACAGCAGATGAACTCCCTGCAGTACTATGGGGAAAGTCATCTCCAGGGTCCTAAGACCTATAAAAATTATCTCCAGAATCACTAGCTAGATTTTATATTTGGACATAGATTTTAGGGTCACAGCCCACCTATTCTCATTTTCAGGCCATTATAAGCTTATAAGAGAACAAGCAGCTATCTGATTTCAAGGAAAAAAAAATCCCATAGAGAAAATAAATACAAAAGGACTAACTGTTTCAGAAAGCCTTTGAACTGCAAAATTTTAAAGGTACTTACAGTATTCTACTATAATATTGCTATATTTACCCAGACCTTTTTTTTTTTTTACACCTCTGTTTTAGCCAATATACGGGATAGGTAGTTTGGCTAATCTAGAGTCACCATTTTCCCCCCTCATATTAGGTGTCTGTCACCTCTTTACATTGTTGATGCAAAGCATGGATGCTTTTTGTTCTAGAGAAGAATAGATCAGACATTTTCTAGTGCAATCTACTGGAATGGCCCTTTTCATGTCTCTAACATGTCTTCAAACTATAAATAGTAACATGTGTGCATTTTTCTGCATACAGATAAACAGTAGACACAAAGAGACTCTTCCAATTCTTTCATTTCTGCTTGTTGTTCTGATCTATTTGCCTGCTCACTTTGGTTTCATGACTCATTCTGCAACAATCTCACTTCACTTGTGGTGGCAGAAGAAAACTTCCCTGAAATAAATCAGCTATATAAACTACAATTTTAAGGGTGTCAGGTGCTCATTGCTGAAGTCTGTTGCCTCAAACAGCTGTTCATTTTAGTGGCTTGCTTCTACATTAGCTTTTGTTCTCTTCTCAGAAGCCATAACCAATACACAGACCACAGGAACAAGCATATGTTTTCAGAGTAGTTAGCAACAGGGTTTTGATCTTCAGAGGAAAAGAAAAATGTTCATTATGATCACGTGTTTGGCATGAAACAGAAAGAAAATGGAAAATGGAGTTTTTAGCCTGTTACTTAGCTGATACTGATGGTTCTTATTCATTTTAACATGCCTCCTTCTAAGAGCTCACCTTGTACATTGTGTGTATCTTTTCCCTTACCCTAGATTTTGGCCTATATGATTAGATGCAACTAATCTAACTTAGTTGGGCTTTTTAACTTTTAATTTACTGGCACGGGAGGTGACACTGAGATCAACAGATGAGGATTTCATGTCATCTCAGACATAAGCAACTCCCACACATTCTTTGTAGGAACTCAAAGAATGGCAATAAAAGAACCCACTTGTTTGCAGTTTGAATTCTGAATGTCTACATCCAGACAGAATGACATCAGAATACAAGTTCCATTTTTATGGGTTCTCTTCATACTTGGTGAACAGAAACAAATGCTTCTGAGAGGGCACTACATATGGTATCTTCCTTACAGTGAGATAACTCGTACTCTAAATGTCCCTATTTCTTTCTTTTGACTGTAAAAACTCCGCTAATGCCTAATGAGGCCATCCCATATACTTGTGCATTCTGTACTAATCAAGTCTCTCCATCATCATCTGTTTTTTATGTGTCTTAACTGCAAGACTGAGTTTAGTCTTGTTGGGGCTCAGTTGCCAAGGTGGTTGCTCTTCTCCTTGTACTCACATGAGCTCAGTTGCTAGACTAGTCTTGCAGTAGGTGGAAGAGAGTAGGAGAGGTCAGGCCTCCCATGTGCTTCTTTAAGCAGCCTGGACAGCCCCCAGGGCTTCGGCCTGGAGTGACCAGAGTCAGCAAAGAGGCGAGGCAGCAGGGCACTGCCATCCTTACCTCCTGTGTGCTGTCACTGCGCCCCCATGGAAAACCATGGAAGTTTTGATCCTACAAGCAAGTAACATTTAAATACACTTCTACACATAGGTCTGAGTTTATTCTCAAACCTACGTAGTTTTTCTTAATGATTGCATATACAGATAAATATATTTTAAAAAGCCTAAACTTACCATGACCTGGTGAGAAAACATCATCCACAGAGTTTAGACATAACACTGGAATTCCTACTGACTTCAGCTTGCGACATGGGCTAGCATCTTCATAGTAATCATCAATTGAACGGTAGCCAAACATGACTGAAGTGAATTGCTTATCAAATTCTCTAATAGTTCTAGCCTGAAGTACAGAATTCAAATAGGGAACTATGTCAGCATTTGGAAAACGACATCCAGCTCAAGCAGAAGTAACATTTTCACATACCTTCATCACAAGATCCATATCAAATAATTTCTCCAATATTTGTCGATGCCTAAAAAGAAGAATACAAAAATTGGAGGGCTTGTATATTTGTTATGTAAACCAACATAGAATTTCTCTGCTTTACAGAATCATTTCTAGAAGTAACTGTCTAACATGCTTGTTTTTAATTTTCTGTCAAATCAAAAACCTGTCTAGAATCCAAGAGCAGAATAATTGTTCATCCATATGTAGGCACATCCAGAAACATGGTAAAAATCTCCATAAGCTTTGAGAAAGATGCCAAAGATAAGAGAACTTAATATTTGAGAATACAAAATACACTCTGCTTTTATAAAGCCAATGATGAACTAGGCCTTTCTGTGCTTTTGCAGCCAACACCAAGTTAAAAAATTATTATATTTGCAAATCTACTCAAAGTCAGTATGTGCAAGTCTAAAAATTTTTAAAATTTATTTACCTCATCTATAGATACAAAAGTAAATTGGGCTTGTTGCAAGTCCCTTGAGCAGCATATAAGTTTAGTCACGTTGATGACAAACTTTCTTGAAAATATCTTTTTGATTTCAAAGCTTACCAAATAATGCACAAAGAACAACTAGAGTTGTTACAGCATTCATTTTGCCAATATTTTTATACCTGCTGTTGATCTCATGTTAAAATCTTTCCACCTTGCTAAATAGTTCAGAAGGCAACTCACCTGCTGATAGAGGATTGTAGACAAGTGGTCAAGTAATAGTTGAAAAGAAGCCAGTTTAGTGGCTTCTCCAGAGATTCTATAGATTCAAAAACATTCCAACCCGCAGAGAAAATTGCAGCTGCCATTAAAGGAGTGTCTCTGCCAGTTTTTCCCAGATAATTTAAAAGAAGCATGCTACAAATGAAAAACAGAAACATACATACTATCAAATTGTTTGCCTCAGTTTAGAGTAAATGCAACAGCCATGTTTTTGTCTGGTTTTCAATAGTTTCTTGTATGAGTCCTACAATTGTGCCTAGTACACCTAGCAGGTAGTCACCTAATCAACATATGACTCATGAAGTTTACTTTGTCTACTATCAGAGAGGAACAGGGTGTGTAGGATGTGAGTAGGAGTGCATGAATTAGTCTTACTTAAATCACCAAAGGGAGGGAAAAGTCAAATGATTCTTACTCATGGAACAAGCATTAGTAACTTTTACCATCTTACAAGTTCCTGGTCTTCCTGATGTGATAACTCTGATCAGCATGCCTGACAAACACAAGCTGCCCCCGGCACACCTGCCTCATTAAGAAGAAGTTTTTTCAGGTTAAGGTAGTGCCATTACCTCACCTCACACATATGAAAGAACATAGCTCTTCCTTAACACAAAGTATGTGAAATCTTGGATAATGAAAACAACTAGAGAAACTAAATGACCAAAATAAATGGCTCAGGTTTTGTCTTTCTGATCAGTTGCAACGTATAGTCTCTACTGCTAATGTACACTTGAGTTGGAAATGGGGGGAGTTCACAAGTATCTACTCTTCAAATGTAGAAAAAATAAAACAGCAGGAAAAGAGAAAAACAAAAATACTAGTGGAAAAGCTCTAAGTCTTACTTTACTGCCTGAGACCATAAAGTTTACAACAAGCATTTTAATACAAAATCTTCAACACAAACCACTACAGTTATTAGTAACATTAAGATAGCTCCCTGAATTGTCACACTCGGTACCTTGGCTCATCTACTGTACTTCAGGAGACAGCAACCCTTAGCAAAGACATTATGAACCAGCCTTCCATCACAGAGACTTTATCCCTCTACACTACCTTCCACATCATAGAACAGCAGTCCAATAAACCAACAAAAAAAAAGTTGCAGTAGCAGAAGAAGCACTTCTCTAACAGAATTCACAGATAATATGTGGTAGAGAGAAGGCCTAGGAATCTTTATGTTACAAAATGAAGTCCCTTTTCACAATAATACCTAGAGAAGATAGTAGAACAGGTGGTCTTTCATTTACATTTATATATGTCTGTGAAGTGAGTATCTATTTTAATTCCAAACTGGGGCAAATCTGTCTTATATAGATGATCTGACTATTCAGAAAATTCTGAAAAGCAGTAGATAAAAATTCCTGTAAGCTTAAGACAAGTAGATGATTTTTGCAGTATGTCCCTAATGAGATCTTTGCTCCTGCTTAATTTTAAGCATTCAGTGCTCCAATTAATTTTGAAGCAAGAAAGCCATTTTAATATAGAAAATTATAGACTGTTCTAGTGTTCTGTACAATTAAGCATATGCTTTCTGGTTGTGGTTCAGGATTTTAAAAACATATTGGAGGGGGAAGGTGGAACACCCTGCCTAAAATTGCCCAGTGGTGCTGGTTACATATATGCCAGGTATACAACATAGATTCCCATTGTAACAAGACTTTGTCAGTACTTTGGATAAGCCAAGGGCAGAAATGACACCAAGGGCTGATGTGCCCTTTTGTACCAGTCTCAGAACTGCCAGCTTCTACCACACCCTCAACCCTTCATAACTGCCAGGCACAGGGAATTGTAGCCATCCCAGCATCAACTGCCACAGCACGGCACAAGCAGACCAGATTTCCAGAGAGTGTAGAGGACAAAATTTTGATATACCAGATATAGATAGGAAAAATATTATTTGGATCTGCTATTCATATGTAAGGAAGAACTGGTCAGGTAGAGAAGATGTAGAACAGTCTTGGCCACAGAGATGATAGTGGATTTTTAAGATGAGAAGTCAGTGGGTAAGGTAAGCAGCAGAATTACAATACCGGAAGAGAGCTGGCTTTCATTTACCCAGGTATTTGGTTGGCAAGATCTTACCTTAGATGGCTGTGATGAGCAAAGAGGACTTCAAGGATAACCAAACATAAACCAGAAGTTGATACATTCTGATATGCAGGAAGTTGAGCAAGAGAAGCAGAAAACCACATGGAGGGAAAAAAAACCCTTCTGACCAATTTCAAGGAGGAAGTATCCTTAAGGTACAAGACAGGTGGTCTACCTGGGAAAACAGTCATTGCCCAAGCATGCAGGGATGCAGTTAGGAAAACTGAAGTTCAGCTGGAGCTGGAACAAGCAAGGGATGTGGAAGACAACAAGGGAAAGGTTTCTGCAGCAAGAACGGCTTCTGTAAGTCTTTTGGTACAAAAGACGACTCAGAACAAACAACATCCTCAGAACAAACAACATTCTCTTCTTTCCCCTCATCAGTGAAGCCAGTCATCTCTTCATGGAATGCAATCAGATCACCTGGGCATGTTTTGTCCTTGATGAAAACAGTCACCATTATTCCCCATATGCCTGGAAATGGCTCCCAGAGGATATTCCCAAAGAACTGAAGTTAGGCTGACTAGCCTTTTACCTCCTGGGACCACTATTCAGAACAGGGAACCTAGTGACTAAAGATTTGCAAAAAAGCAAAAAATACCAGTCTTGAGCAAATATGTATTTATCTCAAAGCTCCTACAAGTCATTGATAGATTAATGGCAATATATAGTAATATATATAATATCAGTATATATGGGCTGTATCTGCCTATCTCCCACTAAATTTATCAGAGAAAAGGGAAGTCTCAGGAAGTTACTACTGTGTCTGCAGTATTCCTAAGGAAAATTCTCCTCTACTACAATTTTTGTTAAAGAGGCTGCTGGAATATTTCTGCTAGCTTCCAGCAGTGATTTTTTATTTTTTTCCTAAGAAACTGTGCTATCATTGTCTGTTCTCACTGTGCTTTATGGAGAGAAGCCAGGAAACAGCAAGTCTTAATATCACATGCTCTACCAATCCATATCGGTATGAACAACAGTACTACTTCTTGCTTCTGAGCCAAACAAAACAGATATCCACACCTCTTCTAGCCTAACCTACCCACACACTGCAGAACAGAGTGAAGACAAATCTTATTACCAGAGGCTGCTATGAAACATGGTGTATTAGCTCAAGATCCAATTTTATATCCATCTATTCTGAAGACAGTCTCAATAGTTTCTGAAGACTGTATTGCCTACCTGTTTGGCTGTCAAGCTGCCTGTCACTGTTTCCCGTCTTTCTCTATCCCCCTCCCCCCAATTTTTAAAAGTTAGCCAATTTCAACCTTCCCTGACACAGAGGTAAAAGCCTCAAAGATACAAAGTTTCTAAAAGTCTTCTGCATATTAACTGGTGGAGAGAAACCCAACTTGCTTTCAGGTCAGTAAGCAATTCAAGTATTCCAGAGTAATAATTTACAATCAGGCTACACCAGTCTTATGATCACAGTTAGGCTGAGACTTGTGTTACACCACCTTACCCTCCCATAGAAACACCTGCTGCCATAAATGGAGCTGAGGGGTGCAAGCTGTGCACATGATGAATAACAGTCTCTAAATCCTCTGTGTTAGCTGCACAGTAAGTCCTTGGTGTCTGTAACGAGTCAAGAAGGAAAAAAATGCCATCATAAGCTTTTGTATTATCCTTTAAGGACAAAGCAAACTGAACAGTGAATCATTATATAAGAAGATAAATTTAGCATTTATTGTGAAGCTTCACTGAATGGCCAATAAAAATCCAGAACGTTTCACAAGAAGGTGAAGGAAGGAGTTATGCTTGTTATCATTACAAAATAAAAGCGGTGACAGCTATCTTCAGTATCTGCAACCTCGAGGTCATTAGACAAAATCTGAACAGAGAACAATGTGCTAAACTAGACAGAACTAGATCAGAACTAAATAGACAGTGATATTTTTAAAATACCCCAAGGAAATGGAAACTTTATAAATGCTGTGGTTTACAGAAAAGAAAGTTGTAACAACAATTTTAATATATTCACCCACATTGAAATGCAAAAGAGAGCATTAGATTTCAAGTTCTGTCAGCCAGCATTTGAAAACTAACCTACATTTAGATGCTACATAAAATACAACCAAATAAACAGATAAATTCCCCAGTGTAGTTTACCTAATTTAGTAAATTATTCTATTAACTAAAGCGATGAAACAGATATTATCAGTTCTTTATCCATCATTAGCGTCTCTTTAAATCCTGAACCGAGACTCGGAATGACTTCTGCTGGCATCAGGTCGGGTAACCCCTTGGGTAAGATTTGGTTAACCACTTCCCTGCTACTGAAGGATAAGCACAACTTTTGAGCCTCCCCTGCACAGACACCCGGAACAGTCCAATCTGAGGGACTATCTGGAGCAGTATGAGGGAGACAAGTCTATTTAGGCACCGTTAGAATCACAGCAACATGAGTTTCTAACGGTGTTGTCCAGATCTCATTTACAGAGAAATAAAGTTTTTAACTTTAGGGTTGCTACGAACATGTTAGTGACCTGGACTTAACTATGGGTAATGACTGAAACTGCCAAAATTCAGTGACACATTAAAACTAAATATAAAAATACATAACCATGAGTTAATGGAAGTTTTATGTTGCCTGAAGCAACAATGGATTTCAAGGGTGTTTTTTAAAATTGCTTTCAGTTAAACTGCCTGGCTATTTGTGGGTGATTTTAACAACATTAAACTAATTACTTAGAACACATTTAACAAGAATATTGAAATGTTGATGTCAAAGATGAGGAAATGGAAAGAAAAGCTAAATTTAGATAATTAAAACTGAAAACATTTTTAATTTCCATTTATGTTGCATTTCCATTTCTCATCCACATTAATCATTCTTCACTGTTTCACATCCTATTAATTATAAACAGTGTGAATGTGTTTTATTTTAATTAAAGTCAACCTTACAAGGAAAAATAAATTATTTTTGATAACTAGGATCTAAGGCATTCTAAATGAAAGTGTATTTGATTAATGCTTATAAAACTAAAGATATAGCACCCATTTTAAATTCAGTTAATTCCAGACAGTTTAATGTTTAGCTATCTATAATTTGTATGAAGATATTTTAAAATACCATCTTAACTCACAGTGGCTATGATCAATATAATATTTGATTATTCCAGAGCAGTAATTTACAATACCTTTCAATAATCAATCAGCATAGTATTTTTTAAGTAATTATTATTTATTGGAAATTTGAATCTATCTTTAAAGTGACTAGAAAAACAACTGCTTACATAACTAATTTATACTGTGGTGCTTAACTATGCTTCAGACTCATTAAGTAGGGATTTTATACTAAAATGTTAAAACTTCTTTGCAGAAAATGTGATAATTTCAGCTGGTTTGCTGCACCACAAGAACTTATACAGCTTAAAGATGTAAATCCGATTACAGTAAAATACACACAATGTATCCAAACAAGGGATCTTTTCTCTAAATGATTCAGAAATTCATCAATAAGGACTTTGTGTGTCATAAAACTGCTTTGAAAATCCATCTCCAAAAGTATGCAGAAAACTACTATTAACATGGCAATATTTGCATTGAAATGGTTTATCTGATTATGGAAAAACATTCTGAGCTTTTTAAAGTTTGAAACCAGGGGATTAAATAAATGCTAAACAATACCGAGTATTATGCACATTCATTCCAGCTGCAGAATTGTCAACAGAATGCATATGAAAAAACAAAGCTTATTCAGCAATATTTCATCATGCCTTGTCCCTAGCTGCAGAAAACATTTAGCTTCAAGATTTTTTCATCTGAGGAATGGCCAGTTATTTCTAAGCAAACATGATATGTCTGTCCCAAAAAAATTGTCCTCTGTAGCTGAGTTTTTGCCATGATTGCTAAGAAAAATGTGAGAACGCATTAACTTTCAGGATGCAGATATCCATATAAAGCCGGTTCATTAATTTACTAACATGTAATATGGATCAATTTTAATGGTACACCTTTTTAACCATATCAAAAATATAGTTTAAAGTGGGAAAGAAATTACAGTGGATTATATTTGGATATATATGTTAAATCAATGGGAGAAAATTGCAACACTTGAGCAGAGATGTACACATTTTAGGTACTACACCATTTTTGGAAAGAAAATGAAAGGATAGCTCATTTTAGTGTTACAGATATTATTAATTGAATAATTGCTTAAAATGAAATGTTCAGAAAAAATTATGTTGGCCAGTTGACTCTCTAGGGTTTCAAAATAAGAAATTAATATTGGCACATGATTGATCTACCAGACGGCTGAATTCTCTTCTCTGCATTTTCAGCCTATGCTCTGAGTTTCTCTCATTTAAATCCAACTGTACAAATAGGCACAAATGGTTTCATAATTACCACTTATAAGTGAGAGATGCTTATCTTAGAAGTCATCCTTACCAAAAGCTCCTCGCCAGCAATTCCCCGATTGTTAAAAACCACGCATCTAAAAATTGAGACAGTAAATTCAATTGTGCACATTGTTAATTTCACCAAAAGAGATAACTTAAGCACACAAAAAAAAATGAAAACGCATAAAGAAAAATGAGCCACTTCTATGAATAAATTCAGCACATAAATATTTACAGACCTACAGATCCTAGAGGCTGACCTGTGTGGAACAAGCTTTGCACCAAAATGGAGTTCGCTGAGGTCAGTGGGACTATCAGAGCTCTGTGATTTGTCGAGGTCAAATTGCAGGGTGAAAACCCCAAGGATTAGCTGAAGGTGGTACAGACTTGTCCTGCCTGCCCTCTGCAATGAGCTCTGACAGTGCAGGGCCCAGCCTAAAGCTGTGCCCTGAAAAAAGAACATCAGAGATCTGTGTGTAGACATCCCCCAAAGCTACATAATTCTATTAAATTGGAAGAAATGATCCAAGTCAAAATTATAATGACAGCTGGATCTAAGTTGCAGGTTCTTGGGAATGTGGGGGTTTTTTTCCCCTCTGGTACAGCATAAGTTTCTGGTCTGTTTCTGTTGGTGGGAGTCTCTGCATCTTCTAGCAATATTACCATGATTTAAGAATCCATACTTTCTCAAAAGATATTACTTTTCTATTGCTCTTCTACCATCTCACTGAAATAATTTTATTAAATAATATAAATAGTTAGATGGGTTAAATAATATTTTGACAGTTTTATCAAATGTTGCTATTTAAACACAAAATTATAGCATTCTCTTGAAATCTGACCTAGAGCTCCACTTTTTAATGTTCTACCTTCTTCCCTTAGGAGATGAAATGCAGATATAACTTCCAGTTTAAAAATTAATAGTAACAAGTTGTTGATTTCAGGTCTTTCCTCTGATATTTTTTACTGCTAAGTTTTAAGGCGATTTAGAAAGTACTTTGAACAATTAAAGTGCTGCTTTGCTTTCATAATTTAGTAAAGTAGTTCTCCAAATAGAGAAGAGATAGCCAAACATGTACATAAAAGCTAATATATACATATTCAAAGAACTTACTGGAGTCAGCACCAGAAGCCAATCTGCAAAGACAAAATCTAATATTCCAAAAACAGATCCTGGAACAATGACAACTTATTTTAATGTTCAGCAGCAGCAATATGGTTACATAAAGGCGTCTACTCATCGACTAATCCACTTATGTTACCCAAATCTGACCAGGAGCCTTAAGAAAGAAACTGAATTACAAAGTGACAATGAAGAGGTGACAGACCCCCTCAAACGCCATCAGTAAGTGTAGGCTAGCTCTCCTTTCTGCACCCAGGAATCTGAAGCTGCTGAATCGAGCAATTTTGGCATTCAGAAGCTGACCTCCTCCAAGGCCTACTGCCAGCAACCATCCACACAAGTTTTCTTGGAGCTGAATACAAACCCTTCCTCTAGAAAGTGTAAAGGTTAACACCTAACATAACAACTTAAGAACCAGCAGCAAAGCCCTATGCAGACTTAGCTGGCATTCACTGCAATCTCTGGGGCACACCTGTAGATATTAAAACAGCCCTTCAAAATGTACTGCCTATTATATAATTCCACTTGATTATTATTACTAATAACACTTTCTTACATAAACTACTGTATTCAGATCTCATTTGCCTCAGGAAAGCATCCGATACATATACATACTGATATTGGATCCTACCAGAAGCAGCAAAATGAATAGCAATGAAAAACAACAGTACCTATATCCCAGTGTTTCACTTTGATGGATCATATGAAGAATGTAGGATTCCTTGCTTGTTCCTGTCAGGCCAGGCAATAATAGGACAGTGGGTCTTGTGTTGGCATCTGGATAATATGAGCTGTCATTATTATCAAACCAATCCAACGAAATCTGTCCTCCATCTGCTGTTTTAATGAGCTCACTGAAAGGTACATTTTAAGACAACACTGATTAGATTGAAAAATACATACATGCTATTAAGAGTGCTTGCAGTTTACAAATTAAGAGGTATGAATTCTGCATTTTTCATTATGTTTTAATACTCAAAGTGCCCCCTGACTAGGCATGTCTGCATTCAGAAAGAGTTACATGTACAGCTGACAAGAGTTAGAACAGTCAATTTGCAGAGTAATTCCCATCCACTAAATGAAGACAGTAAATGAAGACATGGCCTTTCATAAATTGCTGCTGATGTACTGGAAGCTTGTAACTAATGTGATTTTTGGCACTGCCTTGTGTTTTATAAAGGCATTTTTGTGTACTACAGAGTTCCTTTGAATCATCTGAGAATCTTTTGATAGCACACTGGGTAATGTGATAAACATCTATCACTTTCTTTTTCCCCCCTCTTCATCCAAAGAAGTAGAATGTATAATGGATTGTTATGTTTTAAGCATGCAGAACACAGACACACACAACTGCATCTTTCACCCCTTATCACTACAGACTGTGCTAGAATGCACTCTTACAGCATATATCTTAATAATGCAACAAATATTGTAATATCTCAGGAAGATATGCATGCATTAAACAATGACAAAAAAGTTTAATTCTTTTTTATAGAAACATACAAATCTTCCCACTTCCTGGAAATTTGAAAATGCTACTTTACTTTTGTAATTTAGAAAAGTAGTTATCCAAATGGAAAAAAGATAGCCAAACATGTTGATAAAAGCTAATACATACATATTTTAATGGTTTGAGGGAGTTGGTGAGGACACTGCTGAAGTGTAAGCCTACCTTGCATTTTGTTTTTCTTTTGAAATTCTTGGTAGTGACTACTGCAGATTTTAAAGGTGACCAACCTTGTTGGACTCATTAGCTCAGCTTTGCCCTTTTTCAGTAATGGGATGTAGATGCACTGCTAGTGAGTACTGCCAACACTATCCAAAATGGTGCAAAATAAGCACTGTTCCATGGAACTATGTTTCTTTTCTCAAAACCCTTGAAATAAAAGTGTACAAGAAGGACTAGAAGAAGTGGACATGGCCATACCACTGAAATGTTTCCTAGTTACTAAAACTAAGGGAAGCTGCTAAATGCTAAATCTATTCTACAGTGCAAGAAGTGCTGAAACAACTTGTGTTGCATCCAGGTTCCGGCGCATAAAAGTCCTTCTCCTTAGGTCTTGTGCCAAATGCTTCATTTGCCAGACTAAGTCTTATTTCTGTGTGAAAGAGATCAGCTGAGGACAAAAAAATAAATATAAGGCATCTTTTCCCTCTTAGAATGAAGGAAATGTTGCCTCTTTCATGCCTCTTAGGCTTGAAAGAACACAACAAATACTCCACAGGTAAAAGTTACTCTGAAAATCCCAGTTCTGTATATTCAGAACAAGGCTGAATGTGGCTGTGCTATGGTTAAGGTACAACATGTTGTTTTAATGTTTTAATTGTTCTTGTTTTAGCCACACAGTGACCGCATGACCTTTGAAAAATTATGGCATTCAAACACCAGAATATATGATACACCAAGTAACTGTGCTACCATTCAGAGAGGCCTCTACAGGCTGCAGAAATGGGTTGACAGGAACTTCATGAACTTCAATGAGGGGAAGTGCAAAGTCCTGGGCCTGGGAAGGAGCAACCCCATGTACTAAGAGAGGCTGCCCATGTGGAAAACAGCTTGGTAGAAAAGGACCCAGGAGTCCTTCTGGTGGACATCATGTTGAACACAAGTCAGTAATGCGTTCTTGCAGTAAAGATGGCCAAAAGTCTGGAGGTTGTGGAGGATTAGAAGGAGTATAGCCAGCAGATTGAGGGAGACGATCCTGCCCCACTATATGGAGCACTGGTGAGGCCATACCTGGAGTACTGAGTCCAGCTCTGGGCTCCCCAGTCCAAGGCAGACTTGAACATACTGGAGATAAGCAAAGGCCCAGCAAAGGGCCACAAAGACGATGAACAAAATGGAGCCTATCTCCTATGAGGAAAGGCTGGGACAGCTGGGATTGTTCAGTCTGAAGAAAAGGCTCAGAGGAAACTTAGCAATGTGTTTACATACCTGAAGGGAGGGTGCACAGAGGATGGAGACAGGCTCCTTTCAGTGGTGCCCACTGACAGAACAAGAGGCAATGGGCCCAACCTGAAGCATGGGAGGTGCCTTCTGAGTATCAGGAAACAAATTTTCAATGTGAGAGTGTGCAACTGAGCACTGACACCATTTTCCCAGGGAATTGTGTAGTTACCATCCTTATGGAAATCCAAAAGCTATTTTGACATGATCTGGGACAACTGGCTCTCTGTGACCCTGCTTGAGCAAAGTAGTTGGACTAGGTGACCTCCAGAGGTCTTTTACGATCTCATCCACTGTGTAATCATGTGAACATATAACCACATCAGTTCCTCTATCATCACCTAGTTTCACCTCTATCATACAAAAATGCTATTTTGTAGCATTTCATTGCTACAAAACTCTGAGCTAAAATAGGGTCATTTGGGAACACTGACCTTTCAAACCTACTTCATATTGAATCCATGATTAAGGTAGTTCCAAGTCTATGACAAAGTTGTAAAGGTGGGCATAAAGCAAAAAAAAAAAAAAACATGCACAAAGTTGAGCAATGACAGTGGGTGTGACACAGAGTAAAAGAACAGCTGGATATCAAAGCAATCACTTTCCAGAATACCAGAATAAAGGCACTTACTTCCTGTACTGTACTTGGGGTCTAGATGTGATAAAGGGGCGCAGGAGTGTCTGTACACGACCTTCCCAGCACCAAATCGTGGGATAGTAAGTTTCTGTCACAACAGGGCAATATTCCTCAAGAAAGCGGCAGAAACGGTCATTGCTTGCCACCAGCTGGGGTTTCTAGGAAAAGAGAATACAGTCAGACATGGGGTTTCTTATAAAACAAACTAAAAAACAAAAAAATAAATAAAGCTTATTTAATCCTCTCTCAGTGAATTAATTTATTCATATAATCATTTGCAATGCTCTTACCTTTAATGGTAGAGAAATAAATGAAAACCAAACAAAATGCCAAAATGCCCAATGCAAAAAGGGAAACCCATTAAGCATAAAGCATTCCTTACCTATTTCTAATAACACACTAGTAGATCACTAGCTCTACTTTTACCAGTATTGTATCTTTACTGACAAATTAAAATTACACTATTTCTTAGTAAACAAGAAAGATTTTACCAAGTCAGTTTTCTTGAACCACACAAAAATGACATTTAATTCACGTATGCACTTTGACCACAGTACCTTTTTTAACCTGGTAAGACACTTTTCCCATCTCATCCTACAGTACACAAGTGCATCAGTTCCTTCTTTCTAATAATGCTCTGCATGCATTGCTTACAGTTTCCATTTGTTTACCAATCAACATGGCAAAGTCCCTGTATACCAAACATCTCAGATTTTAACAACCATATTTCTTATACCTCTCTGTCATAATGACTCCCCAGTGTCAAGCATCAATAGGACAATAACACATGCTTTGAGGAAAACCGTTCCACATAAACAGCTGTAAGGGCACATCCTTAATTTTTTTCTCCTCTGACTAAAATCAAGTACTCTCCTCACTATGATGAGGAAGGCTATGTTCCCAGTGGTTCTCTGAAGGACTGTGGCAACACTCAGGTCCCCGGTCAAAAACCTTTTGCTATGCGTACTTTCAATTGATTACGCATTCAACGAGGCGCTTCAGGGGAGGGCCACTTCAGATCGCGTCAGGCTCACTGTATCCAAGTAATTTGCGATTGCCTAATTTATCTGCAAAACTACGGCTGATAAGGAGATGCCCAAGAGTGCTCCAGCCCCCAAAACGCTGCCATGGTGCCCCCAAAGGTACTTAGGATAGTACCGACGGGTACACAAGGGCAGCAAAACTACTTTTATCACTTGCCAAGCTACTGAACCAAGTAGGTCGGGTTTGTGTTGTGGAGGGCAGTGTCCTAACCTCCCTTCCCAAACCATGGCACCCGGCCAAGCTCTCTAACTGGTACAGTTGCATTTTGGGGACTGCCGAGACCGGAGCCCCTTCCCCTCCCGGACCGAGCAGGACCCGGGGAGCCCCCCTCACCCCAGGCCGGCGGCCTCCGGGGGACCCCGGCAGTCCCTGCGGAAGATGCGGCCGCGGCGGGCGGGGAGGCTGCGCTGCCGGGCCCGGGTAGGGCTCCAGCGGGGTTTCGGCCGGCCGGGACCCCGGGGCGGCACCTCCAGGGGACGGACGAGGGATTTGAGGCCAAGGCGGCCGCAGAGCCCTGCCCCCCACCTCACGCCCCAGCCATTCCAGGTGCGATCCCCTCGCCTACGGGCGGTGGGTCGCGGTGACCTTCGGGACTGTCCCCATCGGCGGGACTGTCCCCACCTGCGGAGCCCGCCCGCCCCGCCGCCCTCCCGCTCACCTTGGCGATGCTGTTGAGGTAGTAGCAGGCGTAGGCGACACCGAAACCCAGTACCAGGGACAAGCCCACGCCGGAGCCGAAGAACCCCACGCGGACCTGGTTCTCCAGGTAGAGGGAAAGCTCCCTGGTCAGCACCTGCCAGTCCATGGCACACGGGGCACGGCACGGCAGGACACCACACCCCGGCTGCCGCGGGCGAGCCCACCCCGGCGCCGAGGGAGGAAGAGGAGGAAAGGGAGAAGGAGGAGCCGGCGCCCGTCTCCCGCTGCTGCTGCTCGCGGCCCGCTGGGCGCTGCAGCGCCGCCCCGGGACCGCCCCCGCCGCGGCCACCGGGGCCTGCGGCTGCCGTGGGGAGGCCGGGGCCGGGCTCGGTCTCAGCTTGCCTCGCAGGGACGCGGTCCTGAGCCCCGCGGTGAACGCGGCAGTGCTGCCGGCATCGGCCGCCCCACGGCAGGTGACATCTCGGCGCTCCTTCGGTGTCACCTTGCCCCGTCGCTTTGCCGGGAGGGCGTGTGCGGGTGAGATGGGAAGGGGACCCGTCCAAAACCGTAAGGAGCAGCCGATGCAGGTGTGTGGGAACTCAGTCACTGCCCGGCAGGGAAGAGGGAACATGGGCTTCCAAATGCAGCAGTGGCTAATCAGCAATCTCTAAATATTTTACGTGAGACAGAAGTGTGCTACTGCTCTTCCACTTAGACTGATGATACAAGGCATTAATAAAGACCAGAGACGAGTAGAGGTATCTCCAATTCCCAAGAGAATTTCGGCCAGCTCCCTTTTCAGCTGTATGGATTATTGCTTGGAGGCCCTTGTGTTTGCTAACTCAGCTTTATAAAAAAATGCACAGTATCTGTGTCTTTTCCTTGGCAAAATCCTAGGAGCACAGCTGATAACACGAAGATCCTGGAGATGAGCATCTGCTATTTGAGATGCATCCACGCACCGCAGTACACAGAAGTACTTTTCCTCTCCTTATTTTATGGCCCAGCTCCATGAACTGCTGAGAGAAGACAGATGTTGCTCAGTGAGACTTCACTTCTTACCTTATCTGTGTTTTCTTGCTATATCCAAATTTAAAAATTTACAAAAAAAAAAAAAAAAAGTAACAGCAGAAAAGGAGATGTGGCCTTTTTCATTTGCTGCTCCTCCTAACTAAGACACAGCTTACCAGAGAGATTCTGCTTTGACATAAAACATCTTGGTCCAAAATGTTTTTGTTCACCATGGTAAGACTAACGACAGTGTATTGCAGAGATCTGAAGAATTTTTAAATATCTATTCTTCCTATACAGTCAGCTGTCCAAAGTTGAAAAGAGTATGGGAATTGGTAAGCAGAGGCAGGGATGGTCTGGGGTTTGTTTTTTTTCCCCAGAGCTGTTACAGAAACAGGAAATCGAATGGGTGGAAACCTACTATCATCAATGCTGTACTTCCTCTGCTGATGGAGAATAACCATACCTAGGTTTTGGCTCTGACTTGCTGGGAGTGTGTACAGTACACCCCAGATAACAGGATTTATCATGAAGGGACACTCTAGTAGGAGAGCTGGAGTAATAGCTCAGTTTGAGAACATGTAGGCTTCATCTGCAATGTGAACTTTGAAATCTTCAGAGACAATAATTTGGCTGAACTGACAACTAGATTTTGGGATGCAGAGGGGCCTGCTACATCTGAATGGGGAACTGGTTTTGCTTGCAGCAGACTGTTCTGTATCTGAGTCCTGTCATCATTAACCTGAAGAATCCTTGAGTCACCCAAAATCTAGAGAAAAGAAAAAACCCAAATGTCTAAGAAAGAAGAGGACACAGCCTGTGTCCTTGGGTCTAGAAGGCTTCTAAATGCATATCCATCAATTTGACTGAAAAGTGGAAGGTGTGGCTGTTGATGGTTAGAGAAGGCCTTTGAGTCATACAGATCCAGTAGTTTAATGACTTGATCGACAATCAAGAGAGATTGAACCCTGAAAAACCATCCAGGCACAAAGGTTGATGAGGTTTATCTGGTCTTGGACTTCCACCTACCCTGTGTTGGTTATGCATGGGAATATCAACAAGGTCAGGCACATGTGGCATGTTGCTGGCAAACTGAAACAAATGACGCGCTGAGAAGGGCTGTGGGGTTTGGGTTTTTTACTGTGTAAACATGTTGCTACATTGACAACAGCAGTAATGTTAATAATTTCCTTCTGCTTCAAGCAATCCCCATCAGATCCTCTGGTTCTGGTGTTGGGTTTTTTAAAGTCTTTAAAATGTTGTCCTTTGGCCTACAACTTATTTTGCAGAGCTGATAAAGAAAAGGCTGTATTGTACTCATACTACAACCACTTCCAAGTGATGGAGTCATTGCAAATTATGCGTGTGTGAAAAAACGAGGTGGTCATTATGGTGTTTTGAAAACTTACTGCATTTTTTTTCAGAGAAGCAAAGTCCACATTCCCAGAGAGAGTTTCTGTTTGCAATATGCTCTCTTCTCTCCAAGTGCTTTATAAAACATTTGCCTCAACCCACTACTAATGGATTATAGATTAAGCAGAAACGAAAGGGCACAGGACTGTTCTTTCATAGTCTCCCTGTTGTATTGTGTTATTTAGTTTGTCCCTGTTTTTCCCTCATTTATGGTTTCATCCCAAGTTGTCTCCCCTTCCCTAAATGTCAATCCCATCCCCACTCCTCCCAAATCCCTAGAAATTTCCTTGTCAGTCCCCATAGCCCCTTCCTGGCACCTTGTCTGTCACTCGACTCTCTGGAAGCTTCCACAAAGGGCGTCGAGTGTTTGGCCAAGGACCAGGGGTCCCTCCTCCTCAGCTCCCCGATATGTTCTCCTACTTGACAATTACTTCGTGTCCCACTCCCCTCTATCCCCTTGGTGGATAGCCAAACCCCTTCCTTGTTTCCACCCCATAAGGAAAGGGGCTGCTCCAGTGCCCTAGGGGCTTTCTAGCATTGTGCTCCTCATTCCAGATGCTTCCTCAGAGCTACCAAAACACCTCGGATTTGTACAATGTGGATTTGTCTCCTCCCGGTTCCCTCACCATCACCGGCAGTGCCTTCCAAGGAAAGGGCTCATAACCCTTATCCTCTCTCCCGCGCTCCTGAGCACGGAAGGGTGTCCGTCCCCTGCAGCCGCTGGGTCGGAGCTAGCAGGGAGGCACCAGGAAGACTCTCGGTGGACACTGCGGCAGCTTGGCGCCCACTGTGGGCCCCAAAAACCACCACGGAAGAGACTGTCGGTATTCCAGGTGGAATTACCATTTTCAGTCTCCTGGCCAGCAAGCTACCCCAAGTGGGAGTGGCCCCTTTTTGGTGGGTAGTGCTCTTGCCTTGGAGCGGGGTGGAGGAGGCACCGCAGGCCCTTTCCTTGGTTGGGTGTGTGCTCCAGATCTCTGGCAAGGTGCCAGATTCTCAGAAGGGTGCCAGTTGTGGGTGGTGTTTTTTGTTTCTCCGTTTCTCCTGGGTGGGTGATTTAATTTCGACTCAGAATTTAATATCTCAACCACAATGGGTGCAAGGCTGTCTGCATCACAAAAGGGTGTTTATTTCCCCCTCCTGCGTGGGGGAAATCAGTTTTCTAAAAGGGAAAAACATGGACAAACCAAATAACACAATACAACATTTCCCAATTTATCTTGCTTAAGCAATAGATAATAATTGACAGAAGCAATTGGAGAGTCACAGTTTGATTTGCTTTTATCACTAGAAGTCTGCACTATGTTTATGTTCTCTTTTGTTTAGGCCAGCGGTTCTATGATCATCTGGGGTTTGGGACAGAATCATTATGTCCTTACTGACATTCCAATGGACAGTTGCAAGTTGGCCCCACTACAGTTCTCTGGGAGCCCACTCTTGGAACGGATTTCAGTGCAGTACCTCTGAGGAGAGGCTAAGGGCCTTTTAACCTCAGAGCTCTAAATTCAAGGTTCTGTTTGATTATATTATTTTAATGTTTGTTTAACTTTGTCGTTCATCTAACAAAATAGGAAAAATACATTTGTGTCAGCATAAACTATCTTGGGATACTTAAAAAGTGCAAAGTCCATGCATAAAACATCTGAAAAGATTTCCATTAAGGAAAAGGCATCTAGTGTTGGTGATATTTATTATCAGCAAGGGAATGGGAGAAAAAAAGTGCATTTGAAAAATTCAATTCAGCATTTCTCAAGACTTCCTTATGCATATTATTTATTTGTCTTTCTTTAAAATATGAATGAAGTCAGTGAAAATGCTCTGTGTTGGAGGCTCTTCAAATTTCAGATGGAAAAACCCAGGCTGTATATTCTTGGTGCTCATGAAAAAATCAATTGTGGCATTAGGAAGGGCTGCTTCTGTGGTCCTTTTCTTAAGATTTGCTACTCTTACTATTATCTTCATATTCCCATGCATCTGTGTATTTTTCTTCTATGCTTCTTCTCTTTACTCCATCGGGCAGTATTTCTCAGTTCTTTGTGGTGGTAAAATTGGAAGGAACAAAGGATTCACTAAGAACTTATTTGGGACATACTGGTCGATGAGAAACTCAACATGACCTTGCAATTGCTTACAGCCCAGAAGGCCAATAGGATCCTGGACAGTGTCAAAAGTAGCCAGCAGGGAAGGGAAGTGATTCTTCCCCTCTAATTTTTTCTTGTGAGAACCCACCTGGAGTGTTGCATCCAGCTCTGGAGTCCTCAGCACAGGAAAGATGTAGACCTGGTAGAGGGCCACAAAAATGATCAGAGGCTTGGAGGACCTTTGAAGACAGACTTAGAGAACAGGAGTTGTTCATCCTGCAGAAGAGAAGGCCCTGGGGACACCTAAAGCTGCATTTGGATGCAATGGAGGGCTACAAGAGACCTGGAGAGGGACTTTTTATGAGGGCTTGTAGTGGTAGGACAAGGGAGAATGTGTCACTGTTGGGTAAGAAAAGACACAGACTCACCAGAAAGCTGGTTTGCCCTTTACTTTGAATTCTCTCTTTTTATACATTGTTCCAATACAGATGGACCAGATTGGTCAATTAATTAATACATTCCACCTGATTGGATAATTAACAACGTGCTTTTCTTATAAGCAGTCCTTGTGAAAAACAGGAAAACAGAGTAGGAAAACAACACCTGCAGGTTGTTCATGATAATAAGCTACCATTGTTTATATTCAACTTCCTAAAGTCTCACAAGCTGATTCTGGGAAAATTTAGCTAATTTTCTCACTCTCTGACCAGGCTGTCACATCCACAGGAATGGATTTAAATTGGATGAGGGTAGATTTGGAGATTTCAGAGAAGTTGTGGATGTGCCACCTCTGGAGGTGTTCAGGGCCAGAGTGGGTGAGGCTTTCAGCAACCTAGTCTAGTGGAAGGTGTCCCAGCCTATGGCAGAGGGTTGTAACTAGATTTTATTTATGGTCCCTTCCAACCCAGACCATTCTGTGGCTCTATGATAATTTTGCTTCTTCTGTTAACTATGTTTCCTTCAATTAAATGTATTTCAATTCATCAGGTGTGGTATTGTTTTGCTCTCTGTTTGGGTGGCTGAAGATACCTTCAATAGCTGCTGCAACAGGAAGACTGCTCAATATTTGTCTCCCTCGGGAGGACTCTTGCAGGATTTGATTTGCATGAAAGCAGCTCCCTGCCTTTGACTACAGCTGGCAAACTGCTAAATACAAAACAATGGCTAATAGAGGACTGTTGGAAGTGAGCCACTAAATTGAGGACATCTGCCTTACCAATTTTTTTCATTTAAAATATTAACAGAAGCTGCTAAAGAACTTAAAGAATTTTTGAAAGAGCACACTAGAACTGGATGTTGAATCCATGTTAAGTTTCTTCCTGTCTTCAAGGAAGATATATTGCAGTAAAGCATTCTCAGTTTTATTTATGTTTTCATTCCTTCAAAATAACTTCAAAGAAGATAAAAGGATAAATAGTTGTGTTTCACACGAAAGACCAAAATATCTTAGAGTTATTTATAATCATATAAAACCTCCCTCCCCAGTGAACTAACTTCATATATTTTGGTAAACTCTATGTACATCAGCAGTATGGCCCTAGCTGAATTCAGTGGAGTCAGAAATAAGCTCAATTAATCTTCTTCCTTTAGGTAGTTTCTTAGATTTTATTTAGCATGTTAAGAGTGAAAATTATTTATATTAATTATATACAAATGTAAATGAAAGGTATCATTTAAATGTTTATGCAAAGCATTTTGCCTTGCTTAGCAATGGATTTTTTTTAAATTTAAAAAAAATTCTAGCCATGTTTTAGATAAATACATATTTCAACAAGTCTGTCACAGTGTACTGCAAATATTGCTTCTTAGAATTTAGGATTACATCATGTTGTGACTGGAACAATTTTCTTGTGACAAAACAGAAAATTTAGATTCTGCTTGAGTTGCTCAATGTTTGTTACTATTTTGGAGGATTGTTAAAATTAAACAGAGGTATTTTTTTGGTACTAAAGTAATCTTTCAGGCATTACTTAGTGCATACTGAATGCCTTTGTAGTACAAGACAAACCTGTACTTGACACAGGACACTGTATGCACATGATTGGCCCCATTGATTGCAACAAAGATTATTGTGCACATAAAGTAAGAACATTCTTAAAATATCTTGATGACTCGTGGAGACAGTTCATTTTCCTACCAGTCTAAAAACATGAGCTAGCTGGTTCTGATTACATCTTAGAATTTCAAGTAAGTACTTGCTTTACAATCTTTGCAATCTGGAAATTTAATACTAGGAAGAAATTAATCCCTCCTTGCAATGCATCACCTAATTGAAAAATAATCTATAAATTAAACAAATATGGCTAAACCCTTGGAAATATCAGGTAAGTATATGTTTTTGAATCCTGTAAGGTGTGCTAAAGTAGGAGAATTTTGTATAGATGTGCAAACACCAGTACCTGGTATTGTAGTGTGTATGCCCTAGACTGCTACATAATTTTTAATTATTCTGTTTTATCTTTGAATATTTAAAACTTCTGGATTAACTTCACAGGTTTCTTATTTCTTCTCCACTCAAAAGAGTTCAGCACACTAAAATTTAACACCTTAAAACTTTTTTCAACATGTTGAGGATTTTAGCTATATACAAAAACCCCCCCAAAAAACCCAAAACCCAAAAAACATTCTTTTTTTGCAGATCTCCATAGGAGTGCTTATTTTTCCCAGCAGGAAAATGAAATTATGTCTCTTTATTCTGTTCTCTGCTAAGCTGTTTATCTTTTCTAGAAAAGGAGATAAAGCTCCTTAGAAAAGAAAATCCGGTGTCATAGACATTGTGGGTTAATACATCTGTTCTAATTAACAGTTTCATATGGGATGTCATTAGCATAGTGGAAAACAAACTCACCAAGGCAATTTGCTCTGGTGCATGACAACTTCCTCACTATCTGGCATTAAAAAATATTTTAATCTGCAGAAACTAGGAAAAAAAGCAATGCCAATTATTCATGACATTTCTGAAAATTGAGGAAGAAAATTGGATTGTACCGGGGTAATTAATCTGGTAAATAAAGCAGAGGAAATAGAGTGCGACAAGTTAAGACGACGGGTGAGTTTTATCATTAGTGAGAGATGGTTCACGGCCACGCGATGGCAGCAGAGGCTGTGGAATTAGGGTTGTTTTTGACAACTAAACCACGGATAATAAACAGGATATGCCCTGCAGTTCCTAACTGGTACTTGGGGTTCCAGAAAATGTGCATTATGTACATTTTCACTTAAAGAAGTGGCATTTTTATAAGACCAGAAGTTTCTGTGGAGTGGGGTTACATACTTTTCATTTAAAAAAGAAAGTTTGGGGCATTTTTTTTTTTCCAGTAAGACAGTATTTTTTATCTAATTTGCCGATATTTCTGTCTTCCTCAGTTACTTGAGGTAGTTACACAGAGAAGAATAGGTCTATTTCGATAAAAGCAAGACAGTAGCTTCCTTTTTCCTCATTTTTTTTTTCCTATTACTTTTGTCCACAGGAAAGAACTGTGGTATAAAATCCCGTTTGAGGAAAACCAGAAAATTAAAATCTAGAATGCTGTCAGTTTCCAGGAGGAAGATTTAAAAAAATGTGAAAAATGTGCTTGTTCCAAAATAGTCTTGAACTAAGGAAGCTGAATTTTTCGACTCAGAGCAGTATAAATTAATAAGCTCTATCTCTGTAATTTAAAAAGAAAACTGCAATCTGCTCATTGTATCCAAACTAGATGTTCTTTCTCAACTTACAGGCAGCTATTTATACATATTTCCTTCATGTGACAAGTTCTAAGAACTCAGGATTTGTGCAAGATAGTAAATGAAACCTTGCAACTCTACAAGTTAAAAATTGTCTTTCCAAAAAGTTGAGATTTTTTTTTTCTTCTGACATGTGTAAAAGCAAGTCTTTCATATGGAATTCTTTCCTGCAAAAGGCACAGTTCCCTTTCTGTATTCCAGATAGCACAGTTCCCTTTCTGTGGTCTGTTTCCATTTTGTGTTCCTGACACTACACTGCAAGTTCAGCTTTGATCAAGCAAGACAGTCCAGAAGAACTTCCATCAAAGCCTCTCTTCAATCCAGGCAAATACTTACATTAGAATTTCCTCCTGGAGCATGACATTTTGCAGATCTGAAAGACAGCCAGGCAGAGTTTAGACAAGCAGTTTTCTTGACGGCTTTGATGGGCAGGAGCATGGGCTGGATGTTCTCCGAAGTCCTATTTCCTGTGACTCTACAAGAGTTGTCTTGGGAGTTGCCCTACCCTTCAGAAGGGTGGCAGCTGCTCTTAGAGAAAGTCACTCTTAATAAAGTGTTCGCTTTCCAACAAAACCAAGGAGGCTACAGGGTATGAACAGCGCTGGATTCTGCACAAGCCAGAGGTCTTCTCTCTTGGCTCCTTACTGGATTGCCCCAGTATGGCAGAAAGTGGTGAGGAAGATCATAATCACCAGCTGGGGGATAGACTCAGCAAATATACATAATTTTGGGCAGCCAGAAGAGAACTTGTTCACTAGATCATTTTGAGCATCCGAACTCCTGCACTGGATTAATATGAATGAGTCTTTGCAATTAGAGAGAGTTTGCCTAAAGCACTGTGGATTCCCTTCCTCCAGCCTGTGATTCAACTGCTCTGCCACAACTACCTCAGGTGTTCAAAGCAAGTGCTCTCTCACAGGGCCAGCAACATTGTAAATAAGCCTTTCACAGATTAACGTTGCTCCTGATGCAGCAGTTTTAGGCATTGCTGCTCTGCCAGTCAGAATAGTGGGAAAAAAACCCATAGTGCCATTCTTCTACTGGTTCTAGGTTTGAGGGGGGTTATAAGTGCAATTTTTAGATTCTAGACCTGAAAAGCATAATTGTCTGCCAATTCTAGTGTTAAGGGTTTAGGTGGCATTTTCCCCCACAATCTGAGGACTGATAAATTACCTGTAGTGTGAGCACATGGATTCACAAGGGACAGTCCTGTTTAACCAGATTGGTATGATACAGTCACACATCCAGTGGTTGAAGGGAAGACAGTGAATACAGTTTTTCTGGATTTTAGTAAGGCTTTTGATACTGTCCCTCACATCATCCTTTTGGACAAGTTACCCAAACATGGGATGAGCCAGTTCACAATGCACTAGGTGAAGAACTGGCTGAAGAAAAGGGCTTACATGGTTGTGGTGAATGGGGTCACATCTGGCTGGTTACTGGTCACCAACAGTACTCCTCTCCTCATATATGCAGAGCAATTTGGAAATGGAAGGTAAGAAACTTGCATCTCTCTCTTCTTCTTCTTTCTTCTCTTGCCTTCTCCTTTCTCTTTCTCATCTCTTCTCCCTTCTCTTCTTTTGTGTAAAATGGCTGTTCTGTGCAATTAGAGGCAAATTCAAGTTCAGGAGATACGAGAAGCTCTCGGCATACATCAGGAGAAGAAAACAGTCCTATTGAACGACCAGAGAGTTGTTGGAGACAACTGCAAATCCATGTGAATTTATTTTGTGTACAACCAGCCAGCCAAGGAGCTAACACCTCCTGCCTCACAAAAGGCCTTAAGCCAACAAGGGTTTTTTTTCAGCTGAAAAATGAATATGAATTCTTCCCTTAAGGTGTTATTGTAGCTAGTTTCCCAGCTTCTAAAGAAAATGATGACACATATCTGAAAAATGTGATGACTGTCACTTTTCTTGTCACAATATGTCGATTGGATCCAAATTTCTATGGAATCTTTATCTTTTTATACTTTTGCTTGTTTTTTTTTATATTTTTTTCAAAATTTAAAGTTCTCTCTTCCTCTTGCTATTACATTCCGATTCTTCTATTGACACCCTTCTGTGAGTCTCCAGTAGTCTTCTGGTCCTTACTCAGAATTAGGTTTTCTTGCTTATTATTCTAGCACTAATGCTGTGGCTGATACCAGAAAAATATCAAGATAGGACCACTTAACTGTCCAACAAAACTTGAAAATCTTTCCCCAGAGCTATATTATTTTTCTGTGCCCTGATGTCACTTTTTAAATCTCCACCTGAAAACAGCATTTACTGCTTATTTTGAAGGCTAATTCAAATAAAATATTCAAGAGCTAAATATCTTTTTTTTCTTTACTAGTTGGTTAAACAGGAGCACAGCATAGAATATGGAATATAAAGTATGATTCAAAGAGACAATATAATAAGATATTTGGGATTCTGGAAAATTGAATAATGTAGCCAATGATGATTTTGCACCATCTTTAGAGAGTCTGGTTTTTGCAAGTAAATAATCTGATAGAAAAAGCAGGAGAGTAGGAGGAGAGGCACGCGTTATTGTGATAGAGCATGAGTCGTCAGAAGGATTATTGGGAGATAAGAAGCTCCAGGATAATACCTACCCACATACATTGCTGCTGAGCTGCAGCAGCAGCAGATTCTCTGTAATTTAGAATATAGTCTTTATGGAATAATTAATGTAAGGGATGAACTTCTTGGATTCTCTCCAGGAGAACTAATTCTGATCTCAGACTTCGTTAGTTATTTCTTTTCCTGAAAAGAAATACCTTTCCTGATTACAAAAAGCCTTTTTTATCTATCTGTACCAGAGTAATAGAAAAACATACTCTGGGTTATCCTTAGGCATGTGTGAAATTTATACTTGTCCATAACTATTAAAGCACGAAAAAGTAGAATGAGGCAGATAGGCACATTATTCCTTCAAGAGTCCAGCTAGATCTTTGATACATTAAGAAACCTCCAGAATTTCTGGGAAATTCTGCCATGTACCAATGTAATAAGCTAGTACAGGCTGTGGGTAGCTTTTGTATTAGGAGGAACATGTGCCATAAAACCCACACTGCCTGACAGCTGTGTGGCATCTGTTGGGCTTTGAGGTTTCCACTGCAGGAGCAGAAATTGGACATTGCTTGGGATTGCCCATTGTCAGGACAAAACATCATGTTAGAGGTAACATTCTTCAGCCTGAGCAGGGTTTTAGAAGGAATAAATTATATGAGGAATGTGGTGGCCTGGTGGTTACATGTTCATATTATTCTGCTGTGTTTTACCTTTTGTAAAAAACTGCACAAAAGAAGTCAGGAGATGACCTTGTAGACTCTTCTAGCTGTATTGATAACCACAAAGGCAGAAGAAAGCACAAAAAGAGTAAAAATACCCAGAACATAAGATATGCCTTTTTTTAACCATAACCCTGTTGACTAAGAAATGGGTTTTTTTGTCTGGTTCAGACTTTCCTGTCCTTCAGGATAGATGCCTTTTAAAAAGGTGACACACAAAAAAAGGAGAGATAAAAGCAATGGAGGACCATTTTTGAAATGAAGAATCATTCTATAAAAGATTGGCAAGGTTGTGTGGAGTTAAAGGAAATCCTTGAGTGTCACGAGAGTGCTAACGGAGAGGGTAGTTTATAAAGAATTACATTGCAGGTATCTGCTCAAAGTTTAAGCAAGTAGATCCTCTGTGAAGGATCCTCTGAGGTGGGAAGGGCAGGAGGAGGTACTGATTACTCCCTTCGGCAGACTGGAGCACCTGAACACAGCTTAAAATGCTCCTGGGTACAA
Organism: Taeniopygia guttata; assembly: GCF_048771995.1. Lineage (NCBI taxonomy): Eukaryota > Metazoa > Chordata > Aves > Passeriformes > Estrildidae > Taeniopygia > Taeniopygia guttata. The sequence goes on from NC_133026.1 coordinate 104,898,829, forward strand.
AAGTGTGGCCCCACCAACCTCATCTCGGTAGTACGCAAGCTTCACATCCACAGTCTGAAAAGAAAGTGGGATGTGAGGACACAATAGTAAATCGAAAATGAGAAAACACTGGTTTGAAATCACAGAATTGTCGATTCATGAAATGTCCCATCCATGAAAGTGTTCAAGGTTGTGTTGGATGGGGATTTGAGCAACCAGGTCTATTGGAAGTTGTTCCTGCCCATGGCAGGTGGGTTGGAACCAGATGATCATCAAGGACCCTTCCAGCCCAAAGGTTTACCTAAGGTAGATCACTCATGACTTAGTTGATAAAATTGAATTGATAATCCCTCTGCCACTGAAGCATAGGCAATAGGAGCGCCTTGCGGATGGAGAAGGAGGCGGGCGGTTCGGCCACACCTCATCACCTCAGGGCCGGGCGGGGCGGTGCGACAGCCCTCGGCGGCAGGACGCCGCAATTCCCGAAGGAATGGCCGGGCTGGGGCCCTGTTGGAGCCTCCGGCAGCGCTGCGGCAGGGACGCACAGCCCGGCCCGCTCCCTGCTCCCGGCCCGCTCCCTGCTCCCGGCCCGCTCCCTGCTCCCGGCCCGCTCCCTGCTCCCGGCCCGTCCCTCGCCACAGTCCCGAGCCGGGCAGGGCGCGCCGCAGTGCCCGCCGCGCCTCCGCAGGGGGCGCTCGAGTGACGCGCCCGCCGCGGCGGCTGCGCAGGCGCGGCGGGGCGGGGGCGGCCCCGCCGGTCTCCCTGGAGCCGGCGCCGTCGCGGCCGCAGGTCCCGGATGTAGCGGCGGGAGCGGGGCCGGCGGTGGGAGCGGGTGGGGGGCGCCGCTGGGGCCGGGGAATGGGCGCGTAGGGAGCGAAGAACGAAAGAAGGGAACGAGCGAGCGAGCAAGGAGAAGAGCCGGACGGAGATTCCCGCCCGGCGCCCGAGGTAGCCGCCCCCATCGGGGTCCCCCTCCGCCGCCTGCGGGCTGCGCGCCCCCTCCATCCGCCCCGGGGCTCCGCCGCCGGGATGAGCAGCTCGCGGAACAACCGGGTGATGGTGGAAGGAGTCGGGGCCCGGGTGGTCCGCGGCCCGGACTGGAAGTGGGGGAAGCAGGATGGCGGCGAGGGCCATGTGGGCACCGTGCGCAGCTTCGAGAGCCCCGAGGAGGTGGTCGTGGTGTGGGACAACGGCACCGCCGCCAACTACCGCTGCTCCGGGGCCTACGACCTCCGCATCCTCGACAGCGCGCCCACCGGTGAGCGGGGAGGGAACGGAGGCACCAACACGGCGCTGGGTCTGGGCGGCAGCATCGCGTGGTGCTGGGGGTCCCGTCCTGGGGAGCGGATTGCGCCCTTCCTTCCCCTTTTGGAGGTGCGCCTTTCCCTTGGATTTGGGGGGGGAGTCAGGCACCCGCCCCCTCCCTGCGCGTGGGTGTCTGTCTGTGCACGTCCGTGTGTCTGTGCGTGTGTACACGCAAACTTGGGACGAATCTACAGCGCGGGGCCGCGGGGACAGAAGTTGTCCCGGGACTGCTGAATTGGGGTAGACAAAGCAAAAGTGATCTGCTACAGACAGCAGGCTCCTGTTGTGCCGGGGAGGAGGTGGAGGGAGGCAGCCGAGAGGGAGATACATCAAGGTTTGGGTTTGCTTTCACGCCCTGATCCCCGCTTCTTGAGTTTATGTTTCAGAGCAGGTTTATAAAATTCTGGCAGTCATCCTTGAATCAAGTACAGGCCAGGGATAATTACAGAAGAAATGTGTACTGTGTTTTTTTCTAAAGGTTACACTAAGTGGTTGAAATACCGTGGTTTTGTGCCTGTAATCTGCACGTTGCCTTTTATCTGTATTGCCAGAGCTGCTGTGAAATGGTGAGGGTACTGGGAGAAAAAGAAGTGCATGAGTTCATTATTTTAATTAGTTCGCTGCTTAATATTTATGCTTTAAATCCTGTCATTTTAGACAATGAAATTTGATCTGCACTGACATTATGCGGCAGTGTTAGTATTGCAAATACTGCAGGGAAATTGTTCATTTTAGCACCTGTTTTTACAGTGAAAAGTCACACAGAAAAATATAGATATTGTTACGTTTCATCAGGAACATCTGAGGTGGCTTTTGGACCGGTCAGGATTGCCTCAATAATGAGGTGTTTGCACTGATTTGTTGAGGCACTAGAGCTGTGTGGAGAGACCATCTTTGTGCCAGCTATGTGTAGTGTTACAGCAAGGAAAATTATAGCAGTAGTTGAAGCTAAAAGACTTGGGGAGACAGAATCATGGAATTCCTGAACAAATTACAAAAAACTTTGATAAGGAAAGAACCCCAAATATTGCATGGTTACCATTTGAGATGGATTTAATTTTTCAGTGACTGGGTACCTTCTTCTCTGCTGGCCTGGTGATGGTTTTTTTGAAAATCCTTTTGCAATGGACTTTAAAACAAGAAAGAGGAGTCTTTCAGGTTGTCAGTCCTTGTCTTGCAGATGTTTATGCTTAGAAACTTACCTGTGTTTGATGTTCCTGAAGAAACCAGTGGGACTGCTTCTGCTTAGAACTGAAGCACATGCATAAATGTTGCATATGAACCTCGAATGCTCATTGTTCTAGCCCTGCCTGACATATTTGCGAGCAGATGGTGTCCTCTTAACTGTATCTCGAAGCCTAGACTTAATATTCAGTCTTAAAACTATCATGTTTTTATTTCTGTTTCTTGCTTTATTCCTCCTGATTTTCATTTCTGTTTATACTACTGTATTACAATTTTAACTTCTGTTTCAGATAAAACTCTGTATATTGTGTCACACGCATTGCTGTTGCCAGGCTTAGCAAAATGGTATTTGTTCTCCTGCAGTTTCTGGCGAACATCATCCTTGCCCTCATGGAACTGTTGTGTGGAAGTACCCAGGATTGCTTTTTGCTAGAGGGAGTTACTTTTGGGTTCTTTATTCCCTGGAGATAGGAAGAGTAGAATTCCATAAAGTAGTTTTAACAAAAAGGCAAAATTAACTGAGTTAAGGTGCTGTCAGTTTGGACTGAAGTCCTTGGTTTACTGCTGATTCACTTTGTAGTCTTGTCTAAATCACTTTCCTTCTTTGCCTTTTGGTAATGATTTGTTTTTTCTCCATGGTGGTGACTGTCTGTTGTTTAGAGTAAATGACTCTGACTTTGCATAATACTTTGATACTTCTCTAGGGACATTAATGTGAGCAGGATTAGGTGACAGAAATTTCTTGTGGTAGTATTAATGATGATGTTGAGCAAGGAAATGTTATAAAGCACGGGGTGGCTTTTTGTTTGATGATACTTAGTGGAGTGTGTGTCACGGCTCTTAGAATTTAAAATGAAAAAAAATTCTCTGGTTCATGAATTTACAGTCACAATGTGAGTTTATAGGGAAAATAAATATAAAAGTCTAATAGTAAAAATAAAAATTGGTTCTTGCTGGGAGTTCTTTCTATTTTGTATTCATAACTAGTCTTGATTGTAAGTTCTTAGAAGTGGTGCTTGCAGCCAGAGTTGCTGCTTTAAGTTTGAAGCCTGTGTAGCCAGGAACAGTAGTGGTGCATCAGGAACTTAGAGTGTTACAAAAGTAATGATTGAAGGTCATGCTATTAAAAAAAATGAAAAGGCAAGTTGAGTTTGATTCATGTATGTGCATATATATGTATATGTCAGAACTATGCTTCATAGACTTAAACTGTTCTTATCTTTCAGGGGTTGTAGGCTATTACCAGCATTGTGACACTATGTTAGCATCTTAGAAAACTTTAATAGCCTTAGTGCTAAGATACTAGGTTGGTCTTCTTAAAATAAAAACTCATTTACATGAAGAATGTATTGTAAACTCTCTGCTCCAGATGCAGTCATCTGGGTCATGAGGGACTTGAGATACAAAGTTCAGTGTTGTTTTGGTTATGTCTACCAGGTTTGTGTATTGGCTGCCCTTTGTTGTGGTCATATTTACATTGCCCCATATTGCTTTAAGTGACATAGAGCACTTGAGAGGGATTGATAAACCAAGGATTTGAAAAGAACCAAAATTTCACATGGAAGTAAAACTTCAGGTAGGTCCTGTGTATCTGGCTCCTCAATGGAGAAAGTGGTCAGATATGATACATCAGTAGTGCAGTGTGGTTGTTCAATTACTTGCAGATAAATCCTGTTTTTTCTGTGAAGTAGACTTTTGCCAGGATCTATGAGTCTTGAGTGTCGCCTTTTTTTGATAGTGTTCTGAAAAAGGAACAGGAGAAGTTTTCTGAGTTGCTGAAGAGAAGAAAGAAAGTTATAAATCCAAGCTTTTTATTTAGAAAGGAAGGCAGCCTTTTACCTGCACTAAAGGCCAGACAAGTGGCATGTTTGTAGAGAGCACATCTGGCTAACTGGCTATATTCACATAATAGCCATAAGCAATACGGAAACGTTTTCTGTTTATTCTTTCTGAAGATTTGCTTTCTATAGAGCAGAATTCATTTGTCATTAATTCCATTTTTTATACAGTGGGTTCAAAGTAACAATATTATTTCCTTGCTGAAAGAATTTACCAATTGTGTTTGAATAAAGGGAGGTGGCGGAGGGGCTGGAGTCAGGAAATGGAAATCTTGATACAGAATTATCCCCCAGCTGGAGTGTGCATCAGTGTAGTGTGGAAAGCATAATGTGCTGTATTCTGGTAATACTGAAAATCTGGGTGTTACCTGTGGTAGATGAGTGTCTTTCTGTATTGTCTTAATAGGTTTTTGTACCTAAAAATGGGCATAATTGATCGTGAAGTCAAACATGTTAAAAGCATTCTAAAAGACAGAACACCTATGATTTATCCTGTGTATTTGTTTATTTGTTCTTGCTTTTAGAACATCAAGTGTAATTTACAGCAAGTTATGTTAGACAAGATTTTTTTAGTGGCTGCGTGTAAATACTTACAGGAGTCCTCACAAATTAAAAAAATGAATAGCTTCCTGAGTAGTGGTACTCGGGAGGCCTGTTTTTTAAAATAAACGTGTTCTTTGTTCTCCCTGCCCTTCCCCCATGACTCCTACACGATAATCCTCTCCCTTCCTGTGTATCTTGTGATTCCCTTACCAGATAGGACACATGCTTTAGCAAGTCTGGCATTTTGTATCTAATAGTAATTGGTCAGCTGGCTACTTGCAGATGGTGTATTTAGTAGATTAGTTATTTTTGTGGCAACACTCATTAGAGTTTTCGTGCAGTTTTTCAGAATCTGATTATCTCTAAGAAGTTTTTGTTTTCAATTTACCTAACGTCTGGCCCTAATGTAAAAATGGTCTGGGGTGAAGGAATAGGAAGAACAAAACATTGTTACTGCTTTTTAAATTGGGGTGTATATAAATCAATTTTTAAAGTATGGTTTCCCTTACCCGATGGTAATATTGTCATGGCATGAAGCGATTTTGTTTCATTACAAGTTTGTAGAGAGGAATGTCTCCATTGGAAATCAGATTTTGATTGTTCTGAGAAGTGAAATCACTACTGGTATCTTATATGTTTAACAGTGATTGAATGTGGATACCCCTTGTACATCTGATTTTACTGTTAAAATCCTTTTATTGGACAGCTATATATTGGCATCTAATTAATCTGTAGTAAAAAAAGCCTATTTGTAACAAATTCAAATAGCAATTTAAGCAGCATCATTTTTATTTCTGTTCACAGCTGTAAGAGTGAGCATGGGTTTCAAAAACTTGTGAAGGGCTGTAAAATTCCTGTATAAATGAGCGGTGACAGAGGAATAGCGAGGTAGGTGATCAAGGGAGGATTTGGGAAGAGATGAGAAAAGTGAAGATAACCATGGCATTAAGGTAGAAAGCAAATACGAAATTCAGATAGAAATAATAATAAAAGCATTAATGATAAGTGGACATCAGGATTTTATAGTGTACTAAAGGTGAAGAGACATAAAGAAATGGCAGTTACTTAAAAGTAGGCATGATGAAAGTATGCTTCTCATTACCTGGTTTGTTTTGGTGTTTAAAGTGTATATGATACAAAACTGGTTTCATTTTGAAATAGTCTGGTTCTAAGAAATTTTGAAGAATATTTAGAAGTTTAATTTTTTCATTATCTCGGTTTAGAGAGCTAAAGTGCTCTTCTGGTGCACAGCTAGTCAGCTATAGGCTGTTGTCTGAATTTTGAAGTTTTTGTGGCACTTTAATTTAGTCCAGTAGTTTAATGAAGGCTTTATTTCCTAATATAAACTTTGTAATGTTTGTGTTTCTCAAACTTTCTTAAACAGCCTTCTTTTGAAGAGAGGAAGAATTTATGTGACAGATTTGGCTTCTGGGTAGGGATTTTAGTTTGGCTCCAAAACCTACACTTGATGAAGTCTCCTGGTTGTTCTTACATACTGTGCTTTGATTTACGTCATGAGTGGTTTGGGAGTGCATAAACTGCTTTGATTTTTGGTAAAAGTAAATTGAAATACATGATCTCAATGCTGATGAGCCTTCAGTCCACTGGGGTAGAACCAAGCTGGTCTGAAATTCTGGACATAATGTTTCCTTCCTTCCCTCTGAGTATCTTTAGTGCCGCTGTCAGGTCCTCGGTGCTGAGTTTTGGTGTGTGGATGGTTTACCAGCAGATGGATACCTCAGTGATGCAGGTTGTCTTTGTGCCACCCATGGAGGGCCGCAGTGGAGCAGGGATCCTCACTGCAGCACATGTGGGAGCCCATGCTCAAAGAGTGTTTTCCTCAAGGAATAAAGCTTGTGGAGAGGACACATGATGGGCAGGGGAAAAGTGTGAGGAGCTGTTATGGATTTGATCCTGTGTTCCCCATTTGCACCAAAAGGGTTGTCAAGCACTGGAACAGGCTGCCCAGAGGAGTGGTTGAATAATCATCCCTGCAAGTATTTAGAAGATGTGTAGGCATGGTGCTTAGGGATGTGTTTTAGTGGTGATCTTGGTGGTATTAAGTTAATGGCTGGACTTGATGGTCCTCAGGGCCTTTTCCAACCAAAAAGATTATGTAATTTTAATTTACCCTGGGAAGAAGCAGGGAGATAGAGGTGTTTGGAATGAAGGAATGCAGTTGTCTCTGCAAAGACGGTGAAGTGTAGGGAGAAGGTGTTTTAGTTTCTGTTTTCCTCACTATCCTCTTTTTTTTTTTAATTAGCTATAAGTTTTCCCCAAGTCAGATCTCTTTTGCCTGTGATGGTGATTGGTAAGTAATTTCACTTTTAGCATGACCTAAGCTGTTTCATTTTGTTTTCACTCTTTGTCCTGTTAAGGAGGAGAGAGCGAGATACTGGTTGGTTGGGGACGTAACAGCCAGGCAAGGTCAAACTACTACCCTTCTGTACCTATAATATCTAGTTGAACTTAAATTCTTTCAGTCTTCTCTAACATGTATTATTGATCTAAGTAATTTTGTTTGTATTATGACCATGAATAAGAGTTTAGTGTCCCATTATGTGATCAGTAGTAGCACCTTGTTTAACCCTTTTTTTTTTTTTAGCAGGTGAAGTTCAAGGTCTCTTAGTCCACTGTCACCAGAAGCATACAAAATGCTTCTTCCTCCAGATCTCTGGTGCAGTGGTTAGACATTCTGTAACAGGATTACTTGCCTGCTCCTGCCCTGCAGTTCTTTGTTTCTCATGGCAGTAGTGTTGTGCAGCACCTCAAAGAATGGGATTGGGAAACCAGTTCACCTGAATATTTTTCCTCCTGGCTGTTTTCCAGCCTGGTATATTTCTTGATGCAGTTTGCATCCCAGCTCTGCAAAAACTTTTTGCTCGCATAATGAAAAGAATGGAGCAGCATGGTCAGGTGAGGCATGCACTGAAGTGGGTGTTGCTGCTGGAATCATGTGTTGGGGAATGGATGAAGAAAGGCCATATCTATCAGGATGGTGTTTAGGGAACTGTGAGATACAGAAACGTCACTTTAGATCAGACACTTCAAGTACAGACATGCACTGTTCTTTTTTTAAGTCCCAGACACTGTGGTCAGTAAAATTACTTGAGTCAAGTATCTTAGTACAATTTTTTTCTTGATCTTTCCTAAAGAAATTTGCTGAGTTTTGCATATCTGCTTTTGCCTCATTGTCAAGAAGTGTTTCGTTTTTATTTAAGTTTACAATGAGATGACCTATTCTGTATCACATGATTCCTGATTATACCTCTCTTTTGCCATTTTTCCTGCTGTTTGGTCAAGTGGAAAAATCCTACAGCACCCAGTTCCTTCATCCCTTCACATCCAGAATAAATGTATTTCTTGGCCAAATGCCATCCCAAAAGTTCAGCAGGCATTAAAAAATAATATAATCAAATGATGTGTAACTTCTGTTTCTATGTGAAATACCAATTTAGCAATCAGAAATAAAACCAAAACAAATACTACTTCTCAACCCGAAGCACCATAACTAGTTAGACTTTTTAAACAAGGTGACAAAAGCACTAACAAGGTATCTCTGTGCTTTCAACGCATCCACTCTTGAAGGATGGCTTTGAAACCCACAGGATAGTAAAATGCTTCAATACAATCCCTAGAGCAAGAGGGACTAGTCATACTGAGATTCAGGTGAAGGGCTGCAAATGTGTTGCAAAGACTCTTGAGGGTGTCTGGTACAGGAAGAGGATGAGTGGTGGTGCTTAACTCTGGAGAAGAGAAGGCTTGGGGAGATCTTAGGAGTATATATAAATACTTGATGAATGCTGTAAAGAGGATGGAGCCAGGCTCTTTTCAGTAATGTCAGGTGACGGGGCAAGAGAGAATGGGCACAAATTGAAATACAGGAATTTCCACTGAAACTAAAGAAACATTTTTTTTCTAGGGATGGTTGTATATGCTGTGTTGTGGAGTCTGCTATTGCTGGTAATCAAAACCTTGACTGGATGTGGTCCTGGGCAGCCAGCTCTAGTTTACTTTGCTTTGAGCAGCAGTTGTTGGAAGAGACAACTTCCAGACATTACTTCCAACATCAGCTGTTATGTGTTTCTGTGAAATGATCAAAATAGAAGGCATTTCCTTCAGTTTTGCCTTTCCAACTGTTGCTTTTTCTTTGTTACAGATGGTTCAGCTGTTGCGTGTAAGTGACTAATAATTTCATAGTGAATTTGGCAGTCATCTCTGAAAACATCCCTGCTGGAAGGGGCAAAATCCATTCTTTTTCCTCAAGTTCAAATTGATCTGGGATTTTTTTAAGGGAAAGTGACTGGGAAAATTCTATGTTACTCTAGCTTCTTAGCGCTCATTTCTGTCTAGTGCCACAGACGGAATGCTAGTGCTTCTTTCTTCTATTGCTCAGTTTTTTCCGAAGAGCAGAATTTGATTTTTATTTTTAATAAACTTGTGGCTGTTCACTGTATTTAGAATGGGTGGATGGAAACTCTGTGACTGATCATTTTCACTCTGCTGTAGCTTGGCAGAGTTGTAAGGCTAAAGCCTTGGGATCAGTTTTTGTGGAAGGCTTGGCAGAGCTCATGCTGGTGGATTACATCTGGTCTGTCTCTGGCGCGTTCTTTTTAGAAGCAAAACCAGAATAACAGTAAAATGCTTCAAAAATGGTAACAGATTTTCATTAAGCTAATGGCATCTATCCAAGAGAGCTTAATTATTTTCCTGTATAAAAAAGAATAGAGACAAGCACTTAAATTTTTCAATGTGCAAAATGTGCAAGTCAAACCAGTAATTTTTAGGCTGCCACACACATTTGAGCACAGTAGCCTTTGTGATACAATGTGTGTTAATAGCTATACACCAGAGATAAAATTCTAGATTGCCCTTTGTATTTTGGTAAACTCACTTCTGACCCTTTAACTTGTAGTTAAGATATCTCATTTTCTTTCTCTCCTTTGTATAGATGGAAGGAAGCAGACATAGCCTTCTGAGCTTTTTAAGCTGAGAGAAAATAGAATATTTCAGGAACAGACTGCCAACCGGGCTACGAGGCAAAGTCCACTATCCTTTCCCTCAGTGATACAGGCTGATAGGGTATAAGCAGCAACCTTTCTTTATTGTTACCTTTTTAGTATATGGTTTCAAATTATAATGGTGTGCAACAGAAGTCTGTGTAGTGGTGCAGCAAAGATTTTAGGGTTTTTATTTTTTTTTCCTTCCACAGGTATCAAACATGATGGGACTATGTGTGATACTTGTCGACAGCAGCCTATCATTGGCATCCGATGGAAATGTGCTGAATGCACAAATTATGACTTGTGCACAGTTTGCTATCACGGGGACAAGCATCACTTGAGGCATCGTTTTTACAGAATTACCACACCTGGAAGTGAAAGGTAAAACCTAACCTTTTCCTTGTGAAATCAAATAGAAACAGATATTTGTGGTTAACTTTGAAACTGAACATTTAGTTACTGAAATTTGGAATATGTAAGAGAAGTGCCTTGAGGTTAGATTCTGTTTCTGGGAGACGGCTAGCTAGGAGAAGTCTTTGGATCTTGAAAAACATGGAAGTTTTAGGAAGAACGAACAGAGTACAGAAAAAAGTTAGGATATGATTATTCAGTTTTGCTTAATCTCCTTGAGGCTTTCTTAATTTTTGTGTTCTCATAGAGCATCTTTAACACAAAGGCAATTACCTTTGTACTATGTGTAATCACAGAAAGATTTGTCAGTGAATTCTGAATGTGAAGGTTGATTTAGGTTCAGTAATGGTGTGGACAGACTGAGGAAAAATACTTACACTCCTCGAAGGTTATGGAAAACAGAATGATCTGGGAATAAAACCTTGGACTTGGACTGCTTAAACTGCTCACTAGAGGAAACAGAGAAAAAATGCTATGAAGGGTTGTTCTACTCTTGCCTTGGTTTTCATGTTCTTAGCCATTGATTATTGTATCTCAGTGGACTCTGAACAAAATTGCATTTAGTGTGTTCTTCTATAGGTGTTATTGACTTTAAATAACTTGTCTCAGTCCAAAGCCCCTCTCTGTCATGATTTATCTACCAGTTAAGTGAGAACAGTGATACCTGCCTGCTGCTAAATACTTGGAAAGCTATGGAAAAACATAGTGTAAAGGCTACACACTGTCGTGTCACCTCTGTGATGTTTCCTGAATGATCTTTCATTAAATCATCAAAGTTGTTTTTTTTTTTTTTTTAATATGGTGCTCATTTGAATGTAATGTGTAAGACAACATTTATATCTTCTTGGAGAAGTTAGGTTTAGTTAAAGAATGTTTTCTCTTTATTTGTTTTTTTGAAGTCGTGTTGCTTTTGAGAATGCTTGCCAGAATTTTTTTTTTTCTTAAGCTGAGGTTTTCTTTGTAGTTTTAAGAGGTTGGTTATGGTAAATACAGCACAAGTTTTAGTGTTGAAGATAGATTGTACACTGTGTAAAATATTGCTGGAAATTTTTTCCATCTTGTCACTTTCTTCCTTTCTTTGTTTACTCTCACTGAGCTCTTATCTAGAAGGCAGCTTCTTCTGCCAAGGAGCTGTTTCTATTGAATCAAGCTTAGCTGAGAAAAAATAATGGAAGTTAACTGTTTTAGGGAGGAGAAAAGGGCAAAACAGTGCTGTTGAATGTGAGGAATGTCTCACAGGAAAAATGGCAAGAGACATGTAAGAACGTTTTGATGAAGGGAAGCATAAGCTCATATTTATTTATTTTCGGGTCTGGGATATTGTATGGGTGGCATAATGAAGTAATGTATGTAGGTTTTTGTCTCAGTTTTTTAGGTATTGAGAACTTCTTAAGAAGCTTCTCTAAACAATATTACTATGTGCTTTTGATAAGTTTTATTTTTCTTAGAAAAAAACCCGCCAATGTTTTCATGTGCTCTTTGCATTGATTGTAGCAGTTGAACTTTTTCCTTGTGTGCCATCTGCTGGATGTTAAAAGTTAGCAGAACTCTGAGAAATTTCCTGAAGTGGTCAGGAAACATTCCAAATGTCAGCTGAAAAATTCTTTTGTCTGGCAACATGTTCCTGGTATGAAGTAAGAAGCTTTGTTGTGTGAAAATTGGTGGCTTTTGAGATGATTATTTCTATTTCTAGTTAAATAATCATGTACTGTTCTGTTTAGGCTTATCTACTTCAATCTCCCTGTTTAGGCTTATCTACTTCCTACTGAAGTCAGAAGGAAAAGGTTTGCTTTAAAAAACCATATAATATGACTGAAAAAATGGATGCTACTATATTGACTTAAATTTGCTAAGAGATGCTATAAAATTGTGTAGAAAAACCGAGGGAGGAGGGAAAAGAATTGTTCTTAATAGTGTTATTCTGAATAAAAAGTGGCAAGGCAGTTGTGGGACAGAAGTATTGGCTTAGAGTGCATCTAACAGAAGCAGAAATGTGTTTATATAGCTCTGCTTGTCCTTTAATGATTTTAATAATATGGTGCAGATCTATATGCAGACATTTAAAAGATGAATGCTGGTAGTAGGAAGTCTGGAGAAAAATTGTTAGAATTTAAAAAAACTAATTACAAACATTCATTAAATCAGATTTTGGAAGTTTGGGGATTTTTGTGTACTGCTTGTGTGATTCATGCATTGAAATCTGCCATTGTGTGTTATTTCTGTTTTAAGATGCTCTCCTTCCCATCCCCAAAGAGTTGTTTTGGACTTCCTTTATTATGTTGACATTTGTGGGTTCTTCTTTTAATAACTTCAGGGTATTGTTGGAGTCTCGACGTAAATCAAAGAAAATTACAGCAAGAGGAATCTTTGCAGGTGCCAGGGTGGTGCGAGGAGTTGACTGGCAATGGGAAGATCAGGATGGTGGCAATGGGCGTAGAGGAAAGGTAAAAATAAAACTGGTTTAAATAAGAAGCTGCACCTCTTTTTACTCATGTAATGGCTTCAGTGACCTTTTTAATTTTAGAGCAAGAATACAATCATGAAAGCTCCTGTTTTAATTGGCTGGGCACTTTTAAATCTTATTTCGTAATACTTAAGCATTTAGAAAGAGGAGGGGGTGTACACTATAGCCAATTCTTTTACATTTTAATTGGCATTTTTTACAATATCAGCACAGAATTTTTTTAATTATTAATTTTTTGTCATTTAAGATTGTCTGTTTAAGATTGCTGTGTAGCAACATCAAGATCTTGAGCATATTTCAGTGTTACTAGAGAGCTGGTATAAAAACAGAGCTGTCAAGAGTACCCCTTTCTAGTCATCACTGCATTCTGTAGTCTTACTGCTTGTTGGCCAGCACATTTGTGTATCTCTTGCTCTTGGTTTTCAGTGCTGGCACCCTAGGGTTTTGTTTTTCACATAATGATTATAGGGAGTTTCCAGTTTAAAATTAAAAAGCTTTGCAAGTTTTGGGTGTGGCTATTATGTTACTGGCTTAGGACAGTCTAGGAGTGCTTGTGATGCAGTGCTATGGTAAAAATATTTGTATGGAATGATAAGTTACTAATTGTAACATCTGTTTATTTTACTTTTACAACTTCCATTTACCTTGAGAACTAATGAAGATTTGTTCTAAGTATGAACCTACAACAGGCAGTGTAAAATACACTATGACTTGCCCTTATATCTTGGTGACCTGGTGTTTTTTGTTGAATTTATTTTTAATACATTTAAACAGCATTTAAAGGAGAGTGAAAAGTTCCTGACTATGATATTTAGCCTATTTTATATTTTCGTTTAGCTTCTTTTATATCCTAGACATTTATGGAAGCCTTAGGACTTCTGGGGATTTCATGTTGAATTTTACTGAAAGGAAATAGTAAGTTTAAATCTCTTAAAGCAAGGGATATTTAAATGCAGCTTTTATTTATCTCGATTATTTACCCCTTCCCATGTCAAGATACATTGGAATCTCTGAAACTTTGCAAAGTAAGAGTCCTATCCTGCACAGTCTGCTTTGCGTACTAAATTTGTATTAGAGAGATTTTTTACCTGTACATCTGAAAATACATATAAATGCATATAAATGTTTTTAAATGTGGAAAGGTATGTCCTAGATAGCAGAAACATTATTTAAATAAATATAAATAAGAATGAAAGCAAATTCTGGAAACTTTTTTTTTCCTTTTTTTTTAAATAATGGAAATGTTTTGAGAATTTGGTGCATGGCCTCCTGATTTCAGAAATGTCAGGGAAAGACATTTTCACTCTACTTTTGTACTACTTTTGTGTTAAACATATTGGGTCTGGAAATAAAATTGTCTCTTAACATAGTGCACAGCCACCAGGCTAATGCAAGTTAAACCAGACATATTGAAGCAATTAGAATAGTTTTCATCCTGTTTCTCTTAGTTAAATGCTGCTTCTGGTAAGAATATAGTTCAGATTTTGTTCTCTGCATCTGTAGTTAGATAACCTCCAAATATACAAAAGAATAATAGGCCTACAAAGTATATATTCAGACTGCTGTCTTAGCACACCCAGGGAACACTTGCCTCAAGCAGAAAACAGCTTCAGATGAAATTTTATCAAGTTTAGTAAAACTACAATATGATTAATTATTTTGAAGAGACGAGTAAAATTTTAAGTTCAATTTGTGCTTCTGAATCTTTGCTCTAGAAACCATTTTCTTATTCTCACAACTGAATAGGTAACTGAAATCCAAGATTGGAGTGCGTCGAGTCCACATAGCGCAGCATATGTTCTTTGGGACAATGGTGCTAAAAATCTTTACAGAGTTGGCTTTGAGGGCATGGTAAGTATAAAAGAATACAAAGGGCAAAATGCATGATGGGGGAAGGGCAGTAAGAATAACTTGTGCTTTATGGTCCTGCTTTTGTAATATGCTTTGTCAGTTTGCATGCTGGTAGTCAGGTCATTGTGAATCCAGCTGTAAGGGTCATGCATATGTATTAGTAAGAAAGTCTGATCTGGGAATTTATTAAATGTGGATAACTACAAGTTAAGAGCTGCATTCTGCCACAGTAAATATTTGCATCACACACGTTTATCTTTCTGTGCTACTGTGGTATTTAGATTAAAATTCAGAAAAGAACAGCAGATGTAGTTATAAACTTTTTAAAAAAACCCTGTTCTTCAACTCCTGAATTCTTCAGTTGACTTCAAATTTTGGTGTGATTTTACTGCAAGATCTGCAGTATTTAAATTACTGTCAGTGCTTGGAATGCTATTGAGAGCAATTTTATTTTTGCAAATGGAAAGGTGTTGAATTAAACTACGACCTTAATTTGCTTTAGTGCTAAATTTTTCTGTTTCCTTTTGAAGTTTCTCCAGCAACTTCTTCAGCTTTAGAGAGAAAATGGGTCAGACTCTAGCCTAAGTGCCTTCTGTTGCTGGGTTTTCTTATCCTAATGTGGGTCAAGGAAAGGTTACTTTGATTATCAGCTGCTTAAAACATCTTAATTAGCATTTTCTCTGCATGATTTTTGTTTGATTCTGCAGGGGAAAACCATGTTAATTTAACATTGAAGTGTCATCTTGTCAGATGTGTAACAGTAATAAAATGTTAAACAATGACCAGTTACTTTTTTGAATGTAAACTATTTGACCTTACAGCCTTGCTTACTTACAGTTTATTTTCATACTTAAAATGAAAGTAAATATCACTTTTGTGGGAAATACATATTTTAAAAATAGTAAAATAATTTAGTTCAGGTCAGCTTTTCTGATGCATTAAGATCCTAGAGGTAAAACATGAGTCAGTATTAAATTATGCGCTTCATGGTGTCCCCCAGTCCTAAAGAAAAATCTTTATATATTGGCAAAAATGAATGTATGTGGTATTTTGTAATATAACATTGATTTAATGTTTGGAGTCTTCTCTCTTGTGATACATGGAAAAGTAATGGTCACAAAATCTAGATAGAATGAGATACAGATCAACTGATTTTTTTTGTTTGTTGTGGTTGTTTTGATTTCAGTTGCTATGTTAAAATTTTTGAACTGCATAGTAAAAGTGCTGTGGAATCATTGAAGATTCCTTCTGGTCTCATGAAAAAAGTACATTTGAGATAAGTTATATTATGCTTTGAAATAGTTATTCCCTTAATAAAAATTATTATTTTTAAATCAACTACATTGTGTTTCCAAAGTTTAGCCACCTTTCAAAGTGTTAAATATTTCTAGAAAACTCCATTAAGTACTTCAACTGTAAATTTGAAGGGGTGATGGTGACCCTTCTCCTAAGTTTTGTAGAAATAGAAATATTTGGTCAATTAAAAAAAGCCTGTTTAACTGTGTGTGAGACTACGTATATAGATGTTTTTAGGATAATAGAGAAAAAATATGTACATGTGGATGTTCAGAAAGGATAATTGGAGGTTGTGTAAGTAGTGCTTACCTGATTGTAATCCATTCCTACACTAATTTTATCTTCAGTGTTTTCAAAAAATGCAATTTTCACTTCAGTCGGAATGGATTCTTGGATATCTATGAGTCATTTGAATGTAATGCTTAATTTTATAACTGATTAGTAATTTGTTAAGTGTACAATTCATTATTATTGTTTACTACTGTTTATTTGTTGTTATGTAAAGCTGAGACTGTCAGAAAGATCACATAAAGTCGGGGTAAACTTGTTTTAGTACTTGGGAATTGGTTTGAAAGGTACAGAGAATGTGGAATCAACAATACTCAAGAGTGTGTAGCCATGTAAATACAGCTGGGAAGAGACCCTGACTTGCAAATGGGTAACACTTGACTCATGCTAATGGAGCTGATTAAAGAAATACAGCTCATTATTGTAAGTCAGTGTTCGTGTTTGATAGCTGATAGACTGCATCTGGTCCTCAAAATTAATCTATCTGGCCTGCCAGCTTTGGAGAGATGAGGTTTGGCTGGTGAGGCAGCAGGTGCTGACTGAAAACATGCATTTATTTCTGGCCAGATACTTGGAGGTTTTATTTGTGTTTGCTGTGTTTACATATGAAGTGGCTGAGAAGTGCATCTTGCCTCTTGTGCTGTGTTTTTTGGTTTTTTTTTTTTTTGTAAAGTCTGGGAGTTTCTGTTGCCACAGACCACGAATTCCTGAATTGAAATATGTGTTTATGATGTTGTTAGGTCAGATAAAATGTTTGCTACATCCTTAGTAAGAATGACCTACTGTCGTCTTACATGGTTCATTATGCTACTCACATTTCTTACTTATATGTATTCAGAGTCCTGACCTGTTAACCAAATAACCCCTTTTGGGCATTTTTAAATTTCTAAATATGTGTGAACATATCCTTTTGTAACAAAGAGAGTTCATGTGGAATTAAAGAGTTAATGGGAAGATTGTGATTTTGCTTTTGGGACTTGTGTCTGGATTTTATTTCTTCATAACACGTGAGCTGAGGATGTAAATCTGGTGACTTCCCTTGGTTTTCAGTGGAAAATATTTCCATCTACAGGAGTGTGCTAAATCAATTTCATCATATAGGAATTTGTTTCTTTCAGAATTCCATTTCTCTGTACCACTTGCCTTTTTTGCTGCAATTAGCCTCTCCTAGTTTCTTGTTTTGGATGATCGTTCTTTCATCTGTGTGGCCTCTGAAAGAAGTATCTGTAGTTATCATTGTCACAGTGATATGTAAGCTGTGTTGGTATACTTTTTTCCACAAATTCCAAATAGTGAGTGCATAAGGGAAGTTGAGATTGCTTGCCTCTAGGTGATTGATAATTAATGTCTATTCATCAACTTTTATTTGGATTACCCATGAAGTTGTTATTTGAAATTGTTCTAGAAGATTTTAAGAATTTCTTGTTACCATTTTTTTTTTTTAATAAAAGCAAGGTAAATATCTTTGTATACTAGGCATTGTATGTGAGTGTTAAAAAATATTCACCTTCCACTGTAGTTAAAACTGTCAGGTCTGTAATGTCAGTCAAATCTTCAGTTCTCTGGTCATTTATCTTGTGCATTTATATGCATTTGTCAGCAGACTTAGTTTTGCTTCTTTTTCATGTAGCCACATTTCTCCTGTAGTCTCAACCAAGTCAAGTTTTTAATCTTTGTGTTGCAAAGAAAAATATTTCCATTAAGCAGAAATGTATTTCCTGATCATTTTCCAATTTTATTTATACTATTAACTGACAAGGAAAACTATCTTCCTTAAAAAAAAAAAAGTTACAAATGCAAAGCTTTGATAAGTGCCTATAATAAATAGTAAGGTTGCAAACCATTCACTCAGGATTTGCCTGAGGTCTGGCTTCCTCTGTAAAAACTGTTGTTATTGTTTCTGTGCCTCACACCTCTTTGTCATTTCAGTCACTTTCTCAACCATTGTCTACCTTCTCTATTGCTTCACTTTTCCCAGCTTCTTGAAACTGAGAAGGATTTGATTTCATGAAATTTGAAACACGGCATTTCTTACAAACCTTTAGTTAAAACGTATGGATTTATCCAGTCTCATGTTGCCTTAATCTGGTGACGAAGCAGCATGCACTGAACTTTTTCCATGGGCCTCCAAAGGGCTGATTTCCTTCCCAAAAGCTGTTGTGAGTTTAAAGACTTAAAGTGACCTTTACTATGTGTATTCAGTGCTACCTTGAGCAACTGCAGCTATGGCACTATTCCTACTGGTGTATCTGTAAGATCAGTACTAATTTCTCCCCTGATATTTGCTGCTGATGTTAGATCCTGCATCAGTGCATCTGGATCAAACATGCCTCTTTTTCTCAGCAGCAGAGCTAGTTTTTTTACCAAGTCTGTAGAGCCTCCCTCCCTGGTATTGATGGATGGCATTTCATATTGAGTGTAATAACTTAATTGTTATTTCTGTAGTCAGCTGCTCCTTCAGCTTTGTTTTCCTCCTCAAGGTCAGGGATAATGGTACTTTTACACCATCTGGCAGCACTGCTGACTTTGCTCTACATTTTCTCTCATTCTCTGAAGTTTTATGAAGATAAAAATGATGCTGTTGGATGGTATGTCAAAGTACATATACTATATTTCCTATTTGACTTGGCAAGTCACGATCTCTATGTAATACAATCACATATTGCTGGAATGCAGTTTTAGGAAGTTAAAGTATGGGTGTTGGAAGTCCAAAGTTCTCCATAGTAGGCAAAGACCATTTGCATTATGTAAAGCCTATACAACAACCATTATTACCCATTGCTCATGTGCATCAGCTGTTAATACTGACCAGCAAGTTGTGCTGTGAAATGTCTGATTTGCATGCTTTTCCTTGAGTTCTCATTGATTGCCTACTTAACTGGGCTTTCTATCTCTAATTGTACATAAATTCTACAAGATTTAGTTAGCTCATACTCTTGTTTTATTCTTTAACAACATAACATTGACTACATCATGTAAGAGGAAAGAAGACAGTTGTGTAGCTGAGGTTGGACAACAATCTACCACTTAGTCTTTCAACCAAGCATATCATTATACTCCAGATATAAACTGTGTGCAGGTCACAGTGCAGGCAGGGTAAAATACAAGTGTGGGTTTCTGAGTTTTGGTTTTTTTTCTATAAAATGTAGGATACTGTAACAGGCTTCCTAGTAATGTCAGCTGCAAAATAGTAATTAGCCTTTTAATTAGCATTTTGTTTCTTCTGTTAGGTTTTAGCCATCAATCTGCTCAGTGCATTGACACTTCTTGTAACACAATCAATCTTTCACCCTGATTTTGCCTTGCAGGGAGGAGAGCCTTTGGACTCTCCTAGGCTCTATTCTTAGTGTTCTGAAGAATGTGACAGCAGCTCTTGCATGTGCATCTCTCCTTGTCTCCTTCACAGACAGCTGGTTGTTGCCTGACGCGAGGGCTTGTATTCAGTGGGTGAGAAGCAGTGCTCCCGGGCACATTCCCTCTCCTTCTTTCCGGGAATGAATGAGTTTGCCATCTGGGAAGGTCGGTGCAGCCCCTTTGTATGCGGCTAAACCGGCTAAACCCAGCACCTGCCCACCGGGTGGCAGCATCCTGTCGCAGGCCTGATGCTGCTGTGCTGAGCAAGCTCTTTCTCTACTTTCTCAGGGCATTTGAAGAGAAGCTAAAATCTCATTGTTTTCCTCTGGCTGTCTTCATCATTTTTCCAAAGTGACAGTACATTCTTCATAGATCAGGACATACACTGAATTTTGTGTTTTTTCTTGTTGCCACAGTTGCCAAGGGTGATATTTTGCTCATTCAAGCCTTGATGATTTGGAAGAGGGCAGAGTTTTCATTTTAATCCTTCTGCAGGAGGACAGTTTGTCAGTAAATCTCGGGCAGGGTAAAAGAGTTGTTCAGGTACTTACTTAGTTGTGGTTAATGATATCATTACCACCACCTGTCCCCTACTTCCTCCCCTATGCCATAGAATATTCTGACACATTTTGCAATTTCTGATTTTCTTCCCAACTTATTTTGCGCACAAAAATGTCCTTTGTTCAGTGAGAATTGTTTCATAAGGAACAATGGCAGATGATAGCTATTTTGGAATTAAGCATTACACATAAAGGAAAAAGAATTATAGAAAATCCTCTGGCTTTATGAATAGGAGTTGGTTACCACACTTAAAGTTTCTCATAATATGAAACACTTTTATGAAGGATGAGCTTTAAAGCTTTTCTCTTTAAAAAGAACATGTTTAGCTCAGTGTAGTATTTTGTAGGTTTTTTTGAAGTAGTACTCTTCTGCATATTCTTAATTGAAAAGTTTTCATTTTATAGAATCTGAGTGACATGTTTTCTTCCAAGTTAAACATGGATCTGTCCAAAAATGTTAGGAAGAGTGGGCAGCAGTGACAGACACTAAGTGATGTTTCCTTACTTGTGTTCACAGAATTCTTTTTTAAAAGGTAAAATAACTTAATAGAACAAGGCAAAGGTGCTTTGTGTTAATTCCTGTCTTTGAAATAAAAAATTCTCATCCTTTATAGCCTGTTATATTTATAAATGTTATTAAAGTCTTGAGAATGTCAAGGCTGAATTATTGGAAAGAGATTATGTGCATTGTGTGACATGTTTTTAGTATGCATAGTTTTTAGCCTGTCTTAATTAAATATTTCAGTTCTGGTTTCACTGACCTGGAGACTCAGTCACTGAGGACTAAAGTTTTCTCAAATCTCTTTTTGTAGTCTGACCTGAAATGTGTTCAAGATGCAAAAGGAGGCTCATTCTACAGAGACCATTGTCCTGTGTTAGGTAAGCTGAAGTAAATTTGTGTTGATTTGCATTTGGTATCAGTGTGCCAAGGGGATGGCAAGGGAGCTTTTAAGAGTTCATTAAGTTATAAATTGTGTTGTGTGCCCTGTGCAGTGTATTTCTAAAAAGCCAAACATAGCTGTTCATTCTTAGAGAATTGGCTTAAATATTAAGAGATATAATAAATCTAACTCCTTGCACAAAAGCACTGTAGTTTGATTGACACCAGAGCTTTTATGTGTCCAGATATCTAACACCACTAATTTAAGATCCCAATTAGAGCCCATAGTGGGACTTGTCACAATTATTTAGCATTTGCCAGTGTCACTGCTATTTCCCTTGAAAACTCAACAAGAAACACACAGTTCTGTTGCCAGAGGTTCCAAAGTTTTTTTACCTGTTAGCCCCTGTGGTTGCAGAGGCATTGGTGTGGTGTCACCATCCCTGGAAGTGTTGAAAACATGTTGATAGGGTACTTGGAACAGAGTTCAATGTGAACGTGGTGGTGGGGCTTGGTTGGTCATTGGACTTGAAAATCTCAAAGGTCTTTTCCAACCTTAACAATTCTATGATTCTCAGAAATTAACTTCCATTCTTTAAATTGCTTGGAAAATTAGTATGGTGATGTAAACGTTTTTTTTCCCCCTTACTCCCTTTCAGGTGAGCAAAATGGTAACAGAAACCCTGGTGGGCTGCAAATAGGTGACCTTGTAAACATTGACCTCGACTTGGAAATTGTGCAATCTTTGCAGCATGGTCATGGAGGATGGACTGATGGCATGTTTGAAACTTTAACAACAACTGGAACAGTTTGTGGCATTGATGAGGACCATGACATTGTAGTACAATATCCAAGTGGCAACAGGTTTGTTTTATATCCTTTATCATTGCTTCTCACAAACTTCTATTGCCTTCAGTGCTTGTGATTACTTGGTGCCAGAAGCTTTCTCTTCTCCTTTTGTGTCTGTTAAGATTTCCTTCTAGATGTGTAACGAGGACTTAACTTCTAGGATGCTTTAGCGGGAAAAGGAATTCTGCTGCCTCTCATTTGTGAAAATTTGAGTCCAAAAGAAGAAATTACGTTCTAGACTATTGTGTTTTAAGCAGTAACTTCCTTTTTAATTAAAAACTATCTATCCCATGGTTTCAAGGGGCAACGTAATAGCAGTTCATTGTGGGTTTTCAGGAAAATAGTTTAGGAGGACAGGTGACAAATTTCAGGGGGGGATCTTTTCTAAACTAGAGTTACTTTTGTTCAAAGGAATTATTATTTTATTATTCAAAGGAATGTTAGTTTATGTAAAATACAGACCAAGAATAGGAGGTACTGGGGAAGCCAAAACTACTCCCTGCAAGCAGTTCAGGTTTGAATTTTGCTTAGCTGCATCCATGTTAATAAGACAAACCCAGCGATATAGCATGGCCACATAGTTTTTTGTTCTCTTGCTCTCAAGTATTTGGCTTATCTTTAAAAAGTAGCAGCTGAATGGAATATCATTTCAGTTGCATATGGAGTTTGACCTGTTCAGTTTGTCCAGAAAGAATTAACAGTGTACTGTTTATTCAGGATATCCCTCAAGATATTTCTGCTAATACTGCAAAGCAATCATAACAAAGCTGTTTTCCCAGTTAAATGGATGCAAGTGGCTTTTCTTCTGTCAGTCATGTCAGCAGCTGTCATGTCAGGAGCTGCTCTGTCTTTTGGTCTCCTCCCTGACTAAACAGCTAAATGCCTTTAAATCAGTAAAATTCAAACTACCAATAGGATACTTTGATTGAAATTTGAGGTATATCTGGGACATCTATTTAATTGAAAAATACTGTTATAACTTAATGTTGCATCTTTTGACTTGGGGGGAAGGGCCGAAATTCTGTCTTCTTCCTATGTTGTTTCCTGACAGTTCAGTCGTAGAGACAACTTGGATCTGCTGCTTTTCAGCCAGTTATTTCCTATCCCTGGAAAAATAAAGCAACCATATAGCTACTTTCAGGACTTTTACATTGCTGTCAGCTTGCTTCTCCTTAGGCATGATATTTCTTAATTGCCTTTACAAATATATATCTCTGAAGATTTTCCTTGAAATTAATTAATGAACCACAATTAATGAATTAATGAGGCAAGTTTATGGACAAAAAATGGATAACAGCAAATATAGTATCCATAGTATCCAGTTGCAGAAAGTTTGTAGGCATACAAGCAGAAACTTGCCCAACAGGTAATTTTTAAACATACATTTTGCTTTGTGTGTTCAATACCTACTTTAAATGATTCATTGTTTAGGTGGACATTTAATCCAGCTGTTCTCACCAAGGCCAACGTTGTCCGAAGTGGAGATGCTGCTCAAGGTGCAGAAGGAGGTACCTCTCAATTCCAAGTGGGCGACCTCGTTCAAGTATGTTATGACCTGGAGCGAATCAAGCTTCTCCAGAGAGGTCATGGAGAGTGGGCTGAGGCAATGCTTCCAGTGAGTAGCTGTGTATTGCATTCATAGAATGGTCAAGCTTGTGCAGTATTTCTAGTTATTATTGGTAATGTACCTGGAGGCTGCAGCAGTCTAAAAGGGATTTTCTTTTTAAGTTTTCGTCAAAAGCAGTGTAATACTTGCTCAGGTGCAGCAATCTGCTTATCAAATGAAACCTATGTAAAGACAGTAGTGATTATGTTGTTAAATAATGGACTTAATAAAATTTATACAATATTAAAACCAAAATACTTGGAAATTGGAATGTTTTATTTGCCTTTGATGTTTTCTTTAATTCAGACTTTAGGTAAAGTTGGTCGGGTTCAGCAGATCTATTCAGACAGTGACTTAAAGGTAGAGGTTTGTGGGACGTCTTGGACCTATAATCCAGCAGCTGTCTCGAAGGTGGCATCTGCAGGATCTGCTATAAGTAATGCATCTGGTGGTAAGTTTGAAGAAAACTAGTAATATTGCCATATGTATGGCAAGTAATTGTGTTAATTTAAAATTTGTTATTAGGCATTAATACACTGTGTATATGCAAGGTTAATAATAGCTTTGGAGTTTGGGTAATTGAAGTTTTATGTGAGAAAGATTGGAAGAAAAGCTTGCAGTTAATATGGAGATGGTATATTGATCAGGTGCTTCTGTTTGGTCACAGTGCAGGTGTCTCTTCGGAGGTCCACTCTAAGGACTTCAAAATGGTTGGAATGGACATCAGATTGAAATAGGGACTGAGGCATGCAGAGAGTGTCACTGGCAGTAACAAGCAGCCTACTTGTTCAATAGGTGGTTTAAGATAGCAGACACAGGCAAAGGATCTGTTGCAGGTGGTTATTATAACTCAGGATATTTTTTTTTTTTTAATTTCTGTCTTAAAATTTAGTCAGACATCCTTTGACTAATTACGGTGGGAATTTTTGGTGTCTATGTAATCAAACTTCAGTTTTGTTGAACATGCTGTCATTCATACAATAACAAGGCAGAAAGACTGTCCAGCTTGTTTTGGTGCTCTGTTGGCACTTTTCAATTGAAACTAGAGTTTTTTCTTTTTTTAGTCATAGCTAGTTACTCTTTCCTCTTCACATATTTGCTTTAATGCCAAGAAAACTTTCTAAATAGTTTTCTAGATTTTTTTCCTAAGGAGGCATAGATGCAGTGAGTTTTCTCAATAAAGAACCAAGTACAGTGGCCATAAAACTATCTAGAAGAGTAATACAACTTAAGTGTTTCAAATCACAGGAGACAGGCTATACCTAATATTAGAAAGTCTGTAATAGCAATACATAAGTTCATGTTTTTACCTTGTCCTGCCCTTTTGTATTTTGTAAAAGAAAAGCTATTTGAGCTATTTGTGGTGCAACCAGCTTTGTTCTGACGTGTCTAATGTGGCAATCTCCATTGTCTAAAGGGTACTAGGGTGCAGCTCTTATTTCAAACTCAAGTCATTTTACAGCTGCTATGTTATGGTAGTTTGTGTATTACTATGTACATGGCCTTAGAAACAAAACAAATGTAGCTGGGGTTTTTTTCTGTTCTTGTGTAATTAGAATTGTAATCTTAGTTGTCCTTTGGTTAACAATTACAGAGAGATTGTCCCAGCTATTGAAAAAACTATTTGAAACCCAAGAATCTGGAGATCTCAATGAAGAATTGGTTAAAGCTGCTGCCAATGGAGATGTTGCTAAAGTGGAAGACTTGCTAAAGAGGCCAGATGTAGATGTGAGTGTTCTGTTTTGGGGGTATCTCTTTTGGGGGGCCTCTAGTACTAAAAGAAGTGCAGCTGTTCTGAGTACTCCTTGCCAGTTGGTAGTGTCTTCTCAGAAGTAATACAGCTAATTCCACTGTCTCTTCTCCCATTTGTTGTCCTGTGAAATGTGTGTGGGCTGTGTGAACACACAGCTGTACATACTTTCTTGCTGGACAGATTTTGTAGTCTTTTGTCTGCCATCAATTAAGAAACTTTTGAACCGCTGGCTGCCAGAGTTGGTGCAGAGTACCAAATGTTCACAATTACTGAAGGGTCTTCAAATGCTTCTTTTTTCAGGGGGGATAGAGAAAGGAGGATAGTTTTTTCTGGATGTTTTTACTGTTGTTGTGAGTTTGTTTTGTTTAATTAACTCACAGAGTAAATAATCTAATCTGTTCTCTGTCACATTTCTTTTACCAACTTGTCTGATACTGAAAATTCTAAAAGAAAATGCTTTGTAATTATACGAGTTTGTTTAGGGAATGTATTTTAAAGTTACAGTCTTTATCACTACACCAGTAGTAATGCTTGCAGATAGGAGTCTGAACTTTTTTGGTTCTGAGCACTGATTTTTAGATTAAGATTTTACAAAACATGGGTTTTTGTTCAGACTCTCTCCTGTTGCCATAAATTTGGCAAGGAAGTTACATATAAATCTGAGACTTGTTCTCAAAAATCTTTCCAGGAATTACCCAAAGATGAATGTTTTTAATTCATGTATCATTAATGTTTTAATGTTTGATAAAAATCCATTTCTTCATTTTTCCTTCAGTCTAGCTAATACAGAAATGAAATAGAGAAGTTTCAGGTGATCTATATATGCTAAGAAGGCATCTTAAAATTGTTCATTTGATTCTGTGTTGTGTTTGCTGTTGCTTTAAGTTTTCTACTAGTAAACAGCCTCACAGGTGCATGTGTGTGTGTCTTGAAACTCACCTTCAAGTGTTGGCATTCCAGGTGAATGGGCAATGTGCTGGACACACAGCTATGCAAGCTGCAAGCCAGAATGGCCATGTTGACATTTTGAAGTTGCTTCTGAAACAGAATGTGGATGTAGAAGCAGAGGTAACCTAAAAATTTCAAAATTTGCTTTGTGTGTCCTTAAACTTTGTTACATGCATAACACTTCTACTCAACTTGCCTTCTTTTTTAAATGCCGGAGTGATAAACTGCTTTTATTAGTGTGATTATGTACCTAAATTAGACTCCTGCTAACAGTATTATAAAGAGTTAATATCTAATACTATAACACTTCTTATTAAATGAAATATAGCTACTAACAGGATAGAGCTATGTAAGCAGTATGCAATGAAGCCCCTTCTTTCTTTCCTTTGGTTTCATTTCAACAGTAGAAGGCAATGGGAACTCTGCCTGTGGCATTGAGGGCGAAAAAGATGTTGTCAGATGCTGCATCTCTAAGTTCAGAGGCTTGCCATGCTTTTTATATATACAAAGATCAGTTAGGAGAAATGTTTCAGTTCTTAACTAAAACAAGTTTAAGCAGAAAGTAATAGCAGTATCTTTGGGTAGAAACTGCCAGCTCTGTGTCCAGTTTTTTCAGTGTCTTGTATTTAAACGTCACTAAAAACAGAAGGGTGTCTCTTGTTTAGGTTTTTAGAATAATGTTCATGACAATTATCTATCAGCAGACTGTGATATTTGCATTTTGAATTGATTTTTACTCATTTACTTACACAGAACGCACTGACACTGATATTGCAACCATTTCTCATTTTGCACACGGCAAGAGACACAAGAAGGATCTGTCAAATGTGATGTATTAAGAATAAAAACTGAAGACTAGTGGGATGCTGAGAAATTAATTGTGCACCCGGTTGTTGGTTGCATAGCAGAAGAATAGCTTTACATGCGGGGGCGTCTAGTATTATATTGTATTTGATATACAGAAGTTACAGAATGTTAAAACATTAATGAGGCAATGTAATTCTTGGAATTAAAATTATTTTATATTTACAGATACACCATTAATTTAGAAAGCTTTCATGCTGGCTTAGATTGATACAATACATACTTGGTCTGATTTCTGTGAAATAACTTCATGTTAAAAGTAGTGCTTTCACTGCACTACAAAGTTAAATACTGTTAAAATTAGCCTAAACCTGCTTTTTGTCTAAACTGTGGCATTCAGAGCTGCCATGTTAATTAAGTGGTGGACTGAAGGGAGGGTTAGAAGCATTAAAGAGGTAGGTAGAAGCACTACTTAAACAGCTTGAAGGCAATACACTAGGTAATGTGCTAGCACTAGAATTGTGGAGAGTTCATGTCTACTCAGGCTTCAGAAGCACCATTACACTAGCATAAAAAAAATTGTCAGGGATTTTACTTGACTTTTAAAGCCATCTTCACATAACCGTGTTGCTGAAGTGAAGATGGTATTTCCATTTGATTATATAATTGCCTTGGTTATAATATTAATAATTTTAATAATATTATTAGATTTGTAGTTATATCTTTCAGACTTTAAAAATGTAAGCTGTTTATCAATACTTATATATATATATAATATTTATAAACGTAATTGTTTATAAAATGCAAAGGTTCAGCAGAACTATCCCATTAAGCAGATAGCAAAAATGTAATCCATTTACTTCACTGTTGTGGCCTGAGGCATGGAAGCAATGGATAAAAATCCTTACTTTCCTTACTTTATAGCTAAGTTGGAGGTTTTTACACTTACAGTCATTTCTTCAGAGTATATAAGTTCATTATGACATTTTATGGGAATATCCTTATTATTGTCTCCTGTGTTTTTCTCTGATGTCTTAATGCAGTCTTCAAGTGGCCTCTGTTTAGTCAGAGAACAGTTGGCTATAGGCATAGCTCAAAAAACCTGATGTAGCTATTGCATAGTAAGAATATGTAACCTTCTAGGCTGAAGACATTAATGGTTGTCAGTTATTAACAGTATTATACTGTTGGCATGTATAGAAATGTAGTACTTTTAATATTTAGATTTTTATCTAAGTGTAAATGTGAATCTTAAAGACAGATTATTTACTAGCTGCTAGCTTTTTGTAGATGAATTATTGCTATTGGGTAGGATTTAGTTCCTGAGATTATTTGTTTTGATGCTAAAAAAAGGGACCACATGATTTGGACCTCTGCTCATTAAAACAGGAATTCTATACATTAAGACTTGATAAAATCAGGTGGTTGTGTATAAAATTGAAATATGGTAAAACTAAAATATTCAGTAATTATGGAGTTTCATCCATAAATATCTTGGTATACTTTTCAGACTGCAAATACGAAAAGACAAATTACCATACCTCTGTGAAACCAAGTGCTCTGTAAATACAAGTCTTGTAGCAGTTTAGGACTACTGGCACACTCTTGATAAGGTTTGCCTCATAATGATCCTTATAACCAGATGAAAAATATACAGAAGGTCCCCTTTCTGATCCTTTCCCCTTCCAAATGGACAAGCTTTGGCTTCTTTTGACAGTTGCTTTGTGTTAGATGAGCCTGAGTAAGAATCCTGCAATCTGAGAAGGCAACTTGGTAGCGTGAGTTGATTTGGAAGGAATAAAAGTATCTTTTCTAAAGGCTGTTGAAACTGCTGTGTAGTGCCCTTTTATCTTGAAAACCATATCCATATTTTCAAAAAGATACATTTGATAATTAGGGGATAAGTCTTCTTCCATCATTTTAAATGCTGTAACTAGTCTCATTGTGCAAATACAGTTTATGTTAAGATCTATTAATTTTTGCGTTAGTCTAAAATATATTAGAAATGTACCATATATAATAAAAAATATTTTTGAAAGTTATTGCTGAAGAAGCAAATTGATGAGAAATCCAAGTTAACTCAGGAGAGACAGTGAGCCCTTGATCAGTCATGATTTTATTTTACAATTTTCAGTGTTTCTGTTTTCAAAATTGAATCCTACAAATGCATATTTACATTAAACTGTGCAGAAATACTCAGAAACTAGCATATGGAAGCTATTTCATCATGTATAACTTCCTTTTTACTTCTATCTTTTGTATGCTGTCATTAATGCTGAAATCACTTGATTGATATTTTAAAATGTTTCATGTTGTACAGTCAACTTCTATTAATGTTAAAATAGCCTAAACTGACACATTTAACTTTCACATTTTAATTCTCAATTAGTGTGAAACTGAAACAAACTGAATCAGAGTTTTAATGCTGTGAATCATCAACACAGAATCAGAACTTCTAGTTAATGTCAGCATCAGTCACAAATGTCCTTCAAAAAAGGTTTATTAAGTGAAAACCAAGACATATAATAAATCCTAATAAATAATAACTTAGTTGAATGAACAAGGAACTACTCATGTCTTGCACTATGATTTGGAATCTGTAACACTTCTCAGGTTACAGGAGGAACCGCCCTGGGATATTAAATGTAATACTGTTTGGGCACTGGATTTCTTTTGTGGGTTTTTTGGTACTTTTGTTTTGGGTTTTTTCTTGACAGTGGTTGTTTTGTAGTAGAAACCCAAATGAAGCCATTTGAGTTTGGTGAACAAGCCACACGAAGATTCAGGCAATAGTTGTATATGCTGTACGATATCATATGTTGTAGAACATGTGTGTTTATATATGAAGTGATTCTTCATCCTCTATTGCTGCACTTTGACAAATTATTTAATTAGGTATTTTAATGGTAGTCTCATTTTTCTTACTACATCAAATATGGACAGTTGTTAGTTGAAATAATCTTTTTTAAATGCAAAGGAAATGTGAAATATACCAGGTTAAATGAATGTTTCCACTTCAGGACAAGGATGGAGACAGGGCTGTCCATCATGCAGCCTTCGGTGACGAGGGTGCTGTGATTGAGGTTTTGCACCGAGGCAGTGCAGATTTGAATGCTCGCAACAAGCGCAGGCAGACTCCACTCCATATTGCTGTCAACAAAGGTCATCTGCAAGTTGTCAAGACTTTACTGGACTTCGGCTGCCACCCCAGTCTCCAGGTAGGGACACATTTTAATGTAGGGTCACTTCTGAGCTACTGAATTGTATGATTTGCTGCATGTGGGTGATAGAAAAATTGTGGTAAATGGGATTGAAAGGAACAATATTATAAAGTTGTCTGTCTCAAACTTTACCCCCACCATGTGATCAACTGTAACAGAAATGCTGTTAAGTCTGTTTGTTTTCTTGACAGCTAGATTGACACCTAGTTTATTCTGTAGTTGATACTAATTGGTATTTTTACAGTCTGTAGTTATTTCTAATTGTTAACTTTCCTTCCTGATTAATTATTCTTATATTGAAACACAACACTGTACTTCTGCAAGCTACAGTTTAGACGCTGATGATACTGTGGAATGTTTTGTTAAAAGAAACCTTTTATTTTTTTCCTAAAATAGATCTATCATTGATAGAACTACTTAGTCAGATATTTCAAATATTCAGCTTTTTATGTAGAAAGCCCTCATGTGTAGGATCTCAAGTACCAAAATTTCACAGGGAATTTCGTCTGTAGTGAAGGTGATGGATGCAGTAGCTTAAGTGCAATGTCCTGTTTAGACGGTAGAGGGAAAATGTGATAATCAGATAAGCAGGTATCCACACTGCTGAATGCAGCTGCATGAACTGCATTAGTAAAACCAATGAGAATGGGTAAGTTTGAAGAGATTTGCATCAGAAAGAGCTGTAGTGGCCTGGCGAATCAAGATATGCAGTAACGAGACATTGCTTTTTGCTTTGCCATGTCAATAATCAGATTTTTTTCTAACTGTGTCCTCATAAAAGAAGATGAGCAAAAGCTTTTTTGAAATTAATGAGCATAGTGATTGTTTATTTATCTCCTTCTACCTGACTCTTAAGGTATTGTCTTGATCTTGCTGAGGTTGAGCTGTTATATCAATCCAGATGCTGTTTAGTGTTTGTTGAACAGTAGGTATAATAAGGAGTCTGATGTATTGAGACCAGTAAAGGGTGACTGTAAGTCACATAGGAACTATGGGTAGCCAAAGTGGATTTGCCTGAGTTCAAATTACAGAATTTTGTTTCAGTTGAAAAGGTCAATAAAATGGTGTAAGGATGCTCCATCTGGAAAATACAATTGGCTATTGAAAAAAAATGAACTTCCAGATTCAGCATATGTGCTGAGATACTGTGATATGCAAATGTGAGTAGGTGATTGATTTTGTCAATGAGAGCACAGGGGAGTAAGACTGAGGCATGACTGGAATTTAATTGGCCAGCGCTCTACTGCTGTGGCCACTTCACTGTGTAAACAGTAACATATGTTAGTCTGTAAATAGGAAATTCAGGAAATATGATCATTTAAACCAAATCCAAGCTACATGATTTAGTTCTGGCAAATTGGTTCACAGTGGTTCAAGTGTTTCCATATTTTGGCACTTTTTGTTCAGCAAGTTTTGATTCTCACTGTAGAGATCTGTTTTCGTACTAGTGTATTGCTAAAATGTTCGGTTTCTGTGTTAGCTTGCAGTTGAGTCAATGTTGGTGACAAAAGACTTCCTGACTTATGTGGTGCAAGAATTCTACTGGAAGCATAAATCTGGAGATTTTGCCTATGTAGCTGCAAATAAGCTTAAATGGATGTGGTTTTCTCACTGTTAGTCTAGAGCATTTCTCTTCAGACCAGGCTTTTGAGTCCTTGCATAAGTAATATACAAAATGCTTCTAGGAGTAAGGAGTATTTTTTCCTTATACGGGATATTTGAAAACTAAAGCATCAAGCTAGAAGTATAAATTCTTTGCCTGATCAATTGTGCTGTCAAGTATTACCATGTACATTGTGTAATATGCCATAACAAGTTAAAAGCTTAATACTGCTTCTATGACATTGGCTTTTGCTTCATGGAAAATTATATGCTTCAGTTAAAACAATAGATATGCCTGCTTTTAGTACCTGGACTGCATTTTATTTTGATTTGCCTATGCTTTTATGTCACACTGCTATTTTGGTATTGTATTCTACATAGTTAATTGCTGGCTAAAGTTAGCATTTATTACTCAAAATTCCATGCCTCATTCCACCTGACTAGTCTTCCCTCTGTTACATTAGTTTTTGTTGTCCTGTTATTCATAAATTGTAAGTAATTTTCCTAGAGATATTGTAGCATCTTTTTAATGTGGATGCATACAAAAACTGACGCAAACTGTTTCTGATTTTAGGATTCTGAAGGAGACACTCCACTTCATGATGCAATAAGTAAAAAGCGTGATGATATCCTTGCTGTACTCTTAGAAGCTGGAGCAGATGTTACTATCACCAACAACAATGGGTTTAATGCTCTTCACCATGCTGCCCTAAGAGGAAACCCTAGGTACAGATTTCTTTTTTAAGATTGTTTTTTATTGTATGTAAAAGGAAAACAAGTACGCGTAAGAGTAGAGCTAAGGTATTCTTTCAGAGGAGTCTTAAATCTGCATGTAGTTGTATTTCTTAAATGTTGATGTTGCTTAGCTATGCCTCTTTCTAATTCTTGGAAGCCCTTACTAGAATGAAGCTAAAAGTCTGCTCAGTTTAATGCTGTATCCAGATAACTCCAAATTCCTGATAAATTTTCTGTCATGGCTATAATATTTTGCCAATAAAAGTTTTGATGAATAAGTTAGTAAGATCTTGAAGATGGTATTTTGACATAGGATGAAAATAGTAAGTACTGCCATGTTTCCCTTCTTGAGTATTTGAGTTGATAAAGGCATTTGAGTTTTTTACAAATACTTATTTGTGGATAAGTATTAAGTAAACCATTACAGTTCTAAAGCACTTTCTGGATTGTTGCATTAGATTATATTTGTCAGTATTTGAAACAGTTAATTACATTTTCACAGACGTATATCTAGAAGGAATTTTGTATTTCATCTTTTATATACCAGCTCAACTAAAAAATTCATTTTAAGGCACGATTTGTTTTATACTAGCTGCATTCTATATGTCTACATTCAATTTTCAGTTAAGATAGCTTTTGAAAACAACTGCATAGATGGAACTTCAAAGAAAAGTTGTGTTGCTGATTCCTTATTACATTGTGGATAAATGGTATTTGTCAAAGCTGTCATGCTAACAAGACTTGAATAATACTTTATCCTCGGGTGGAGTATTTAGTATAGTATTCTTCACAAAAGAAGAAATGTGTGTTTCCCTGTTTACTAGTAAATTCAGCTTTTCAGTTGAGAGAAGTTGGAGAAATAATGCTGTAAATTTATATAAATTTCACCCATTATTAATACATGGGATTAAAATCTAGATTAGTCTCAAAGCATAACTATGAAGTCTGATGGTTAAAAAGCAAACATAATCATCTGTGTTTATGGAATGGAATAATTTCATGAGTAAAAACAGTGGTTGGAAGTGTTGATAGGAGAATAAATGTTTACTGTTTTCTACAGTACTCGTAAAAGGTCTTTAAGAGAACATGTCAAGGACCAAGTGAAGGGAGCTTACTTTTGGCATTCAGAAGACAGTTCTTCCAAGTCTCATTTGGTAACTTTTCCTCTAAAATGAATTCTTCCTAGTTACATAACAGCATTAGCCAGGAGCAGTGTTTCTTGTCTCAGTTACCCTGTTGGGGTATTTTTTTGTTTGGTTGGGTTTTTTTTCTGCAGTGCTTTTCCTCAGCTCTTGTGGTAGTTGGTCTGTGTGACCATAATCTCAAGATGAGATGCAGGGAAATTGTATGGGGGGGAAAATGTTTTTCATAGGCATGTGCTGGAGATTTTTCCATGGGTGAATATTTTAGAAGTGGCAGACCATTCATTTAATGGAGGGATCCAAGTTGTAGTTCAGACTGGGTTAGTTTGATGGTTGGTAGAATGTGGAGTTTAGTGAAGTTTTAACCACAATCCTTCCTCTTTTACAGAAGTTTTTATTGGAAGTATTGGCAAATGTTTCCAGTATTAGTGATTTGAATGCTGTGTGGGTTCCCTCCACACATGAGGTTTCACTTGTATCTAAAACAGATACTTAATATTATTCTTTGGTTGCAGTTCAATGTGAGCACTGCTCAAGCATGTAGAAAAGGAATTTTGTCTCCCATCACAGAAAGAGTAGTTTCATCTAAAATATCCAATGCTCACAGCATTAGATTTTTTACCCATCAGCCTGGGAAGAAATAATTGAAAATGAAACCAAAATAAATCTATTTTGATTTCTCCCCCTGGCCAAAAATTGTCATAACAGTTTCATTCATCTAGGAGTTGAGTTTTCTATCCCTCAAGACTTCAGTGATACTCTTTTGTTTCGTTGTTGATTTTGTAGTTCTGCCACTTGCCTGTTTCTGAATGAAACCAAGGTTTTTGTACTTGCCACTTTGTTTTTCTAATTTGATATAGAACAATGGCTATTACTGATCTGTTAAATACACTAATCACAAGCTATTTAAAACACTGTTAAAAATAACCCCCTCATCTTTAGCTTGTTACTGCTGTGGGTCACAGACAGTATGTAATAGGTTCTGCTTGAAACCTTTCTTTAAGACCTATCTTTCCTCATCTAAGCTTCTCTGCTCCACCTAAACTGGAGTTTTTGCGGCTTTGAGTTGTGGTGCCTTTTATTAATACAATGCATTAATTTCTCCTTATATTCAAATATATAGATATATTATGTAATTTCTATATTATTTTATAAAACTTAAACACGTATTCATGTGTGTGTATAGATGTGTATGCATTTGTGTGCATAGCTATAATTCTAAAAATTAAAAACATGCTTTGTATGCAAGAATTAATGAAGTTTACATACATCTTCCTTGTTGAGGATAATAAAATAAATGCATGTTGTAAGTGCATGAGTACCACAATAAAAGGAGGTTGATTTCTGTAGTATTTTTTCTAAATGTCAAATAGGTGTTTGGAACCAAATTCTTTTTCAGAGCAAAACTTCTTGTTTCTTGAATTCTGACCTTTATAAATAATAGGAAGATAAAACCTACAAATTATGCTGAGAAGAACATTCCAAAGTTTTTAATTTTTCATATGGAAAAAATACATTCTATTTTAAATGTTGGAATATTGGATAAATATTATAAGAAAGATAGCAATTTATGTCAAATAGCTTAGATTTTCTCAGCACTTTATCTTCCATGGCAGTTTGGCTGTGTTTTCCACAAGTCAAGGTACAGTGTGTTTCAGAGAGCATCCTATTCTTAGTAGAATATGCCTCCTTTTCATGTTTTGCTTCTCTTTGTACCTTGTGAATTGGTACAGAAAGAACTTCTGGTTTTTGTGCTGATGTATAATGTTGAAATATAGAATGAGTGTTGGTTTATGCTGTAGGTAGCATTAAACTTGTGCATGGGAGATAGAGCTAAAAAGAAATTTTAAATTAAGTATGGGGAAGTTAAACTTTTATTTAATACATAGTTTCTTGTTTGTGATTTTTAATGGAGTCATTCATATTAAAAGTGCATTTATTATGGACTTTTTTCAAAGTACTGTGAGCCTCAAAGCTTGGCAGACTTTGCCTCTTCAGTGTTAATGAGATTTTTTTTCAGAGAGAAAAAAGGAGAGTAAAAATTGAAAATACTGTACAGATTGGTTATTTTTGCCATGTTACCATCTCTTGCTTATGTTTGATCTATTCGCATACCTGTGACTTCAGATTTTTGAGCTGAAGACATGACTGTGAAGTGTAGGCGTATTTTATATCCGTTGCCCCAGTTAGTTTTAGATTTGCATTGTGTCTTGTGAAGAGAGCTTTATTCAGTCTGCAGCTAGCATCTTAAATAGAGGCTGCTCTTGGAGCTGACCTGACTTCACACACTTGTATGATTAGTTCTTCAGAGCAGTAAATTCTGCTGGACTTTAAATCAAAGAATCAAAGTCCTGGAGTAAGATACAGATTTCAGGTGTTGCTTTCCAATAGCAAGAAGTATGTCATCTTTATGTTCATAAACTGGCAAGTAAGAGATTGTGGTTTAAAATAGAATTGTAATTTTTCCCCATGGTTTTCTCATTATTTAGGAGATCTCAGTTTGTTTTTAGATTTGCAGATGGTTTGAATGGGTTGGCAGTGAAATTTCTAACTTGTAGCAATTTAATTGAGAAGTGGAGTTTCTCACTTCCACATACTGTTAATGAGTGTCTTCAGGAAGTGTCTCCAGGACTCACGGGATGAGTTGTCATGGAGGTCCTCAGAGAGACAAGTTCTGAGGAAATGAGAGTGGTACAATTATTTTCTAAACCGGTGAAAGTGTTTTTTTGCCTTTGTATTTGCAGTTCTGACAGTAAATGTAGGTTAAACTTAGTTGAAGTTGAGTGCAAAGAGAATCTGTTTTTAAAACCTCTTATTAAAGTATTATGTCAGAAAATGCTTTGGAAGAATACTTCTGTTCAAGTTGGTTTGCAGGAAGAATATAATCTCCATGAGCAGACCTGTTATTAGGTGGCAGGTTAGCCTGTAGCTGTTGAGGTCAGAAACAAATTTATTATCATTAAATAGTAAATTATGTGACCAACAGATACAAAATGGCAAATACAGTTCCTGCCCTGTGGAGTTTCCTTTCTTGTACAACATAAAAAAGGGGAGATGGGTGCCCAGAAAGTAAACCTACCCTGCCAGTACTGTCCATGATTGTTGGGTTTTGAGTTTTTTTGTTCAGTTCTGCTAGAAAGGGCACCCGACTTGAGGAAGAATACAGGAGACAATAAATCATTGGAAAATGTTTATTTCACTGCTCACCTATCTTTATAAATGTTGTAAGAGATGATTTTTACTGCATATGGACAAAATGTTAAACACCAGTAGCTATTTATTTACAAATACAAACTTGGGAATCTCCTACAGTCCTAGTTACCTTCCATCTTCAGGCTGCCTAAAAAGTTGAGCTGGACTGAAGAGAGGACTACATAATTGCTCTGAGCAGGTTTCGTGTCCAGTTGTAACAACATGAGAAATCCTGTAGTGATCAATGCATAGCTACAGCTGGTTGAAGGGGACCAAATCCATTGAAGAGGTGATTTGGTTCCATTTTACCAGCTTTAGCAAAGCATTGGAGTGCAGGAAGCTTATAGTTCAGTAACACATTTTAAAGCACATGAGCAGTGCAAAAGAACACGCGGCTTTTCTTCTATGTTACGCAATTTGTTTCTTGTCAATGCAAATTTTTAACTCTTTCCTAATTTGGAGATGGCACAGTTAAAAGCTGTATACCAGAAAGGCCTGTACAGGTTTGTTCTGTCCTTGAGTATTTCCTTGAGGATCTTGGGATGAGTCTCAAATCATAGTTACAGTTTAAACTTTTTCCTGTGTAGTGTAATCAAACTTTAGAATAGATTAGAAACTGTAGTCTTAAAGTTTCTATCAGAAATAGAACTCCCTTACTTCTTTATGTTAAACTTTACTGGGGAAGAATGTTTCATGTTTCAGTTTCCTTGTCACCTTCCTCCCTCCCTTCCCCTCGTTTGTTTTCTGGCAGGTTTCCTTTTTGCAACTGCTTTTATGCTGTAGTTGGTTAGCACAAATATAAATGCCAAGCGCTTTCCATTCCATTGCTATATCTCTGGTTAGTATTAATTTTTTAGGAATGATTATATAATATAGCAGGATAAATTTAAATTTTTTTACTTTGATTGGATATGTAAAAACGTTTAATGCCAGAAAAACACAGCTTTTAAAGATTTTTCTGGGGTTGCATCTGATTTCTTCTAAACTAAGGTCATTAATACAATTGTGCGAGCTCACATAGCTTTTTTTATGTCACACTGAATTCTATCTGAGCTTTGACTGCAGTGGAAATTAGGGGACAACCTTGGTTCAAACCATTCTCTAGTAATGAGTATGTCAAGGATAGTTCACATGTGTTTGTTGCATAGTCTGATGATGGTGAGAAGATTTATGTAAATATATTCCCCAACACTATGTATCTTAATAGAAATGTAGCAGGTGTGTCACTTGGACTTAAGCATCAAGATGGCTATAAAATGAGTTTCTATTTTTACTAGTTATAGAGGAACTGTTCTACAGATACAGCTGCTCAAGTGCGCTTTTGGATGGCAATACAGTTTCATGTACTGGCCATATCGGGACAAAAAACGGCTGTGGAAAAAAGCCGTGTAGCATTTGATAATGTCAGCATCTGTTATCCCTGTCAGTCACACAGTTGAAATGTTTGAGTTACAACTGTGTCAGCAGATGCCCAAAGTTCAACGTGTGCTCGGTTAAAATTGAACAGCTGATCTAAGTGATGGATGTGACATTTTAGAGTGACTGGGTATGTATTCTTAGAGATATGCTAACATGAACTAGCAGGAAGCAATGTCAACATATAATTTTAACTTTTGTATCACTCTGAACTGTCATTTTGTGTCAGAATAACATTGCAATGTTATACAAGGGAGAACACGGTATGATAAATTGTTACCAAAAACCTTTCTGATAAATTAAAGCTGTTAAAAAAATCTGTCCTATTTTATAGTAGAAGCTAGATCAATTGGTGCTGAGCACAGGAAATCATCAGGAAAAGAAGAAAATGCTTAGCAATTAACCCCTCAATGAAACTGCTAGTTGTACCAAATTGCTTCTATGAGAATGATTGAGTTTAGTAGCCTTGCATTATTCAGAAAAGCTACTGCAATTTGATTTGTTTCCCACTATAAACCAGGTTTTGATTTAGATGTTCAGATACTGTAGCCTTCGTGTCAAAATATCTGCTCGTAAGAGAAAGCTTTAAAAAAAAATACTGAAACTTTGCTTTCTTAAGCAGGTAAGATAATACTTCTGCTTTTTTATACACATATATATATACATATTAATATGTAGTCTCAGATGTTAAAAATATCAAGCTGTGTATATTATTAGCTGTTTCAGAATTATGTGAGTATTTAAAAATAAGTTCTCCATCTAAAAATCATGTGTTGCCTTTGTTTATATTTTTGTTTGTTTTGGTTGGAGTTTTTTTCCTCACAGACATTTTAGTAAGCAAAAGGCTACAGTTAGAATCTTTAATCTGGGCCAAATGTGCCTACTTATCATGGACATATCCTATTTAATAACTGCTTTTAGAAGGATGCTGTCATGAATAGAAATGGCTGGATTGATGAGTGAGGAGTTCTTTCCTCACATTTTTCCCTTGTTCCTGGATTTGATATTGAGTATCTTTACTTAGAGATGGTATGCATCAGTATTTTAATTAATATCACTTTTAGAACTTGAAACTATTGCAGAACTATTTCTCATGTTGTTTTTTAAATTTTTTGAATGCTACAATTTTTTTTTTTGTGGCCAATTTTCTTAAATTGGGATTTAAAGTAAATTCAGCTAATTTCAAAATAGTATTTAAGATAACTTACCTTTTAGGCTGTAGTTGTCATTTGTGTTTTCATTTAGGAATCTGTCAATAGCTTTAATCCGCTGACTAGCAGCTCTGGCCTAGAAATCTCTGTATTGTCACTTTCTGTGCATAAACCTGACACTGCACTTTGTATCGAAAAGCTCAGTGAGCATAATAAGTGCTGATTAGGAGAAAATTCTAACTTAAGTCTTACTAAATTGCAGAAGTTATACTCAATTGTTTTGGCTGTCAATTTTTGTAAATCAGACCTGTAATTCCTTAGCTGTTAATACTTGTGTTAGTTGCAACCTGTGGGTTAAATGTTCTATGGTAGATGCAAATTTAAGTACTACCATCTGAAGTACACAGAACAGGCTGTGATTACTAGAACAGTGGCTTGTTTTTATGACATGCATTTTGCTAACTAGGCTTTTAAGTTTAGTTTAAGATCTATGAAGTGAGGAGTACTGGTAATGATGAATTTTGCAACTATGCTGCAGTCTTAATAGGTGTGTTTCAAGGTTTCATTTCCAGCCTTGCTTTGAATTCTGCTTGCAACTAATATTCTGCTTATCAGCTGTTAACAGTTCTTCCTACCCACTTTTATAGTCACTTAATTTAATGTTTTGTGATTTGTTACTAACAAGTATGAGTTATTTTGGCAACACCAGCTGACCCTGAGCAAGCCAATTTGTCACATGAATGTCATTCAAACAAGAGAGAAACCTGTTTCTTCCAGCAGCTGTTTAGTTTCCTCTTACTGGTCGTTCCTGGCCTGCCAAAAATACATACTTCTTTACATTCCATAGCATTGTATGTTCATATGGGTACATAAAGAAGTATGTGCTCTGAGCAGGTACACACAGAGTTGCTTGACTGCCTGTCAGATGAACCTAAGAAGTATTTTGCTGCTTTTTCTTGCTGTTATTAGGTGAAACTGGCTGACAGTTCTTTGGAAGGACAACAGTTCTGATAAACTGATGGTAGAAAATAAACTTACTATGCTAACTGAAGTTTGCAATGCAATTTACCTGCACAGTGTCTTAAATCTCGGCATGGGTAATTGTTTTGGGATGGCACTGATGTTAGAAGTAGTTTTCCATATTTTTGCAGCCTCTTGCTCTTCTAAGTGACCATGTTTAAGTAGAGAGTTGAATCGCTCGTAGGCTTGCAATGTCTTTTCTTGGCATTCGTAGTTGTAGTCCACTGTAAAAACTTCAGCTTCCTCTCAGGTCTTCTAGCAGATTTTCATGCTAGGGCACAGTTTGCATCTAGTGTCCTGAAGGGAAGAATAGACTGAGATAAAATAGCTGTTATAAATTTATTTTCTTGCTCCAAATCCCACTTCTATGCTTTTTGTATCTCATCCATTATTCTGCAAACTCTTTGCAGGTTTATACTTATTTACACTGTATTGTGATTAAAAAAACAAAACCAAAAATAAAGCAAAACAACCTCAGTAAAAGCCCAACCCAAACACAAAAGCACATATCACCAGAGATCCTGCTTATCCTAAAGATGATGACATTGAATTAAGAAAACAACCTCTAACTGCGGTGACAGTATTTGGATTGTTAGGCCGAAGGTCACATGTGAAAGCTAATACCTATTCAACACTTCTGCAAGCAGCTTTTCTTGTTCTTTAAAACTGGCACTCACCTGCTTCAAAGTCTTGTCCACCCTTGAAATATTTATGACAGCTAAAATAGTTAACTAAAAAAAATTAATGCAAACTAAACAAAAAACCTCACAAACAAAGCCCAAGTTTAACCTTGTGTCGTAAGATTTTGTGCGACTTGATTTGGAACAGTGGTTAAATATTTGATGTGCAGTACAGCTTTGACTTCTGAGGGACTCTCAGATATAGCTTACGGTTTCTTAATATGTATTTCAGGAGTTGATTTGGGTTTCAGTAAAGAGTAAGCTTTGTCTCTATAGCATTGGAAGGTAGATTTGAAATAAGCTTAACAATTAGTAACTCTAATAGTTGTAAAGAAATCTGAGAGCAGAGGAAGTAAGAATTTCTGCAGCTCGTGACAAAAACCTAGTGCAGCTGATAGAGAGCAAATCAGAGTGTAGCAGTAGCTAGCACAGTAGTACAAGGAGAATCAGCAATGCAGCATTAGAATCACAGCAGTCACATTCTAGCTTTTAAGTAGGCTGTTTTCGTGTATGTCTGATATAAAGCACCTTGAAAATTTTGCCGAGACCTATTTGAGAACTCAGCATTTCACTACCACACTGTTTATTAGGTTTTCTTTTTCAAGTTGGTACATTTTTAGTTGTGCATAGAAAGATAAGAATATATTTCACTGAAATGAACAACCAGTTAATGGCATTGCACTTTACTAGTTTATCTTCTTTAAAAAGAATTCTGCCTACTAAGCAAGTTGGGATTTGTTTTTTTTTTGTTTCTTCCTTTTTTTTTCCTTTTTTTTGCTATGAAATTTGGACTAACAGTTGATTTATTTCAACCTGCTCTTTACACTACAAATGCTCGATACTTTAGCACACTCAAAATTAAACTGTTCCCAGAGTAGAGGGATTAATACAACAATTTAAAAACAGTCTAGTAAATAATATATACATGCAGAAAGTCATAGGCATCCTTTAAACGTGCAGAATAATGCAGGTCTCCTGATGTTGTGTTACCTGTAAGCTTAGTATCGTGCAGCATTTGCAGTTGGAAGAGAGGTAATGACCTAGAGACACATCAGCAGCAGCCATCTCATCCTGAGTGCTCTCACTCTATTCGCTGAATCAGCTCTTCGTTACATGGGAGGGGGAGGCAAGGGGGGAGAATGTCGGTGCATACAGTACCTTACCACCTTAAATAGATAAAACTTAAAAAAAAAAAATAGGAATGAAGATGGGTGCCTAATTGGCACCTTATTCCTTTCTTTTGAATGCTAAAATATGGATGATGTTGTATAGAAATTATACCTTATGTCTGCTGGACTGAGAGTTAAGACTCCAAGGATAGATGCTAGGAAGCCAAGGGAAGGTGAACTTAGCCCACTGTCAGATGAAGATAATCACAGGCAAAAAGAAAAATAAAAACCCAACAAAAGACCAAAACCAAGCCCCCAAAAGTTGGAGTTGCTTCCAAAAAAAAGATCAGAAAAAGGCACCAAAAAAATAGCGATCGTCTCCCCCCTCCCCCGGCAAATATTGGTTTCTTCTAGTTCCTTAGATATTGCACTGCATCTTTTCTTGCTTGAGGTTATGTTTCCAGGCTTAACTGTAGGCAGGTCTGTGTTGAAGCTACTTCCCATCTTCAGAGGTCAAGTCTGCTCGCGAGGTCAGGGCTCCCGCACACACACTACAGAAGTCACCAACCATATTTCCCACTTAGAGGGCACGAGCAAAACTGTTACGGCTTTATAGGCAGCTAAGCATTTGAAACATGCACTCCCAGGCAAACAGGCTCTCTTGTGCCTCTCTCTTCCCTGACCATATTTAGTCAACCATTGCAAAAAATAGTCTCTCAGCTGTCGATTGTCGATCCGGCAGCGAAGGGAGCCTCTATCCAGCTCTCTGCCTATTGATTGTGCAGCCTGCACTTCCACCGCCGCTTAGCCATTTGTCCCCAGGTTTTTTTAGCACTGCCAAATAAAGCTCTCTCTCATGTTTCCAGTTAGATTTCCCAGGTTTTCACTGAGCTTGCGCTGCTACTAGTAAACCCTGATGAGGTTGTCACTATACTTAGAAACATTTGGGGCGGGGGGGGAGGAGTGGGAGAGGGGGAAAAAAAAAGGCAGCCCTGCTAGTAACAAGGCAAGGACTTCACGCAGATATAGAACAATAAATATCCTGCGCTGCCATGGCAGGTTGTGTAACCTGGTTTCTTGTTCACTGAA
Organism: Taeniopygia guttata; assembly: GCF_048771995.1. Lineage (NCBI taxonomy): Eukaryota > Metazoa > Chordata > Aves > Passeriformes > Estrildidae > Taeniopygia > Taeniopygia guttata. Next base: position 104,942,103 of record NC_133026.1, read on the forward strand.
AAATGCCGTGACTAACATGCCGAATAACCCGAGGTCTGAGCAGCCTTAGTCTGAGTTTTCAATTGCAAATCATACAGTTGTTTTAGAAATAGGAAGTCAGTGCCCATTTGTAGCCCTGCATTTCCATATTCAAATCAAGTTAGAAATTATTTGAAAAAACCTTAATTAGTAAATTCGTGTAATTGCATACCATTATGTTTAAGAATGCCATAGTATTTTGTTTCTAATGCTTATCCATAGAATTGCATCTAAAGAAAATAAATGCATGTGTAAATTAGGTGCTACTGTTCTTTAAAAAAACCTCAATTGTTTTAGAAGAAAAGAATAAAAGAAGAAATCAAGGGAACAGTTCATTGCATTAATCTTTCATGTTTACAAAATTGGCTCATGGCAAGCCTAATAACTGCATATTCAAAATAGGAAGAGGGATTTTCATATTCATGGGGAGTATATGTAATGTTGTCTTTAAAAAATAATTGAAATTTAGGCATTTAAATACAACAGTCAGGAACCCACATACTTCAAGGCTTTCTATGTATTTTGCAGACAAAATCTTTGCTTGGGAGCAAGAAGGATGAAAAAGGTGAAAATATCTCAATATAAAATGAAACAAACTTATTAAATCAAAATACCATTCAATTAATATTAATGTAATTAGTAGTTACAAAGTTCGGTATGGTAGGGTAGAGAGTGAATTGCAGAGTCCTGAGCAGACCAGTATCTTGGATTTATACTTCCCTTGCTGCTTCTTATGTTGATTTTATCCTGTGCTTGGTAACTGTTTACCCTGTAACTTCTGTTGCTTTCTGGTTGAAGTCATGTTTTTTCTTTTTTCTTTGTTTTCATAATTATTCACTGAAGACAAAGCTGTTGTGCAATACATTCTTGTGAAATCCATAGAAATGTATATACCTCATTGTTTCTTTGGTTACATGTATATTGAAATTGATTTTTCAAAAGCAATTGATGCTTGAAAATCTGAGATGCAAAAAGACGGAAACAGCCTGCCTACTTAAACATCTACTAACTAAACCATTGTTCAGATACAAAATATTAAACTCTAATTTCAAGGAACAGTGTGCTCGATAGTACTAATCTAAGGTATTAATCTCTTCCTGTTGCTTGTTCCTGAGGGATAGATACTTCTTTCTTCATTCTTCCAGTGGTTCTCTCTGTACTGCACAGCGAGTATGCTGTGAATCAGATCAGGGAGCTGATTTGGCTTGAAGTTGTGTGCTGACGTGCACTTACCATCTTATGGTTGCCAAAAATAGCACTGTCCTGCTCCTGTGTTACTTCTTGCACTATGTTGGTACAAATGTTTCTTTGGCTTCACAGTGAGCAGGCTCGGAGTACTATTCCATATGAGAAATAATCCAACAGAAGGGGATGACTTTCATGTGCTATGTTGGGACCACTTTTTGTGGGAACTTTTTTTGAGCAGAAGTGGTAGTCAACAGGACAGAAAAGGGATTTAGTAAAATGTGGTTTTTCTTCTGTTGTGTTGTAAAATGCACATCGGACTATGTGTCTTGAAAGAAAACCTTGCCATGGCAGCTGTCTTTAAATCTGAACTGTTCCTTCAACTATTTGGCTCTAACAGGAGGCAGGTGAATGGGTTTAGCTGAGCCAGGGTTGAGAGTCTGGAGAGGAGTATGTGGAGGTGGACGAGTATGTAGTGGGGTATGTGTATGTGGAGAATACTTCAAGCCAGGATTACAGTAAAATATATTATGAAACCATGTCACACTGAGACAGTGGAAACCTGAGTTGAGGGAGGAGAATGGCATGAAAGTAGAAAAACCTGTAATAGAAAGTACAATGAATCATTACAACCTCTGGTGATAGGATTGCTGATAAGTTTATGCTGATCTAAAACTTTACTTCTGGAAAGGGCGGTCTGCTCTCCCTGCAGCTCTGGCTTTGTCATTCCCTTACTCCTATTGCTTCTAGTGATCATGAAGTTGTGGGGTAGGTTGGATTATCTCATTGATCTGTCTGAAAAGCAAACTTGCCAAATCAGGAGTCTGGCAGGTTGTTTCACTTGCTAGAAAATGATGTGTCTGTAGAACCAACATAATGCAGGAACTGAAGTGCAGGAAAAAAAGTGGGATTGTGTCTATCAGTAGCAATTTAAATGTGCTTATGCAGATTGTGAAGTAGCCTTTCTAATTTGTTGTGCCTAAGTATTTGTTTCTGTAAAACCTTAACAAACAAACCATGAAAGGCCAAACAAACAAACCCACTCCACCACTATCCCACAAACCCTCAACCATCTTCATTTACCTCATTCTGCAGTCAAATTGCAGTTGGTGGCAGAGAATCTTCTCTAGTTTTTTTTTTTTCTTTTCTAGTTTTTTTAAAACAGGGCGCAAGGATAATTTTGCAGTTAAGACTGCGGAATATGGAATTGTTTTTACTTTAATCTTATAGTCTTGTAGGTTTCCAAATCTGTTATTGTATGTTGCATTCTCAGTACTGATGAGTATCTGTAAAAATTATGTAAGCAAAGTGCTGCATAAAACCCAACATTTTATATGTAGGTTAGTAATGAATAATACACCATATGCTAACTTTACATCATAACAATAATTTCTTTTGTATATCTAATGTTGGTAACTGGTGTTGAAACAATTGCCTCCATGTGGCTAAAAGTGAATTCATGTTTTGTTCAGATCTGTGACATATCTTATGTTGCAAATGCACAGTTCACACTGCTGAATTTCCGTGGCAAGGTCTGGAATGAGATGATCTGTAAGATATATTCCAACCCAAGTGATTCCACGGTCCTGTATACGTTAAGTTGTGGTCCAGGCTCTATAAAAACCTGAATTTAAAAAGGAAAAAAAAAAGTATTACTCATGTGGCTAGATCAAATAAAGATACATGCAACAGCAACATTTGCTGTTACTGTTCTACATCTCAAATTAAATGTAGCACCGTATTAGTGGATGTTCCTTTGACCAAATCACTTGTAACTATTAGAGTCTAGGCTGTTATTTTATGGGAAATAAATTACGTTGGGCAGTATAAGTCAGTGTACCCCCAACAGCTTTTTTGGGAAAGCAGCAGATACCTCCATATCAACCCCCTATGCACCCATAAGCTTTCTCAGTCCTTTTTGATTGAGCACATGTTTAGCTCCTAAAAAAGAAGCAATAGTTTACTTATCCCTATTAAAGCTTTACAGATAACTCTTGCAAAAATTCTCACTGGAGTTTTTATCTTGTTGTTCCATGAGAAATTTTCAGAAGTTGCAAATGGGCATCCAGGTTAAAAAGGTCCAAAATCTTTTTATGAGCTTCCTGCTAAGCTGGAAATACTGCAGACCATCAAATTTCAGAGCTTGCCTATTAAAAATTTTTTTATTGGTGATGCTTTAGTAATAATGTACAAATAGCATAGTGAAGTTCTGTGTTTCAATTAAGAGTTTTAAGCATTTGATCAGTAATCTTGCAGCTCCTCAGGCATGTAATCTGTTACAGTTGAGTACACTGAAGATGATAGTTTGCAAAGTTTTCTTTAGCTGTTTTCATTATCAGGTTACTAATAGATTTGCTCATTTCTTGATCTTTGCAATACAACTACAGTGAAAGCAGTCTGTGGTTTGTTTAATGTACACAAGATAAGAGCAAGTTTTCACATCTATGTTGTTGTCGTAAAAACAGAGCAATACAACCCAGCTTCTTCTGTAATACTTCATGGGGAAGAGGAATCGCGAATGACTGTGTAATTGGCAACATGAATTCTCTAATGTGACTTTATGATGTATGCCTGTTCCACTGAGTGCTGCTCTGAATGGTAGCCACTTAGCTGTCAAAATTTTGGCAGTAGCTGTAGAAAATCCTGTAAAAATTGAAAAAAACTACCTCTCATCTAATGAGGAGGAGGATGCAGCCACTGAGCTGAATTTACCATTGTAGCATATTAATATCTTGCAGAATTTAAGGTGTCATTCCATGAAACAGTCCTTCTAGCCTGCTGTCCCATAATGGTCTGGAAGAGATACAGTCTTTTTCTGAATAAAAAGAAACAAATGAGTAGTGGTTCCTGGCTCTTTGATGATTTACTGTGAACAGTAAGATAAAAATCTATTCCACACAGAAGCCATTTGTTTGTTTTGGTGATCCTTCTGTTTTTCCAGTAAGACCAATGCATCTTAAATGCATTCAGAAATGTAGCAGGCATCTCATTTCTCTGAAAACAAGATATCTCCAAATATTTTTCAGTCAAACTTCAGATAAACATTTTTCTAGTGTAAGACAGCAAACTAAAGATTTGAAAGATGATCTGGTAAGGGTAACACTCACACAAATATTAAGATGACTGATTTTTCTTCACAGCATACAAAATGCTGAGTCAGTTGGTTTCTTATTTTTGTTTCAAAAATGAGGTGTATTACAGAAATGTCAGTAGTATTTCTGAAGTAAATTTACGTATTAAGGAATCTGATTATGTGTGTCAACGTATTTTTATTTATCTGTGGAGTTGGCACTTTTCTTACCTCCTTACTGAAGAAAAGGATGTAAAATACCATTGAGTTGCTTAGGACAGCTTTTGTTTAGTGACTAGAGCTACTTTGGAGACAAGGTGGCTGTAATTACTGTTGATGCCCTTCCACATTGTCCCTTAGTTGTAGTTGCTGTTTTAAGAAAAAATTCTTGTTGGTTTCTTTTTGTTTGTTTTGTTAGATTATTGTTGCCCCGCCTTATTCTGGTTGCTCACAGCCATATTGCTTCTGTCAGTCATAGGGAATTTTCAGGAATTTTTTGTGGTGCTTTTTATAGTATACACAGTAGATACCCTAGAGCTTTATGGGGTCTTCAGAAGCACTGAGGCTGGCAGGTGAAGATAAAGAGCTTACATGTCATGATGCCCTGTGGGAAGCCACTGTAGAAGGCTTGCTGTGCTGTTGGTACTGTGTGCTATGTATCAGCCCAGCATTCTGAAGAGCTGTGTGGTGGTCTGCCCAGACACCAAGCAAACCACAGTGCGCCAGACATGCTCCCTCCCTAAAGCAGCTAGACACAGTTCTGATGGTGCCAAGATTTGAAAATATGGCTTCATTGCATTACAAAATAGACTATGTTTATTAGTGCAGCTGGTACTGGTTAATTTTGCCACCTTTCATTAAGCTTTGGCAACTTGAGTTTTACTAAGTTATGTTGTTAATTTTGAAAAATCCCGTGTAAGTGACTCTCTCAAATAATTAATGTTGCCATTGTTTGTTTTTTCTGATGTATTCTAGTCTTTTCTCCCTAGCACGTGAGAGGGCTGTAGAAGGTGTTATGAATAGAAGCTGAGCAATGGCACACAATGAGCAATGTAACAATCTGTTGAGTGTTGTTGTCCAATGTTTCTGTGTTATAAGTGATTTGGACTGTGAGGAAGTGAGAAGCCTTCTGACAGGAAAACAAAAAATCCTATGAGGCTGAAAATGGCTTCTGTCCACTCTGAGGAGGACAAACATCCAGAACATTCTGGCTATGGATGCTCCACATAGCAGTTGGTTTCCTGTGGGTTTGTATAATCCTGTGGCCTGAAAACGCAGTTGATTAGTTGCAGTTCTTTTAGACACTGATTCTGGGGGCAAAAAAATGTCACTTGATACACCATTCTGACCATTCTGGCAGCTGCAGCTTAAGTGTGAAACCAGAGGTTTATGTTGTGTGCTCAGTAGCAGGAGAACATGGAGATGCTTATTAAGCAGTCTTTTATGGGAGCGTCTGAGCAGAGTGTAGGAAGGAGTGCACTTCCTTACTGGTACAGTAGTTACCTCACAGACTTCTCTGCTTTCAAAGAGGACTTATTAGGGTGAGCTGTGCCCAGACACAGCTTTTAGGTTTTTTTATAGGAAACTCATTGGCTTGTTCTAAAAGAGAGCTAAGGAGTGAATAGCACTTCACCTCACTGTGGATGTTCAAGGCGACAGATGATTGGAATGAACTGGAAGCTCAGTTGTTACTTGACAGGGCAGTCATTCATACCTTATTGAGGGTATTTTTAAGTAAAAGCTGAGACGTTCCATTTATGAGGCTGTTTCTGAGGATTATTGAGATCCCACATTTTTGATACCAGAACTCTAATGAAGAACTCTTCAATTCACATACATCATGTGCCTTGCAAAGGCACTGTGTGACTTAGTGCCTTGCATTATCAAGGATTACTTGGATTTTAAAAGTTTGAATTTTGTGTGGAAGCTCTGTTTCTCCTGTATATATCTTGTTCCATCAACAGTAGAGAAACATCAGATGACAGAAGAGGTTTCTTGGCACAGGATTGTAGCAGTTTCTGGTTTTGTGTTTGTCTTTAAGGAGCTGTCATAAGGGAGCTGCATATGCTGTTTATAATGATAAGACAATAAGGGGTTTAAGTTTGGTAACTTATGTATTCCAAAAGCTAAGTGAAGACATGTAAACTTAAGAAAACTGTATTTCTCAGAGAATATAAGATTGAGCAGTTTGTTTATCTAGCATTGTGTTGTTAATACCCTTAACTGAAGGTTAACTTTGGACTTTGTGGATTTTAGTCTGCTGTAATACTTGTAGTAATCAAGTTGCTTTTCCCTACCCTACCCCCTGACTACCTGACACTGCCTTGGTATGTTATACTCAACCATTATATGTTAAGAAAATATCCCACTAGTACTCACTTCACAGTTTCAGCATTTATTTTCTCTATGCTTAAGAGATCTTCCTCCATTTTCTTTCTCAGAAACTGAATTTTAACTGTTACAGCCCACAGCATCAGTTTATAAAGTGATGATTTTAAAGAAATCTAATGTAGTAGAACTTGGTCATTAAATACTTAAAGACGCTGTAAAGATTTTGAGGGAGAAAATTCTTTTGTCTACATTTCAGAATTTGTTTGAATGCTTCTTTAATGTAATTTTTCCTGCTAGATAGGATTCTTCTTAAAAACAAACCTGATCCTCACACTGATCCAGGCATGTATGGTTTGTTTGTGTGCTTTAATGAGAAGGAAGTGGACATTAAATTACTCTGCTTTGGAACTGTTGGTATAGCTTTTCACCCACTCCCTCTGTTTGACAAAGGATTAAAATTATTTTAGCCACTACTGCATAGTTCTGAGAATTAATGTTGTTCTACTGTTGTCATTCAGCATATGTTGTAGGGGTGTTTGTGCCATCTCTGCTTATTTTTTCCAGCGCAATGCGTGTGCTGTTGTCCAAGTTACCACGACCATGGATTGTTGATGAGAAAAAAGATGATGGTTACACTGCCTTACATCTGGCAGCTCTTAATAATCATGTGGAAGTGGCTGAACTTTTGGTGCATCAGGTAGGACTCTTTTCTCAGGAGGATTTAAATGTCATGCTTTGGTTAACCATCTGATGTGAAAATAGTTGGCTGCTTTGCACATGCAGTTGCAATGCAGAAGCAGTGGAGGAGGGAAGGACGTGTTGAGCTCTAAAGGTCAGATTTGCCTTTGAGATTGTTAAAATGGCCTAATGGTGCAGAGGGACTGAAAAATTGGATGCCTAGTTTCATTCAACAGATCAACATCTGTACAGAGAATAATTGAAGCATTTAATCACTTCTGTTCTCAAATCCTCTAACTAGGAATTATATTCAGGGTCATAGTCAGTGTCCTAGTGGACTGTCTTGCCTGTAGATGCATTGCTGGGGTGATAATGCTCTAATGTTTTGAATATCTTGCAGGGCAATGCTAACCTGGATATCCAGAATGTTAACCAGCAAACTGCTCTTCATCTTGCTGTTGAACGACAGCATACACAAATTGTTAGGGTAAGTATCTTATTTCAGTAAGCCATATGGTTAATGGCATTTGACTAAAGCTGATGGCGGCTGTTAAAATATGAATACTTCATGAACATTCAAAAAAATATTTGACAACATATAGTCACTGCATGTTTGTTTGATTGATTTTGTTTAATTCAGAAGCCTGCCAACTTGCACAGAAGGTCAGTCAGCAGTATGAACGCCACTTGAGGCATGCTAAATTTTTGTACATGTACATTATGGTTTCCTCTGTGTGGTTGCCAATTCCATTCTTTTTTAGTAAGGAAAAATGTGTTCGGCTGTTACTTGTCTGAATCTTGTGGTGCTGTAAGGTGATCTTCAAATAGCATTTCTGATGTGTCTTGCTGTATGAGTAATTGTTCTTGCCCATAGCTTTTGCAAATTGTAACATGGAACATCTTTTTATTACCTTAACTACTTTTCAGTCTGTGAGTGTTTGACATTTCCTGCTCTTAACTTGGGAGACCTATAAGCAGTGAACAGTAGTACCTTACTGGTGAAAGGAATGCTATCCTGGTTTTTTGTTTGCATGGGTGTAAAAGTAAATGCTTCAACTTAAAGCTTTGTTACTAGCACAGGAAGTGTGGCTGGCATAGCTTGCTGTTTCTGGCCTGTGTGCACTGTCATACAGGACCTGTATGACTGTTTGCCTTGCTGCTGCGGGCTTTTGAGGCTCAGAGAGAGCATTCACTGCTCTCAGAATGGATACGTCAACCTGGCCTTGGCTTTTGACATAATTTTTTTGCCTTTATAGAGTGATCTTGTATGAAAAGCTGTCTCTTATTCAGGCCTACACAGAATTGTCCCCCCTATGCAGACCTGCATTCTGTTAAGTGTTATTTTACCATAAGGTTTCTCCCTCTCTGAGGGCTGATGGGTGTGATCCCGTTACAGTGAAACATGTGATATGGCCCTATATCTGGAGCTGCTTGCTACCAGAAGAATGGTTTCCTAGAGTCAGTGCCACTTGCATCCTGCAAGCTATTTGGCAGCTGTGTTTGGTGAACTCTTGTGCCCTTCTGGAATTTACACAGTACCTGGGAATACAATATTAATGTAGCAGATGAGCAGGAAGGCATGTGGAAGAACTAGCATGTGTGTTTGACTGATGTGCTTATATGTGAGAATGTTTAAGTGAATGACCCTGTAGAGTATCCGTTTTTCAGAACTGGATTAACTTTAAGAAGTCCTAAAATAGCTCATGCAGCCATGCAAAGAACATGTTGGCTCCATATTTCAAAACTAATTCCTATTGGATACCTTCCAGGGCTGGGTTTGTATCCTCAGGCATTTGTGGAATAGTGGTCAAAGGTAGCATGGTTCTTTTAAGAGTCCTCCTGTCCTGACAAAGGGCAGTGGTTTGCCTTTTTTCTTTTTTTCTTTTTAATTAGTTTTTTTAAAACTTCTGCAAAATCTCTGAAGTTTTGTGGTAGTCAAGGATTCCAGGAGAAACTCAAAGCAGTAAAGAGCTAGTGGCAGACACAAGATATGAATATGAGAAAAGAAATTGGGCCAGAGTAAATCCATTTAGAGTGTGTAAGAAGTTGAGACTAGACTGTCAACTATTAGCTGGTTTTCTTGGTTTCACTTGTGGAAGAGAAGGTTGGGGAAAATGATAAGCTGCAAATAATTGCAGGCAGATACTTCCTTGAAAACTAGGCTTTGAATATCTTTTAGCCTGTTCTGAATTCTGAGGTTCTTTGGTTCTGAGAAACTGAGCTCCTTGCAAGTATCTGTGTTCCAAAGAGGGAGATCCCTCTTTGTATATTCCTGGTTTTAGATGCCTTTTGCCTCTACTGCTAATCCCAATTTTGCAGAGTAGCAGAAGTTCAAAATTGAAGTTAAAACTTCAGCTGCTGCCTACAGGTTTCTGAATGGTGACAGTGATGGGGTTTAATTTTTAGGGGCAGTTGGTATTTGTTTTTGTCAGTATTTATTGCTTTGTTTAGTTCAACACTGTATTTAAGAAAGTTCTGGTGGGTTGAATTATGGAAGGACTGTATGCAAAGGCCATAGGAATAGGAGAGCCTGTGTAGCCTTGTGCTTTTTCTGTGTCCTGTGAACAAGAACGGGTGTCTAAAATTAGCTTTAGAGACAAGTCTTACAGTTCATTACTTTCCAAAGTGTTCTGAGAGAGTTTTTAATAGTGTCGTTGGTTTTTATGTCTTCTCCTGAATTAGGGTAAACCGAAGTACATGCTTAACTACTTTGCTAGTGCAAAGACACTGTAAATTAAGTTGTAAAGTTTAGCATGGTGTGAAAGTCATGATTTTTGAGGTCAGTGAAACCTAATAGTAAAGAGTATATACCTATCTCAAGTATTGTACATATTGCTGTAATAAATTACATTGTTTGTAGGCTGTCTTATAAGAATTAAAGTCTAAGGAAGAAGAAAGAACCCTCTAAAATTGTGTCTTTTGTAGCACTCAGAGCACAGGCAAGCATTAGTCTTCTGCTGAAATAAGCTTGGTATTGGAGACAGATAAATGCTTTGGTTGAGGGCTTAGCTCCAGGTATGGAAAATATATTTAAATTAATTCAACTGTGAATTGTAGAAAGATAGGAATAGCCCTAGAGAATGCTAAACCATAATTTTCTGAAATCAGTTCTGAAAGGAAAAAATAGGAAGTTTTTTTTATTTTTTTAATTTGGGTTCTCTCTCTCTTTTCAGCTCTTAGTCCGTGCAGGTGCTAAATTGGATATTCAGGATAAAGATGGGGATACTCCCCTGCATGAAGCCCTGAGACACCACACCCTGTCACAGCTCCGCCAACTCCAAGACATGCAAGATGTGGGCAAGGTAGATACTGCTTGGGAGCCATCAAAGAACACAGTAAATAAAACACATTTATTTATTCTTTTTTTCTGCCTGTATATTTGTCTCTCTGTCTAGTTCTGTACTGTCAGACTGGTTTTTGGCAGCATAAGTTTATGTAGACATTCTGCATTAAACTGCAGTGTAGGCAGAAATCATGTTCTATGTGGCTTTTCACATGAAGTCATTACCTTTTTTGAAGAAAAAGATGGTTGTGTACCTCAAAAATATTTCTACAAATTAATCTTCTGTAGTGAACATGTATGACTGCCAAAAAATCAAAGTAGCTGTTTTGGAAAGAGAATTAAACAGTGTTACAGTACAGAATAAGACTGAAGTAGTTTTCTGTGATTCAGCATCTTGCATGTCTTTATAACTTTAGTTGCTTCTATAACTTTCTGAAAGTATGTTCTGTTAGAACAAAGCATTCTTAATTTTGTATGTTTATTTTTGTATATTTTTGTGTGTTTATTTATATTTTTGACAGAGTTCATTTCAGAAATTGTGCTGTAGTAAGGAAATAGTAAAAAAGCCTCCAGGTAATAATTTTACCAAAAAAAAGAAACTCTTACACCCAAAAAGCTCCATGAACCCCATACATAGAGGTGAAGTTTATAGTTTACCTGAGGGACAAAGGAGAAATAAAATTATGGAGCAATTCAGATTGAGAAAAGGAAGCAGTTTGATCAGAGCTGCTGAGCCATTAGTTACCAGTATAATATTTTTTCTAATTTTAACTGAGGGTTAAAATTAGGAAATTTTTTGTTGTTGTTGCTTTTGCATTTCATTAAGAAAAAACAAATATACCAACTTTATGAAAAATCTTTGTTCAAAACAATAATTCCACTGTACAAAAGTTTTTTTTTCAAATTGATTACTGAATCTCATTGAAATATACCCAAATAAGCTTTGAAAAGCATTTGAAGTATGACTAGCATGTGTAAGAAAATGCATGTGTCCTTTTTAATGAGACGAGAAGAGCGGTTACAGCTCAGTTGTTTCTGTGATCTGAAATGGACTCTGTGAGAGCTGTCTAGAATGCTTCATGTTCATGTGTTTAACTGTGAAATGAATAAAAGCGAAGTTTTTTTCCTCAGATTTGGCATTTCATAAATTGGTTTCTCAGCCCAGTCTTATTAACGGACTCCACCATGAAACTAGAATTGTGTATTTAGTTTTGAAGGTTTTAACAGAAGAAGCGGGTTTTTTTTCCATCACCTTTTACATTTCTTTTGGGGGGTATTTTATATTTTGGAGAATAAAGTTTTATCTCTAGTTGAATTTGACAAGTATCCTTGGTTTAAAACAAAATTGTTGTTTTTTTTTTTTTAATTTCTATTGAAATGATAAGACAAAGAACACCACAAAACAATTCGTATCCATAACTTACTGATTTTCGTGGAGCTTCCTTCGGAGCTGTACTGTTCTTACCTAATCATGAGGAAGGATGTAGGAGGAGTATCTGAGTTCATAAAGTGACCTTCAAGAGTCTTGTAGCCTCAATGATACATATTGATATAAGAACTTCTAATTTAAAAAAAACATAGACTGAGGTTTAAAAAAATGCTTCCCTAAGTAACTGGATTTCCTTGAGTTGTAGCTGCCCTAGCTTTGCAAAAGCTCTGCCTTTGAATGCAGTGTAGTGTAGTTTGCTGAGGGATTCTTAGTGATGCTAGCAGTTCTGTAGTCTGTTATAGTTAATGCATTTCATCTGATCGAGCAAAAAGATGTTGGGAGCCCGCAATGCTCTGGGGAATCCACTCCTTGCTGGGCTGTGGTAGCAGGCCTTCTTAGTGTTACTAGCTGACTCCCATGAAGCAGTAACACAAGGATATAGTAACAGCTGTAAAAGGACAAAGTAACATTATGCGATTAGACTGGGACAGTGTGTGAGTTTTAATCAATCTAGGCTGAGAAAGACTGAAATTCAGTTACTTTCTTGGGCAGGTACTTTACTTGCTGGACTAAAAAGTAGATGTGCATTCATTTATGTGCTCAACTGTGGTTTCTGTCCAAATGCAGTGATAGCATTTTGCTTGAATTGAGCAATTTGAGTATATACGGAAGTGTGTTCTGAATATACCCACTGGAACTTTGCCCTTTACAGTGCTTCCATAGAAGGACAGCCACTTCACACGTGAGTATAGGTGTACAGGAGATTGAGTGCTTCAATAGAACTATTCCCTGCTGAATTTTAGTTCCTTAAAGGAAAGCTGAATATAGCTGACTGAAAATGAAGCAATTGTTTTCATTTTAGTTCTAGAGATGCTTCCTTTGGCTTACACATTTGCACATATATGTGCATGTGTACATGTCAAGTAGCGTTCTTTTAGCCAGACAGTCGTTAACTGTTTAGAGTCATTCTTGCTTACGTATTTGTTTTCTTTCAGTTAATAATGGGACTTGGCACTCAAGGAGCAGAGAAGAAGAGTGCTGCATCGATTGCCTGCTTCCTGGCAGCCAACGGGGCTGACCTTGGCATTCGTAACAAGAAGGGTCAGTCGCCTCTTGATCTCTGCCCTGATCCAAGTCTCTGCAAAGCATTGGCTAAATGTCACAAAGAGAAAGTCAGGTTTGTATATTCATAAAATACACAGTTTCCAAATGTCTGCTTTCCGCAGATTAACTGAGTTTTTTGGGAATTTTTTGGGTGTGGTTATTTTTTTTAACTTTTAATTATTTAGGATTTTACAGTACATTGAATGCTATTCATAAATACATTAATTGAAACTTACCGAGGTCTTAGAGGACTTTCATGCATATTAGAATGGCAGAGGGGAGAATGGGAAGGTGTGACAGTCTTCGGGGAGGATTGATAGAACTTCACAAGGCAGTCGGGGGAAAATCCCTGGAAGGAATAACTAAGCATTGCAAACAGGTTGGCCTGGAAAGTTGTGAAATCTCTGTCCATACAACTTCTAATGACTGAAGTATAAACATGTGAATTCTGTGTTGTTGCTGCTTTGAGAAGGTCATCTACTGAGTCCGTGTTAATCTGGACAACTGTATGATTCTGTGAAAAGAGAACGAGGGGGTAGATCTGGTATCTTCAGGAATTACAGTTTCAGTGAAATACCATGTTATCAGGTCCATGCAGTATCAGAGGATTCATCTTGTCCTAGTTACGCTCCACCCGTTGCCGCAAATGAGTCTCATCTTTAATTCGTGTATGGAAATCAAAACTGCGCTCTTAAAATGTGACGAAGAGAGGCTGTTTTTATTGATGTTGCCCTGGTAAAGAGTAAGGTGCTTATTTCCTTTCGGAGCCTGTGCGTGTCCGTGGCTCCCCGGGCCCGTCCCGCGGCGGAGGTTGGGCACGCGCGCCCTCTGCGGGCCGGCGCGGCGCGGAGCTGCGGCCGGGGTGCGGCCCTGCCGGGCCTGGGCATGGCCGAGGCCCGGGGCTGCCTCTGCCCGGCACAAGGCGCTCTCTGTTCGGAAAGCAAGCTCTTAGGGCGAGAGGGAGGGACTTCTTACGTTCACAACACGATATCCTGACTTGTGCGTCCTGTTTCTGAACAGTGCCTTATCCGAGTGTGTGACCTTGCACTGCAGTATCAACTGTACTTCTTGGAAAAGGCAGTTCAGATCGCTTTATGATCAAACATTGATGCCCAAGTGCATAGGATACATAAGCAGCCAGTTGATGTGCATTTTAAATGGAGTGATTTTTTTAATTATCGAAAGTTTGACACAAGGCTTCTTTGTAGTGGCCAGGTTGGTTCCCGAAGTCCATCTATGATCAACAATGATTCTGAAACCTTAGAAGAATGTATGGTGTGTTCAGACATGAAGAGAGATACTCTGTTTGGCCCATGTGGCCACATTGCCACGTGTTCTTTGTGCTCACCACGGGTGAAAAAATGCCTCATCTGTAAAGAACAAGTTCAATCTAGGACAAAGGTAAAAACCTCTGAAATTTATTGGTTCTCTTTCTTTTATAATGGAAAAGTAGAAAAAAAAAAGAGGGGAAAAGAGGTCAAAGAAATGTACATCTTCTTTTATGTGGTATTGTGCCTTAGACACGGCTCACTGGATGGAATTAATTTTGCTCTTTTCTGTTTGCAATGAGTTGGAACTGGAGTATCTCTAAGGTTTTTTCCAACCCGAACCATTTGATGATTCCGTGATATATACAGCTTTCACACAAAAGGACTAAGAAGTTAGAGGTTCTTAGGTTTCTTAACCCTAACCCAGAATGTTAAAACATTTCTGTAAAAGTACCTTTTAAGTGAATTTCATAGGATCATAGCATGTTGGAAGGGGCCTTTAAAATCAGTAATGTTGACTGACATCTAGTAGTGTGTAATGAGCAGGGACAACTTCAACAAGATCAGGTTGCTCAGGGCCCTGTCCAGCCTGACCCTGAATGTTTGCAGGGGTGGATCATCTACCACCACTCCAGGTAACCTGTTCCAGTGTTTCATGACCCACATCATAAAAATTTCTTTCTGATACCTAGTCCAAATCAGCTTTCTTTTAGTCTAAAACTATTACCCCCTATACTACTGCAACAGACCCAGCAGAAAAGCTAGTTCCCATCTTTCTTATAAGCCCACTTTGAGTACAGAAAGGCTGTAATAACTTATTCCTGGAGATTCTCTTCTCTAGCTTGATCAACCCCGATTTAAGTATCCGTGATGGAATAAAGAAGGAGAAAATAAGAAATACATGGCGTCCTAAATGCTTCTCTGTGCCTGTCATTGTACTGAATGTGCAAAAATTGCCAGCAAATACCTGTTCTTAGAAGTTAATGTGAGAACTCATTTAAGTTGCATTTTGAGAATGCTGAATGAGTTAAAAACCCCACTAGATGGAGATTCTTGAAGCCCATGTGCCTTGCAAATTAATGTAGAGAGCAGGAGATGCACTTTGCTCACATGGGTGTGTTCTTTACAGATTGAAGAATGCGTAGTATGTTCAGACAAAAAGGCAGCAGTGCTCTTCCAGCCTTGTGGTCATATGTGTGCCTGTGAGAGTAAGTAACTTTACAAAACCTCTTTTTGAATTTAATTGTGAAACAGAACATTTTAAATCAGATTGCTAAAAGCATTAGCCTGTATGTTTGTGTATGTCTTGTGTCCGTGTTAACAGGGACAATTAGTAATCTGATTTCAGGTTCAATTTATGTGGTAGTCTGGTGTGATCATCAGAATTTTGGCATTATTTGTCATGCTGGTAATAATTGGAGGACAGACTGGAGGTTTTCAAGTCTTTAGAAAGCGTGTCCTGTTTCATCTATATTATTTAACTGTGAGTAGGCTTTCTCACCTTATAGAAGCCAACTGAATATCAGTAACACTTTGGTAGTAATTAGAATAAATTTTATTGTTTTGTTGCAGCTTTTTGAAGGCATTCAGATAAGCAAATGGTGTTTTAAAAAACTATTGTCAATAAATATTTAGTATGCTTCACTGCTAATCTACAGATTTGCACGAGGGCTGTATTTTGCCCCAAAAGTCACATCATGTATCTTTGCAAAGAGCACCAGTTTCGATGATTTATCCTGTGTAATGGTAATAGGTAGGAGATCTCTAGAAATTTTTTTGTTTTGAGTACATGAGGATAAGAATGCAGCTATCACCTTGTCTCCAGACATTTCAGGGTTTTGTTGAAGGGTCATTTCCCTAGAGAAGAGCAGTCCTTATTGATGAGGATCTACACAAGAGGGATGGTAATTGTTCCCATGAGTAACTGGTTACTTGGACTTGCGAAGGAAATCTGGTTTCTTCCTCTGTTCTGGCTGAAGCAGCTGACATCGAATCACTGACTATAGTTAGCCTGATCTGGCCTCTTTCACTGTCTGCAGTTGAAAGATGGTGAGAGAAGTTTTTCTGAATCATTTCCCAGGAAAGAAGACAACAAAAAGATTGATTACTGTGGTGAAGGATTTCAGCAGCACAGTACACCTTACCAAGTCTAAGCTGTAACAAGGACAGCAGAAGGTTTAACAGCTGTAGATTATTTCTTTCCAGATTTTTTTCTGGACATCTTGTTCAAGCAGGATGAAAGTGTCTTCAAGTTTGTGTATTTTGTAGGATCTACTCTCTTGAGTCACAGTACCCTTTTAGCATTTGTGAGACAATAACTTGCCTTTAGTAGAAAAATTACAGCCCACTTTCTAGGATTATATCAAAAGATGTAGGTTTACTCTTAAGGGTAAAGAGCTGCATCTCTTTGCCCCTGGAGCATGAGGACAGTTAGTGAAGTCCTTTGTTCTAAATAAAAAAAGCAGATAGGCTGAACATTCTTGGAAGTTCTGGTCTCAAATGTGTGATTACCTTTTAATTTCTGTAATTCTTGTGGACTAGACATCCATCTGGAGAAAGAGGAACCTCTTCCCTTGAAATGTCTTAAAAGGAGATAGGGATTAGATCTACTTTGAACGCCAAACAGGACACTGTTTAGGTGTGATTTGCAGAAAATAATGTGAAGATAAACTCAAGTAGTTCTTTGTTTTACAAGCATCTATTAAATCATTGCTGTATAGTTACTCTGAATAAACAAACTCATGGATAGAAAAAAAAGAAAAACTAAGTGGGAAGATTCAGAGTTACTTTATTTCTCTGTTCTCTCAGATTGTGCAAGCTTGATGAAGAAATGTGTACAGTGTCGGGCAGTGGTTGAGCGAAGAGTGCCTTTCATAATGTGCTGCGGAGGGAAAGGTACAGAAGATACCAGTGATGATATTTGTGAGTGACTCCAGAGCCCATACTCTTTCACATTCCTCCACCAACTTACTCTCTTAAATGATCTAAATATTTCTCTCCTTTCTGAAGAAAAGCTTAATGAAAGCAGTGCTATCAGTGCTAACAGTGCTGTTTAATGAAAACAGGTATCCTTTGCTGTTTGCACTACTTTCTGCATCGCTAGCAGCAAATGTGGTAACACCACCAGTCATTACAGTGGAGAGTTGCTTCCAGCATTCGGAGTAGAATCCAAAACCTGTGTGATGACTTGGCCACTTACTAATGCCCTAAGAAATAAAAGCTGAAGATTGTCTGTGGTTGTGCAAATGAGTAAATAATTTTTTTACCTCTGGTACTCTGAAGTAATGGTAAGTATTTTGCATCTAGGTACAAGCAACTTTCCTGAGGGAATGTCCAGTCTTACATCCCCTCCTTTGACTAGTTTTTTAAATTCCTTGGGACTTATTTGAGTAATTTCTTTTGCTCTGTGTGTATATAGTGGTACACAGTATTTCAATTGAGTTTATGAGAATTGGAATATTAGTTCATTCTTGTCATAGTGTTCTGAAATAGATAAATATAAGAATAGTCATTAAAATCAGGTTTTCAATACTCACACTGGGAATCCAAGACTTGATAATTTTTCTTTCATATAGTCACACTGCTCCCCAGATCAGTCGAATATGGGAGTATTAATCTGAGCTTGCTGAAATTTTGAACAAACTGCTTCCAAGACACTTGGGCAGATGTGAACACCAAATAGAATCATCTAAGTCAAGATAAAAAAGTCATTTCAGTGTAAAGGAACTTGGCTTTTTTGTCTTTAAACCGATGCAAAAAATATTTTTGTCAGGAACTTCACTGACAAATAAGAATTCTCAGAACATTAAGGGACTACAACCATCATTATTATGGAAATACTTGTCAAAGAAGTGTTACCACTAAACTCAAAGAAATTTTTTGTTGAGCTGCCAGTGATGGTTAGTTAATTTAATTAGATTATCAAAGATGGTTGACTAACATTTTTTTCAGATAATTGAAAAATTGTAGCTGTGACCTTGGAAATAATTATTCCTGGTTCATTAGATTGCTGTGTAGTCATGTATCTTTATTTTCTTTTAATCTTACAGCAAGTGGAAACATTCCAGTTTTGCAGAAGGACAAAGACAACACTAATGTCAATGCAGATGTACAGAAGCTGCAGCAACAGTTGCAAGACATCAAGGAACAGGTAAAAGTGCTGGATAAAAGTTGTAAGAACCATTAAGTGCAAGAACCACTTGATCGAAAAAGCCAATGCATCCTCTATTATTTAAAGCAAAATGAAATGTTGAAGTGCATCAGGGTTAAACTGTAGTTAGAAGACCAATATTTTTTGTGGGATGTGACTTCTGTGTCCTCTATGTACAGGGTTAAAAGAAAAAATTGAGTTGCCATGTTTGATAATTCATCTATTAGGGCATGTTGTGCTGATGTGAGTAAAAAATTATGCTCTTCCCAGTCAGTACATTCCCTGACTATTTAGCTGACCTGAATGTGTGGGTACAGCAGAAGCTGTTTTCACAGAACAGTAAAAAAGTAGATAATCTTCACCATTCTGTATCTACCTTAATCTTGACTTGTTTGTTCATTAACTGCCTTGGAACAATAGCTGACAGTTATCTGTCTTATGAAGGGTATAATGAACACACTCTTCAAAATCTGTGTAGCTGCAAGGTTAAAACTTTGAAAGTATTTTACATGTAATTCAAATATTTGAAGTTTAAATGTTAATGTTTATCTTCATAATGAGGTATAGTGTATAGAGGTACAGTTCTTTCAGCAGTAAGGGATCTGGAGCATCTGACTACTAGAATGAGCTTACTCTTTTCAAGCCCTGATAATGTGACTTTTTTCTTCCATGTGTCTAACACAATTGGAAGCAACTTTTTATGGATACAGGAGACTGAGGTGTTCTAGCTTGCCTTTTCCTCTAGTAGGCTTACATCAGTCCATAATACTTCAGTGGTGGCAGCATCACATCTACTCCTGGTAGTTGTTGAATTCAGCTGTTCATGTGCATGAAAGCCAGAGATAGAACATGTAGATTGCTAGTTTTAGGGCCTGTGTTTCTAAGTGCCTTAAATTTGAGAGCTGATATGCTCAACTGAATGTCTGTGAAGGGCTTTTCCTGTCATGTGGTGACTTGGCCAGCACCCCAGTAACAGAAATTCAAAAGTTTTCTGTGTAGTTTTTATCTGTAAAGAATGTGGAAGATTGAAAATTGTAATTTGAAAATGCATGTCTGTCTTACTGGGCAACTTCAGATGTTACTGTCATCTCTGATGGCTTGCATCCACTGTATAGTTTCTGCTTTACTTTTTAGCATTGAATGGAAAGCATAAGGTTGTTCTTTTGGCATTTCAAATAATACATGCAAAAGATGCCAGATGCATGCTTAAAAGCTAGTAATCTGTTTTCTTCAGATACATTTTTTCAGGGTACTTCAGGAGTTATAGAATATTAGAGTTCTGTTTGGGTATGCTGATATTCTTATGTATAGGCACATGAAAAGAAAACTGTGTTACAATTTTTCTTCTTGATTAGATGTGATCTCAGGTGTTTTGGTTTTTTTTTTGTTAGTTTTCCTTAGGTGCTGGTTTATTCTCTCTGATTTTATCTAACTTGCGGGATTTTGCTAGCCAGCAGCCAAAATTGTTCAGTGCCTCTGACTAGAAGGAGATGGTTCTGGTCATTCCTGGTGTGCCTCTTGGCTTGAGACTCTTGTGGTTTTTTCAGTGTCTTTTGTGCTTAGTCTTGTAACAGGGCAAGTTGTATCATACTTGTGAGTAGCCAGTTGGGTTTGATTAAAATTTATCATCTCATCTTTTAAATTTGTGCTTGAAATTAGGCATAGCATTCCATTAGAATTGTGTATTCTTTTGATTTGTGCTGTAACAGTTCAGTCTTTGTGTTCAATTGATATTTTTCTACTTAAAATTAATTTGTTCTCTCTCAGCAGGTATAAGCCTTTGTTTCAACTCATACCTTCAATGATAATCTAATATGTTAGTGCAGCAAGCTTTTAAAACTATTTCTGGTGCCAAGCAGAAGTGATGCTGATGTCAACAGAATCTCCCACATCTGATGACCACACCATTCTTCAGGGATTCCCTGAATGTGAACCCTTTTGACTGTAATTGCAATACCTTCACTCCATTTCATACATAATCATCATCATCATCCATCTAATATCTTACGTATGTTCCTTCACCATACTTGCATCACTTTCTTCTTCCTTAAAAAATAAATTTATTTTGTCACTGTGCACCTGTATATTGTTGTAAAAACTGTTTTTCATAGTGAGGAACTGATACTTCAAGCAGTTTAAAACACCTTGTTAGTGATAAAAAAATTATCTAAGTTGCAAACTCAGTTATACTTAAGGTGCAGTGGGCACTTTGCCGGAGTATTTACCTGAAGAATTGTCATCCAGAACAGGCATAGTGTCTTTTTATAATATTTGTTTTCCTTTGAATGATGGGAGTCAAATTTTGCAGGCAGATAAAAAATGGGGTTTCATGCAGAAGACGTTCTAACAAATAGTACAATCGTTACATGTTCTCACTTCTTATCTTCTGCTTCCCAAAAGGTGCATAAGACTTGCAGTGAACTTTCTTTCACTGTAAAAGTACATGTAAGGTGGTGGTTAAATAAGGAATTGCCCTTCAGAGTTGGATAAAACTCAGTTATCTGGGCTTGTATCCCACTGGGAGACTGCTGAACTAATTGAGAAAAGCCTGCCACAAGAGAATTGTATAGCAAACAGGAAGCTTGTTATTCTGCCAGCTGAGTCATCCTACTGTGTGAAGTAACTTAAGTGTTAAGATAGTATCATATTAAGAAATTCAACAGCTAACCTATTTTACTGTGCTTCTGTACTAAGCAGGAGAAATAGGGCAGTTTTCTAATACTGCATGACTATAAAATGAAAATGTTGGGATTTCTGTCCTTTACTGAATGAAACAGTTCAAAGTAAGGGTGTTTCAATAGATTTTTTTTTTATTATTATTTCTGTGTCCCTTAATGGATGTTTTAATTTTTAAATGATGGTGTACCATTTGGAGATAAACAGACCCTTGTAACTTATGTAATTCTGATCCTATATTTAGACACAAAAGCAAATAATAAGCCAAAACATAGAATAAAGGCTACACATTGGGAATTTTCCCAAAGATAAGATGAGTGTTTGCTTTGTCAGTCCTTTGTGAAATGTCATCACACCAGTGCTGCCAAGTTATAGACTCATGTCACACAGCTGTGTATTCACTGCATTGGAAATAGCTGTTTCACTGATACCTTAAGTCTGAGAGTTACTGAAGAAGGAATACTCTAAAGGTCCTATTGATGTGCAGGATATGAAGGTGATTATTTGGTGAGAGAAGAAAAATGAGCAGGACTGACAAGAAAGGTTTCTGTAAATTTTTAATTTGAAAATGTTTTGTTACAGTATTGTGGAAATTCTGGCAAAGCTGGAGCACCCCCCCCCCCCCCCCCAGGGCTTTTTTTAAGCATAAAATGACTTAAGGTTTTACCTGGAAGTTTTACTTTCTTGCTAGCCCATTATACTAGTATCCTGGAGATTAAAATAATGATTTGGCCAGATTCCATGCCAATTTAAACTCTTAAGTGCAGAATTATGATGAATTTTTTTGGTCTTCAGTTAAGCTATTTACTCTAGGAAGCAATACCTGTTGATTTCATAGAAAATGTGCTCTAGGGTTTTTCTGAATAGGGTACCTTGGTATGGATTCTCTCATGCAATGAACAAATTGAAGTGAAGCCCCAGTGATGAGTACAGAAGCAAGTCACAGGTGCGAGATGGTGATAAAATGAATTTGTATTTGAAATACGAGCCTTGTCAGTATTTCATGTTATGTACAAAATCAATGTTTATAATTGTTAGATATATGTAGTATGTCTCAGATAAGAGGACATCTTAGATTTGATTTTTTTCTATAGTATGGTGTTAATTTTCATCTGCTGTAACATCTATTCATTTACTAACATTTGATAAACTGTTATAAATGAAATCCTAATATGGCTGCAATATGTTTATGGTGAAGGAACATGCCGTATGAAAGCTTCAATTTCTGCACATGACAAAAGTTGAAGGACATTGTTCCTTAGTGGCTTGGTGCAAAATGAATTTTGCTGTTGAAGAACTTTGGGCATTGACCATCACTTCACGTTCAGCAATTAAAACTGATTTTAAAAGTTTGCTGTGCTGCTGTTATGAGTGAAGGTTACAGATTTACTAAACTGTTCTTCATTTGAAACCTGAGGTGTTCTTTTGATTGAAAGTCTAGATAATTTTCACAAAGTACTAAATT
The DNA here is from genome assembly GCF_048771995.1 of Taeniopygia guttata. Classification (NCBI taxonomy): domain Eukaryota; kingdom Metazoa; phylum Chordata; class Aves; order Passeriformes; family Estrildidae; genus Taeniopygia; species Taeniopygia guttata. The sequence continues at coordinate 104,964,760 of NC_133026.1, forward strand.
TTGCATATCATATTGATTATACAACATTTTTATTCCTTCTGCGGGTGTCGAGTGTTTGGTGTTTACAGGTAGGTATATGAATGGCTAGCTAGCCTGAGAAGAAATTTGTAAATCATTACCCAAGCATTGCATACATCAAGCTGGTTATGTTTTGTTCCCTGGAAGATTACATTATGTAAATGAGAATATTTCTGAAGAGTGTTTCAGTGTTGCACATTTGCATAATTATATTGAAAATATGATGTCAGCCTATTACCGGATTGCCTTAATTAAAGAAATCATATTTAGAAAAAAATCTACATAGTTGTTTGTGTCATGATGGGGTAGGAACAGCCTTTATATTTTAAGTCCATGTGGAATAAAAATGGTATTAAAAAAATATATAGTTTAGTGGCCATGGCAGTTATCTGCTATGCTTAGGACATATTTGTTGTTGAATTTCAGCAATTTATATGTTGCATATTCAGTACCATATAACTACTGTCACTGACTAGTAACCTGTCAAAATCTTTTGCAGACGATGTGTCCTGTCTGTTTGGACCGCCTGAAGAACATGATCTTCCTGTGTGGCCATGGGACATGTCAGCTTTGTGGAGACCGAATGAGCGAGTGCCCCATATGCCGCAAGGCAATTGAACGGAGGATCCTTTTGTACTAAACAGGGGCCAGGGTCTTTTACTATGTTGTGAAAGAGTAAGGTCATGTTGATGGTTTTAACCCTCTATTAGTTTGAATGGTAGTAGAGGGTTCTAATGAAAACATTTCTAATACTGTAGCACAGGTTTGTTACATAGTAATTGTTTAAAGACTGTGAAAGCACCAAATAAAAGAAACAAACAGTATTTGAACAGTCAGCTTGTAGCTTTACTCTTAAAAAACGTGTAAGCCTAATGCTAATGTAAAGCAGTCTTTTTTTCATTTTGTTTCTGTCTTCTTCTCCTTAAAGTTTAAACGGACAATCTTATTTTGGTTTTGTTCATGTGTATCCTGTATGTGTCAGATGTCAAGTGATGTAAGGGAATTTTTTTTTTTATATTGTCAATTACTACCAAACATAAACATTCAGGATTTTTTTTTTGCTTTATGCTTTTTATGTGTCAGCATTTCCTATGCCAGTTCTGATTCACAATTAATTTGTCTTGAAATACACAGCCATGAAAAATCAATACAAAATATATACACAGTAATAATAGATAGACTATTCCCATGAGGTCATGCCTTAGAATGCAATGTTAGGGTAATTCTGACTTCATGCCCTTTGTTCCTGAGGATGGGTTGTATAGGAAAAATTTTTTTTTAAAAATCTGTTGATTGAATATGATCTGTTGTGTAGAAACACACACATGCAGAGCCGTTTAAAAATTGTGGATCTGTGAATTCAGAAAAACCAGATTTTGTAAAATTTCCTTTGTTTATAAGTAAGTTTTATTGTCTTCAGGCAAACAGTGTCAACAGCAAAAGAGAATATTTAATATTGATTATTCATCTAAGTGGGGTATTAACACCAGAATTTACCTATGAGCATTACTGAGTAATACTGCAAATGAAGATATTGCTGACAGAGCAGTGAATTTTGTGAGCTGTGCCTAGTTGAGCTGAATTTTGCTGAAGGAGTTTGTTTTCCCTGATATGATAAGGAGCTATTCCTCCTGACCCCCAAAATGCTACTGTTACAGACTGCAAACTATTCACATTTTGAAAACAAATGTATCTTTTCATCCTTTTTGGTAGTAGAAAATATGCTGATTTAAGGGTTTCTTGTAGCTAAAAGGAATCTCTGCTTACTCCTAAGTGATTGAACAGTTTTCTGAGTGCATAGTTCATGTAGCCCATTGCCATTGTGCAGACTTCATTTGGACATTTCTGCTCTTGCAGAACATTAAAGAAATCCATGCTGGAATTACTTAGGTGCCTTACTTGCAGCTAAGATGAATTTATCATTGAATTCTCATTGCTTATGTCTAAAAATGTGGATAAAAGGATAGTTCAGGGAAAGATCCAAGAAAGGATAATGTTATAATTGTGGTATTTTCAGATAAATCAATCTGTCTTCTGAAACTTATGTTGATATGCCTGAACTGTGCAAATGTTGGCAAATGTCTCAGAAGACTGTTACTAATAAACTGTAAAGATAGACAAACCTTTAAGCAATAAGATTTAAACACTGAAAAAAATTTTCCAGGAAACAAGTACAGTGATATATTGGAAAAGTCTGTATAGAGGGACTTTTAACATCATGAAGTGGTGTAATACACAGCCTTACAATAGTCATCTTTAATCCTCATCCAGCATTCCAAATGTTCCTCATTATTTTCAGTGTTCTTTCATTGGACACAATCACAATCTGGAGTCACTGTAGTCATCTGGTTTATTTTGTATACTAGTGGTCATTTTTCTCAGATAATGTGCATCTATATTCTTGACCAAATGAAGCAGCCTTCCCTTGTTTTGCTTCTTGATTACTATTCTAAAATACCAAAATTTCAAGGAGTTTTGGAAAGTTTTTGATGCAAGGCCTTGTTTCAGTTCAGCATTTTGGTATCTCCACTTGAACTCTTCGTGCATCTGAGTGTTCATTGCAATTTTCATTTGGCCAATACATACTAAGGTTTTTGGTTTGTTTTTTTGGGGTGGTGTTTTTTTGTTTTTTTTTTTTTTTTTTTTTGGTAGCATGTTTTACAGCTGAACCTTTTATAGTAGGCTTCAGTTTCTTGTCAGGCTTCCCCTGGAAATACTTCTGTAATAGGATATGCCATTTAATGATCTATTCTGAGTTTTCGCCTGTCATGCATCAGATTTTTACCTTGATTTCCTCTATCTCTGGCAGACATATTTTGTTCTCATAATTCTTTAAGGGAGCCTCTGCAAAGTTGGCTGCACAGATGCAGGGTGGATCTCTTCTTGATAACACAACTCAAAACTGAAACCTCAGTAGAGCAGTATGCATTTTCCTGATTCTTTTTTGCTGGAACAAGCCAGAATTACTTGAAAGTATTCCAGCTTAGCATCAGTTAAATAATTCAGCTGAGTTAGAACAGATCTGAAGCATCCTGGTTAGGACACTGGATGTAAGATGCAAGTTACTGTTTAACACCCTCAGTACTTGAATACCATCACAGTCCTCTGGAAATGGAGACAACGACTGAAGGTATTGCTGTAGGAGCAGCTTTGTGTCCCATGCTGCTCTCACAGCAGATGTATGTAACTGCATAGGAGCTTGTGATTGGACTCATTCAGCAATGTTGTGTGCCAGTTGAAACTGAACTGTGTCAGCTTGGTGCTATTTTGGTGCCAAGAAAAACAACTGAATTAGAAATACTAGGAGGGCTAACCAAGATGCTTGATTTATTTATATAGTTCTGTTATTGACAGGAGTATTGTATCTTGTCTGGAGGTGGCGATACCTCCTTTCAAAAAACTTAAATGAGGAAAAATGCTTGCAAATCTGGTATCATTTATGGAAATAAATATTTATATTCAGACCCTCTCTTTTCATTCAGATGTAGAAGGTGAGCTAGTGTTGTTAAGGAGCCCAATAAGCTCATTCACTTTATTTTGTGGTTATGTGTGCAATGTGCACAGAGTACGAATGTTTAATTGGATAGCACATATTTGAAGGATGAGATGTTCAAAGGGGATCATAACAAGTAGGAGAGCTAAGGAAATATCACTGTGCAGCTGTCTTCAGCAAAAGATTAAAGTCTAAATTTCACCTGAGCAAAGTAAAAATTAGAAAAATCAGTTGGGCATTTAATTTATTGTAAAATTGTAGAATGTAAGCATTGTAAGGTTTGTTATGTCTAGTGCCCAGCATTGAATAATAATTTTGAAATTAAATGGAATTAAATATCTCCATTTGTTTCTTGAAACAAGATACCTAAAAATATGTATTGTTCAGTGTGAGGTATGCTCAGATGTTTAAGTAAAATGTTTTCTTTGCCATTCATTAAGAGACATTATATCACTATGCAGGGATTTAAAGTGTAAAGACAACCTAAGAGGTTAACAGAATAAATTTAGTAGTTGTATGTGGTAGTATATGTACTACCACAGTTGTAGATTGTTAACTTTAGTATAAATACCTTTGATTTTTTTTTCCCTTTAAAACTTGTATCATCACTTATTGTGGCCCAAACTTAGATGGCACTTCCCAAAATCTGGGCTGCTATTACCTACTTTGCATTTGTTGGATTACTGTGTATTTGTATGTTGGGGTTTGGAGAAATCCCTTTTTCCTGAAGTGGATAAAAAAACTACACTGGTGAGATAGCAAACAAGTTACTTTGTAAATGTGAAAGTTTGATTAGAAGGTGGTGTTCTTAATTTGGACTGGCTGAGAATATAGCAGATTTGCACAAGTACTTGTGCCTTGTTAGCATAGTCTTACAATTGGTATTTTAGCTTCTTTTAAAGACCTGAAATGGTCTTTTAAAAATAATTAAGTACTTACTGTGTAGATATTTTCTAGACATGAAGGTTTATGTACGTGTAATTATCTTTAGCAGTATTAATTGCAGTTAGTGTAAACACTAAATTGTTTGAAGAAGCTGCTTTCAGCTAGTGATCTGAGCTTCCTCTACAAAACTAATTGTCAGAAATTTAATTTTACTCTTCCAGTAGCAGCTGGTGAACCGAAGAACCTATCCTGTTCTTTGTGCTGCATGGGTCAAGTTTTCACTTAAAAAAACCAAACCCCAACAACAGTACAGTCTAACTAGCAGTGCTACCTCCTTTCTGTCAAAGTGCTGAATTCTTCTGTAGCTGTTTGTTGTCTTTGCAAAAGGGTGGGAAGCGCATCAGTTTTCTTTTGCTTCATCAGTTTTGATGTCTGAATACATTGCAGAGGTTTTTTTACTTTATTAAATTACTGTGTAAATTGCATACAATAGCAGTGCGTGATTTGCCACGAAGTACATTGTATTCCTGTGCATAAGTTGCTGGAATCCAAAGTGTTGTCTTTGTGTGCATTTCATACTTTATTTGTGTTGACAAAGCTAAACTGTTTGCAGAAGCTTTAGTGTGTGCCATTTTTATAGCTAAGCCTGTGGTAAATACACAAGTTCTGACTCAGGGCTTTTTAACAACTTAAACACATTTACAATATTCTTCAGCACATCTTGGAGAATACTAGAGATTTAATGACTCTACAGTGCCTTGATAGAACTATTGAATGGGCAGCAGCCATAGGGTCTTCACAAGAACACAAGTATCTTCTCAATCCAGTTAATGAGTTTATGTTAATATAGTTGTAATGCCCTTGCCATGGATTTATAAACTTGTATATATTTTCTGTAAAGGAAATTTGGAAAATTTAGATATTGCTAAGCTTTCTGAAAGCTGATTAATTGTTGCACTGGTCATGAGGATCTGAAGGGCATCATATTCAAATTTACAGGAGCAGCTTTTGTGTCAAAGACAGCTGACAAAATTTTCTGTATGTGACATTTTTAGTGTGAGGGAGAGGTCATTGTATAACATGTAAAAGTACCTGCTTTATTTTGATCTAGGAAATCTTCCGTAAGTGAGAGAGAAATAACCATCAACAAATCAGTATGTTTGCATGCCATTTCATAGTTAGAAAACTTTGTGTCATTTTGAGCTTCTAGGAAATACTTAATTTGTCCAGCCTTAGTGTCTTTATGAATGCAAACTATTAATGGTAGAAAACAGGTTTTAATGAATTACAACAAACATTTTTGCTTTTGTTAAAACTAACTTTGTATTTTCTGTAAACTGTAGATTTTGACATGACTGTTTATTGGAGAAGTTTAAGATAGCCTGTGTGAGTGTACTGTATTTCTGTATGCAGATAGCATTATATACTTGCTTGTTTTAAAACTGCTTAGCAATGTCTAAGCTTTTCAAAGGAAATGCTGATGTACTGTATGGTTAGTAAAACTTGTCATATGAGATGTATACTGACTTTTTCAAGAGCTTTGATTTAAAAGAATAGTTGGACTGAATTAATACTGATTTTTTGCACACAACATTGGAAAAGGGGTAGTGACTCATTTGTCTTCCTCCATCTTAGTTGTAATGATGTTAGATGTCACCATGGAATTTGAAATTGGATACCTGAAAAAGTATTTGCAAACTTGGTTACTTGTTGGCATACAATGTTTAAAAGAACACCAGACATTATTGAGAAATTTTGCAGTCCAAAGTTCTTAAAAAACCTGTTTCTTTTATAATATGTTCCTGAAGAATGAATTTGTGAAAGCATCAGAAATGCTATGTGCCTTTGAATCTCCAAGGTACTCAAACATTGTTAAAGCAGCACAGTAGAAATTCAAAGGGTGGATTATTTTGTAACAACAGAAAGATTGATTTAAAATTATCTCTGGATTATGTGCAAATTTTTCTGTAAATACGTAGTACTGTTCTACTGACCTGAGTTGCTGTTAAGTGTATGTTAGACTCTGTGTTTACTTGTAAATGAATGGCCTTTACAGATCTGGCTACGTGAATGTGATCATTCAAACATCTCCTGCCAGATACAGTAAACTTCCATATTCTGAGACAACAGATGCTGCATCATGGTTTGTACTTTTAGGATTCAAGTGCTAATGGATGCATTTGTAAAAAAAAGCAAAAATCTATGTAATCAAAGGCAACAAAACCAACCACACTTATATGGCTTAGTGTTTTTATTTGTCCTAGTATACAGGTGAAAAAAGGAACTGACAGAATAAAAAGTTTGTTGCTCTCTTTCTCAGTTTCTTCTCATTTTTCAAGTTTCTTCAGCCTTGGTTTATATGATAGGTCTGTATGAAAACATAGTGTTTTCAAATACTTCTGAAAAAAAAATTATAATTTATGCAACTTGTTGAAATATATTTGAAGTAGCCTCTTGTTCTTTGCTTTGGGATTTATGAACTCTTCACATATTTCTCCTTACATGTTCATTGAACATGATGGGAGCAGTGCTGGCATTGGTTGAAAACTTCATCTCTCTAGTCTCAAGGGTTTCAGCCCCTGCTGTTGATTGTAGTGGAACCTGGAGGTTTTGCTAGTATTCGGTATTGATGGGTTTAAATTTTGAAAAGGCTGTTTCATACTTTACCATATAAATAATTATAGTAATTTTATAACTACTGTGTAATGCAATTAATTTCTGTACAGTGCACTTTGCTCTTCTAAGTCATTCCAGCTATATCCCATATGGGAGTGGTGAAAGTGCATGGAGATCTTTTGTATTTGACATTAATCAAGTGCAGAGTTCTTCATGGGTGTACTCTGTTTCATGTAGGGGGTAAAGATTAGTGGTAGTATTGGAATAAAAAAGCATTAGCCATTCTTTTCAGACTTGATTTTCCACCATAAGGAAAGGAAATACATGTAGTCAGAAATAAAATTGTTTGAAGTTCTTGTGGTTTGTGCAGCCCTGCTCATGACAATGACATACATTGGAAAACGATTGCTTTCAAGAAATGAATCATACCAACATTTCTTGATACTAAGAAGAACGTTTTGGCTGAAAAAAACTTCAGGGTTCTAAATTGTTTCTTCCCTTTTCAGCAGAGTAGTATGTCCTAGCTTTCCAGAAGATAGTAAGGTTTTTGCAGTCTTTAGAAGTGATGCTATGATGGATTAAAATAGTTTCTATTAAAAACTCAGAACTGTGCCAACTGGCAATATATAAACTTTAGTCTTCAACAATGCAAGACTTTAAGGGAAAGTCATTGCAGTATCTAATACAATTGGGACTTAATGACACTAACGTGACTGCCCTAGAGAAACTAATAAACCTAATTTCTAAAATTGCCTGAAATTGTGAAAATACACTTGTGAGACTATAGTGACCTCCTGCAACATTAACACTATTTCACTGAATTTTCCTTTAAAAGTCTATGGGAGATAAGGAAACAATTCTGAGCCAGTTTCCCCACTGATGTGTCTACAACCTAAAATGTGTATTTCTCCCACAAGGGGTCAGTAGCACCCTCCATTTGGCACATTTTATTATAATATAAGCAGAAAGCAAACAAGGGATAAGGACGATTGCATTAATATGTGGGTGGACCAGACCCAACTTGTCTCCTTCAGGCAGGCTAAGTATAATTAGGTTATTTGCTGACTTCAGTAAGGACCATATTCTGTCCTCTGACTCTCATGTGACATGAACATTGCTACTATTGATTAGGGCAAAGTTCCAGTGGAGTGTTTGCCTTTAGCTCTAGTTGAAAGTATTCATTTAGTCAAGCTTTTTTTCAAAAGCATGCAGTTGGAGCAGATAAACTGTAAGAAAGAGCTTGTCCAGCAGACAGGGGGAAAAAATTCTTGTATGAGTGTCCCACATATTCTTAATGATAACCACAGTCTCCCTAGATGGCTAGAGCTGATTAGTATTTTCCACTCTATAGTAACACAGCTTGTAGTTAAACATGCTTTGAAGCCTATCAGGCTGCTCAGTGGAAGGAATTTCCAGCTTCTCAAGGCTTCCCTGAGTATGCAAGTTACTTGAAGGCCAGAAGTTTGAAGTAACTCATAATCTTTCTCCCAAGAGGCTGAACAGACTAGAGATCTATTCCTTCCAACAAAAATTTCCATCCCTTAGCAAAGTCATGTTTCACAAATACGAACCTTGAGATGGTCAGTGTCATTCAGGCACAGGTTTTTACATGTGTTGAATTTAACAAGCGGCCTTCCTTTGTATTTGCAACTCTGGTTATTCTCTCTGTCACATCTATTGCAGGGTTTGCATTTCATGTCCTCAGTGCTTCTGTCATGACTACTGAAATCCTCCATTTCAATTCTTTCTTTGTGTTTTTGAAAGCAGAACTGTGTCCCTTTCTTCTTGGTATGTCCCTTCTGAATGTCCTCCTGTTTTATGCTTAAGGTTGGCATAGGCATAGTGAAGCCCTCTTCTTGTGTCCCTAACTCCACTGTGAATTTCCTGTGCCAGGAGGAATTCCTGAATTTGGTCTGGGCATAATTTCGCATTAGTTTATTGACATCCCTTGTTTCTCTCCATTGGTGGCGTAAGATAAAGATTTTGTCTACCACCTGAGGAAAGGAAAGGGGCACTTCTGATCTCAACCGTATGAGGAAATTCAGAAGCAAGTAAACGTTTCAAGATTGTTTGGCTTTGGTGATGTCTTTTTGTCCTATAGGCCACTTGTCATTTTCATTCTTACTGTATCCTCGATTTGGTTTTTGGTGGCAGCCTAAGGGTTTCTTTTCAAAGAAAATTAAAAGCAACTAGAAGAGAGAAACTATTCTGGAGGATCTTGTGCGCTTGTGTTGCCTGGAGGAAGTTCAGTAGGTTTGCTTTCAAAGAGAAGGATCTGGTTTTGGACTTCTTGCTGCCTCCATAAAGAATTGGGGAAAGAATTCCATCTCTTTGAATTAAGTAAATCCGAAACCATGTTCCAAGTAAATACTGCTAAGATTTCATAACCCCTACTTCTACTGTTGTAAGGTAGCATGAGGTTCTCTATGTAAGCTATAGAAACTAAATAGCAATTATATGGCATTTTTCCCAATGGCCATAGATTCTTACCTTTGAAATACAATACTATTATTCTTCCTCTTTTCTTCTTCTGTGATGAGACCTGTAAAATAAAGATTACTTCAGATCTATCCAGACAAGGTAGCTTTTCCTAACACAGAATCCAACTTAAGCTGTTTGTGGTATGGTCATACAATTTAAAGTATCATGCTCAAGTTTTTTGTCTATTTTTCTGTTTTATAGCACACGGCACTTAAAACACCTATTTTAGATTGATACTGGGTTTTGGTCAGGTGATTATGTTCTGTGTAAGGCTGAGGAGGTCTTCACATTGTTATCCTCTGAAACTGCGTTCTCCCACCATTTCATGTAGAGGACATAGAGTTTGGAAGCACAATACTTTTTTTGTTGAGATAAAAAGTGTGCTAGAGTAAGGGTATGGGGAAACTTAAAGCTAAAATACAGTCATAGATAGAGTTCTTCTGGTGTTTACGAAGTGAGAAACTCAGATGGCAAATTTGACAGAAGAGTGGCACAGAGGAATTTTAAACTCTACTAAAATTTAGTTTTAAATTCCTCTGTACCCTCTCTGGAGAGCCTGTAACATGGATACATTGAGTCCTGCTATAACCCTGCCATGTCCTGCATGTCCCACCACCCTGCATAGGTCCCTCCACACCAAATCTCCCTGGAGGAATATGTCTTAAAATTATATTAAAACTATTCCACCCATGGAGAAAGAAGACATAGGAGTTACAATCCAGTCCCTGGTGCAAAAGTTGCGGATTTACTGTTTTATTTAACACAGTTCTCTTCCCATGGCACACACTGAGGCTGTAAAAGGAGTAAGTGATCTTGATTTGGATTTTCTGTGTGCTGTGGCTGTCTGCACCCAGGCAGCAGCTTAAGGAGCTGCTGCAAATCAACTGCTCAGTAATGAGCTGTGTGAGGTGCTTGCCCTGCAGCAAGCAGAAGTGCTTTTAAAGTGTTGCAGCCAAGTAGGGTTGAGTGGGCCAAGCCCTCTGGGCATCTACTTATCCTGAGCTGACATTGCTTTATTGGTAAGTGGCATGGAAATGAAATAGATTTGAAAAGTATATCTTCATTAACATGTTTGGGATACCAGACATTTAATTTTAGGCTTTATCTGCTGTGCTGAATCAAGCAGTGACACCAAAATTTGGCAAGCAGTTGTTGAGCACTCCAGGAAAGGTTAGTCATTGGCTTTTGTAGGAGTTCCTCAACTTTGAGGATGTAGTCAAATAGTCCTCAGGGAAAAAAAAAAAAAAATTAGCTAGCAAGAGTGTTTCAGAATAGAGGGGTGGTTTTTTTGGTTTTTTTGGTTGGTTGATTGGCTTTTTTTTTTTTTTTTCCTCACCCTCTACTGGCTGGCAACTGTGTCTGGTTTTTCATTTCTCTCAACAATTTTCATTTAGCCAAAAATGCTGCCATAACTGCCACTTGACATCCAGATTTGCCAAAATCAAACATGCATCCTATATGTCTGTTCCAGCTATTCCTGACCATCATACTACCTCTCCCCAGAACATCCTTCCAAGGGTATGAGTGTATGCTTATGGGGTTATAGAAGAGCTAGTGTTATCCTCTGTAACTTTCCAGGACAAGGAAAGGATTTAATGGTGATTTGATCTGATCTTTTTCTTTCTATCTTCAGTTATCAAATGTTGAGATGCCTTTTTTTCATGTGGCATTTAATTTTAAGAGGAAGACAATGGGGGCATCATTGCTGTGCCTTGAGTTCCTGGATTTGGCCTGCCCTTTCCTACAAAAATTAGGCATGTTCACCTAAGATTGGTTGTTTTATGAGGTATAGGTATTTAAACGCTAAGCTGGCCAGCACTGCTCATAGGAATATTAATAGAGATGGCATGGAGCTGGCAGTTTTTCTAGGGAAGATAAAGAAGAGCTTAGCACATCCTAGGTTAAGCTCTTCTCTGTCACAGCAGAATGCTAAATGCTGTGTGACCTGCAGTGTCCGAAGGGTAGATATAGATTAAGGCATTTCCATGGCACAGTGCTGTGTCCATAGGAGCAAGCAGTGAGGGAAATGCACTGTATCCATGATAAAGTAGTATTTTTTGTGAGTTGGTACATTTGGCTTTTCTGGAAGGGTAGGTGATGAGATGAGACCAGGAGGTACCCTAGGGAACCTGGATGTAGAGTGTTGGGTGGTGCTTGGTACTTGTAGCCCAAAACTCGAGAACAAGTTTGCTTGTGTATCTGTGGACTGGCTGGCAGTGAATTAGAAACAAGAGAATCTATAAGGCACCAGCTTTCCATGCTGCATTAGAAGTGTCCTTCCCTGTGGTTTATTAATTTGCTTCCTCCTGATAAAGAAAGAACGCCAGAAACTAACAAGCTTATTTTGCTGCAAACTGTGTATATGCAGCATTGAACTTCTCCTTAGATAGCTTTGAATGGGGACAAGCAAAGGAAAAAAAAAAAAGGGAGGGGGGAGGACAGAGGTTTTTAATGATGTGTTACATTATTGATGGAATTTCTAACCCAGAGTACTGCCTGTCTGGGAGCTGTGGGCAGTGTTACCCACAGTTACTGCTTGCTTGTGCATAGTTCATTTTTGTTTTATTGTTCAGGGAAGATAAAGTGGTGTCTCTGCTAAGTGTGGTGACTGACTGGGAACAGCAGCTTGGTTCTGCTGAGCACAGCTGCCAAAACTGGAGCAGGCCAAGGGAGGGCGGTTCTTTTGTCAGGGACAGAAATGTGGTCTGACACAGCTTTCTTATCAAAGGGAAGGATTTTTCACTTCAGGAGGAAGTTTGGCTGGGAAGGCATTGGATAACTTTTTTTTTTTCAGCTCTGCGGGAAGTCCTGTATAAATGTGTTTTCCATGAATGTAATAGTTCTGCTTCTGACTCTCTGGAGAGAACATTAGTGCCGTGTGTGCGGGAAATAACACAAGGGTGACTAAAATATTTTTAATATGAGTAAGTCAGCAAACACATCTTGTGTGCTCACAGCCAGGAGCCATTTGCTCTTGGCTTATGTCATGGAGCAGGCAAAAAGTAGGCCTCTTTTATGTCTAATTTTTTATTCTAAGTATTTTGAAATTTCCCTTGATCCATTCCAAGTCATCATCTTGTAGTTAAATTAAAACTCGGCCTTTTCTTCTGGTAAATACCTTGTGTAACAGGAGTGATTTGTTTGTGTTTCAGCTTAAACTTGGATAATTTTGTTTAAACATTAAGAGCCTATGTGTATATAATATAGAGAAGTTTCTCTAATACAGTTGAAGAAACAAGTTATCCTCTAACTGAGGCCATTAGATTGTGATTTGTTAGATTTGGTTTCCGTGGTTTTCCTGTGAGTCTCTACACGAGTCAGTTTTGTGTTTCCTCTCTTTCTTAAGTGTGAAATGAGAAATTGCTGCTTGGGGGTACGAAAAAAATCTGCTGGTGTATGCAGGGAATCCTACAACAGCCATAATGAGTTCCTGAGTAGATAAGATGCCTCCCCTGCCAGCCAGACACACTGGTGTACCAGCTCAGTTCAGTGTTTTCCTGACGAAAAAGTGAAACCAGATACTAGTGCTACTTCACTCTTGCCACACAGCAAATAGGTATAAAATGAACCAATACCTTCCACCACCCAGGTAATGGGAGTTATTAATTAACTAGTAATTATATAGAAATACGTATTTTATTATACTTTGCAGGTAACTGTTGATCATTATTTCCTTATTAAATCTGTTAATGAGAAAGAGCTGTATTCAATACAGGTATTGAGTTATAACTAAATGAACTGACAAAATGCCAGCTTTTGGGTGGCAACATTTCTCTGAGGTTCTCTCTCTGTGATCTTGTCAGTGCACTGAAGCATTTTAGTAAGTGCTCTCTGGAACTCCACCTCCCACAGCCAGTGGGTGTCACTGCAAGCATTGCAGTGAGGGAAGAACGATTTTGGGGAGAAAGAATAAAAGTTCAAGTGTATGCTGTATTTTGTTTAAGTTAGAAATAATTGCAGAAGAAAATTAAATCCTGGCTTTCTAACCTAGGAATTTGCATAGATATTTCTTGGAGATGCTTAAAGGTTTGAAATACTTACTAAAAAAAAAAACCAAAATTAAGTATCCTAGAAGTATCCTTGGCCCAGGCCAATATTCTGATAGAAGTCATGTCACTGGCGACTTCCATAGCCATGCTGGCCCCAAATGCCGACTTACTTCCTAGCGCTGAATGTTATGCGCCTCAGAGATGATGGTGGTTTAAAAAAACCCCAACAGCAAAACAGCCAAAAACAAACACCAAAGAACCCCAAAAACCCTTTCCTTGAATTCTTTAAAACCACTTCTATGGAATTCTTGCTGTTTGCAGATCTGAGTGCTAAAGGTCACTCTGACTGAAAGCCCCCATCTCCCCGGAGAGCTGGCTGTGCCCAAGGCCAGATGAGCTGACACAGAGGCTCCTCCAAGCCGTTGCTGGGACAAGACATGGCTGCACTGTCCTGGCAGCCCCAGCCCTGTGCCCCCAGCATGGCACAGCCCGGGCAGCCGTGCAGGCTGGGGGCTGCTCACAGCACAGACATTGCCCAGCAGTGGTGGCCAGGGTGGCCCCTTCGGGATGGGCCTCCCTCCACAGGTCGTTGCTAAGGCCCGCGTTGTCTCTGCCTCTGTTATCATCATGAGGATGACAGTTTAAACAGGCCTTATCACTGTGTGTTCAATCAAGGTTTATGAGGGCTGATAAAGATGTCACCTAGTTGCTTTGTGTGTTCATTAAAACCCTATTCCCCAGTAGGACTTTGCTATGTTACATTTTTCTTTTTTTCCTTTCTTCGATGAATTTTAGGTATCTTCTGAAGAAAGAGGTGCATGTTGGAAGGAAAGGCATAATGCTTACTTGAATACCCCTAATATTTCTGTGGGGAAGCCCAAAACCCAAATTTAGTAGCTTGGTTGACGCAACTCTATCTGTATTTAATATCTTATATTGTCATAATTGCTTATTTAATAGTTCAGTAAAATTTCCTAAATGCAGCCTATGCAGGGCAGTAAAGTGATTTGTGTGCACTTCCCTGCTCTGTTGTGTTGGTGCTGAAGGTGGCTTGGGAGGGGCTTGGTGTTACTCAGTTATGATACAGGATGTTGTAGGTTGAGTTTCCATTGAGACTTTTCCTGATGGACGGCGACTGCTTATTTCCAACACAGAAATGTAAGCCATGTTCACTTATTGTTCTGGTTGTATGTCAAAGCTGAAGAAATGGTTGCAATAAATAAGTAGTCATATAAAATGCATCCATAATTTTCAAGTCATCTGTCTGTGAACAGTAGTAGAAAGTAGGCAAAGATTGTCTGTCTTGTCCTGTAAACGTCTTCATTTCAAGGTATTTTTTTTTTCCTCAACCCTTTTCCTCCTAGCTAAAATTTAAACTAAATACATTGTCTTAATTGTATCTGATGTCATGTCCTATTCTGCCAGTCTTCAGAAAAATCTTTTTTCTACAGTGAGCAGAAGTTGCTCAGTTGCATTTTTGTTGGTTAAATCAAATTTGTTTTAAAACAAAATATATACAAAACCATAATGAAACATGATTAGTTGCAGGAAAATGTTAGGGGAGTCTATTGACTAAAAATATTTGAAAAATGTAATAGACCTTAGTTCAGGCACAAATCAATTGAGATTGAGCATGTGTGTGCAGGCTCTTTTAAAAAATGGGAAGAAACTGAGTACCCAATTGATTCCATAGATCCCCGGGTCATTGTAAATTCCTGTTATTTACACTTTAGCGTATTGGCTCTCTGCATCCTCTAAACTTTGTGAATACTAATGGCTGTTCGCATTTCAGAAATAACTCTTTCACTTTGTTTACAGTTTTGCTGCTGCTGGCAAGTACTGGACTATCAAAGGCTTTAATGCTGTGCATGTGCATTTCATAATAGAATGTTATTCTATGAGGATAATAACACTTACTAGAGATCAGTAATAAAATGAAAAACAGAGGCTCTCCACCATCACTTGTTAACACTTCTAATGATTGTTTGCCTATTAACACTAATTGGCTATATGCTTCCATTTTAGCCCTGTGCAGGCTGGCATAAGCATGAGGCACTCGTGTATGTACAGTACTTATGAATAGCTGTGCTGGCCTACTGATCTCTGCAATAAAGGTTACTGTACCATGATCTGGGTCTGCTTTTTTTTCTAAAATGTTTTATATCAGAACCACTTGTTGACCTCTGCCTTATCAATTCACTCTGTTTGCCTTTAAACAGTAGTCACAGTATTCTCTAGAATATTTGCCTGGTACAGTGGTGTCCATTTAGCCTTGACCATGGAATACTCTGTGGTCATCCAGTAGTACAGTATTTTTTTGAAGTTTGCATTAAAACTATAATATGTTGTTAAACCTTTATTGGACTTTTAACAGTTGACTGTGGGCACTTAAAAATCATGATTGATTTGCCTTCTGATGTTCCTGGAGCTAAGATAGAAAGTGTTATGATTACAGCCAGTCACTTGGTTCAGGAAACCACCTTCACTCAGTGAGCCCTTTTGGCAGGGTGAGGAATGGAAATATGAAGCACGGCAATGAAAGGTACCTTTGGAATCTGAAGTCTCACCCCAGACATACGTGCTAACATGCTAAATTGCCAGAACATGGTTGCCATCCAAAAGCTTGTCTGGCTTCAAATGTATATTGATTTCTGTTTCCTTATTTAAATCCAGAAAGCTCATGACAACAGAATATTAGGCTGAAAATCTGGGGATAATTTGGTACAGAAAAATGAAGTGGTTCAAATATTAAGAGTACCAAGAGATCCCCGGCCTATTTCTAGCCAGCTGAATGGGAAAGCATACTCAGTGCAGAGTAATTGGCTTTTCCCTCCTATTCTTGTTTGGATGAGGCAATATTGTATCTGCAAACAAAGGGGTCCTTTCAGCCATGCCTCATAGTAGTTTGCCTCTACTATCCAACCTTAGACGTGTAACTGAACAAAAACAACACTTTAGTACAGTTCTTGGCATCAGCGGTTTTCTTCACAGATCTTAGGTTGCTATCACCAGCCTCTGGAGTAGTGTCAAGAAGTATCAAAGAGCCACAGTCCCGTCTCTGCTTCCATACTGAGAGGGGAATCGTGGCAAATCAGGAGCAGGAGAGGGCCCTATTATGGGAAGAGCCATGAAGAATCGTGTTTGCCAGTGCCACCACCTTCCCAGAGCACGCTGCTGCCTCGTGAAGGGAGGCAGAGCGTGCAGCGCCGATAAAGGACGGCGATGGTGCCAGTGGGGCCATGGCTTTGCTGCGGTGTGTTGTGCCGTAGCCATGGCGCCTGGTGATTGATGAATGTCTGTGGGCTGGTGCTGTGCTGAGGTATGATTAGATATTTATTGCTAACAACCATGCTAGTCCAGTCTAAGAGATGACTTGAGGCCTCTGCAGGTCTGTTGAGAAGACTTGTTCTCAAGCTGAGGCATCTCTATGTAGGTCAGTGTTTGCGGACTCCTGAGTGCTCACCAGCAGTCAGCCTGGTTAATCCAGCTCCTATGGAGAGGTCAGTAGCTCCACTCACTGGGAGATTGCCAGCCCCTGTCCATGAGGATGTGGCAACTGATTTTCTCAGTTGAGTGAAAAGAGCAAGAAATCCTCTCCATGTGTCATTCTGGAGCAATTGCTTGCAATATCACATGATTTGTTTTGTTGTGCCCACCAGCATTACTCAGGGACATACAGTGAATGTTAATTTAGGAAATAGGTTTGTTTCTTCTTGAGGTTTCATTTATCTTCAAAGCAGACCTCAAAGGCTAATGATTTAAAACCATTTCTCCAGAGAGCAGAGTGGCTAAATCCAATCAAAGAGTGTATCCCACAGGTATTTGTGTACCTCCCTCGAATCAGTCGATAGGACTGATTTATTAACTAGAAACTTCATCTTTTCTAATTAGTGAAATTACAATGCAGGCCAGCCACAAAGTTTTGTTGTTGTAACCCTCACCCACCTTCCCTGCAATGTTGCTTCTTCTTGTGCTAATCTAAATGTAAATTGTAAGCCCTGTGGGACAGGGTCTGTCCCTTACATTCTCCCTTTTCTGTGTATTTAATTTAATTCAATTTGCTTTATTTTACATTTGCCCATGATCCTCATGGCAGAATAGCTGTTGCTTGCCTTACGTGCTCCTTAATGATTCCTAAATTCATGTCTTTAATCGAGTCCACTCATGGCCTCTCTAGTCCACCGTGAATCAGAGGGTCTGCAATAAGCCAGCAGCACAGAGCGTGTTTTAAGATCTTAACAGCTCCCACTGGAGCCTCCTCACTTCCCCCATGACCAGGAAAAATGAATTGCCTGTGTGAGATGCTTGATCAACAAACTGGAATTGTTTGGGAAAAGAAAAAGAAATGGATGTGAGGAAGGAGTTACAAAAAGCCAGAGAACACCCTGCAGATTCTTCTCCCTCTCTCACAAATGCTCCTGCACAGCTGTGGTGGTGGAGCCCGGGCTGGGAGAAGGCTTTGGGATGTGTAGGCCCCCAGCCACAGAGGGGGTTTATGGGTCAAAATCAATACCTGTATGTTAGTCCATATAAATAAATCATACGCCTGTAAAATACATGCTGTAGTTTGCTGCTGGGTCCTGCGGGAGCAGGAAAATAATTTAGCACAGCTGGATGCTTGTTCGTCTTCCAAACTGTTTTTATGGTCTAAAAGAATATCTTCCTAAATCGCCGTCTCATGGAAAACTGGGGTGTGGGGCTGCACCAGAGCACAAAGGCGCTGGTGTCTTTTTAATTAAAAAATCTGCTCTCTCACTTACCTTCCAAAACACCCCTGTTCCCTCTAACCAAAGAATTTGTACCTAATCCGAGCGAGCAGCTGTTGTCTGCCAAATGGCCAGTCTGTGCTCCTGCTGGAGCTGGCTGGGTGAGCAGCGTTCCCCCTCTCTGTGCTGCAAAGGGCTCTGTGTGAAACCTCTTCCCTCAACTTGAACTCCAGCGAGGAGTCCCTGCGGCAGTGGAGACTGAACCAGTCCTTGCAGCAGTAAAGGCTTTACAAGGCTCCCGAAGACTCTGGAAGTGCCCAACACCGCTGAAGTTGAGGACCCATTGGAGATGTTGGGATGCCAAGAAATGGTGTTTGATGCTAACCTCTGTGCTTAATGGACCGAGTAATTTCTTCACTACCCTTGTCAGTGAAAAAAAACTAGGCTTTTGTGAGCACAGTGGAAACTATAGGAATTATTTGAGGGGCTTTGAAGACCACAAGTGTGGAATCATTGCTAACTAACTACAGAGGTGCTTTGGTGCCTGCAATCCACGTGAGGGAGGAACCTGGCACAGGTTTCCATGTCCTTAGAAACTGTGGTGAATGGGCTGTAAATATCTTTGCATTCAGCTCAGATCTCTGAGGAAAAGTGGGAAGCCGGTTCTGGTGTTTGATCTGTACGGCTGGCAGCACCCAGCAGTTGCTCCCAGCTGAAAGATGGAGGAATGCCTGCTGGCCCAACAAAATGCTATATGGGCAGCAGCAGAGCCAAAATTTTGGCGTCTCCTCGATTTCTGGTCTATAAAATGCTCTGGTAAGTTCTGTCATTTGGGAGTTGGAAGGAAATGGTGTGGTCCGGGGTACATGGAGAACGTGGGCCCTCATCAGATATCCCCTTTTAAAAATGCAAATTGATAAATAAACACTGAAACAATAGGGCTGTGCTAATCCTTTTACAAAGGGTAAATTGCTAATCTAATTCTCCAGCCAGGATGGCTGCTTCACCTTAACAATAGCTGCATTTATACCTTATGTTTTACTTGTAAACTGACATGTAGTGAATTGGAAAGGGTTTCAGCTCACCTGCTTGCTGGGGGAGGGCGGCTAATCCTTTCATGCCCTTCACACTCGGTGAGCAATGCTGCCATTTGATCACGCTGAAGCAAAAAGGCCAGCCAAATTTTCAGCCAGTTTAGACTTGGTTGTGCTTGTGCTCTAACAATGCTGCCAGTGTCTCCAGTGAGGGCAGAGAGAAAGATCTATTCATGTCTTCACGTAGCGAGTACCCGAGGGCCTGATCTTCAAAGGCACTGGGCAACCCCAAGGAAGGATGCTGAGCTCGCTGACGTTCAGTGACCGCGGTTTTCCTCACTTTGCAAGCATGCTGAATCCTTGTTAATGGATATTGGCAGCAGGGAGTGCCTGTGCCCATCTTCAGTGGCCCACTCCTGGCTGATGAGGCCATCACGGAAAACCAGCTGGAAGGGAGAAGGGTCTGAGCACCTTGCTCCCTCACATTGCTGTGATAGGGGACTGGGAGCTTGGAACATGGGCGGACAGAGTGATGGGTTACCAGTGAGCTGATTGAAAGGTTGTGTGTGTCTTTGCCTTGCCTGGCATTCATGCAGATCTTTGTAAGTTTAACAGAATTGCTTGTGGTCATGTTGGATAAGTCCTGCCTTGGAGTTTTGTCCTCAGCTGCTACAGCTTCTTGTCTTTTCCTACTGCCTGTTTTTTTTTTTTTTTTCCTTCTATATTAGTCATCAGCATAATATTTGATCCAAAGAGATGGAAATAAGATTTTTCTTGCTGTATTTCTCCACTAAGGTGTCTACAAATCCATGAGCCTGTTTGGGAATGAAGGAAACATGTACATTTCATAGCTGTAGAGTCACAAATTCAGGGCAATTTGATTCAGAATGAGTATTGAACAAAATATTTTGGTAGACAAGACCTATGGGGTTCTATCTTTCATGTAACCAGATTTATATGAGCACAGAAGAGGAAAATCAGGATTATTTATATTTTTTTATCCCTGGAGGAAATATAATCTCCCAATATCATGTGAGATTAACATCAATGTGCATTTTTCCCAAAAGAAATTGTATCAGGCATCTGGCAGTATTTAAGGGATTCTTTAAAGAGGGAGGCAGAAGCAGTCATGGACCAAGCATGCCAGAAAAGCTGTGTGGAAGACTTGGAGAATCTTGGTTTGACTTTGCTGGCCTGGGGTCTTCTCACTGCCAGGAGAGGAGTGTTAATGCAACATGAAATCCAATGAGAATCTAGCCAAGTAAGGGATGCTGCAGCAGATTAAAGACTGTGGGAAATGGATAATTAGAACTTAAAACCCACAAGCTCATAAAGACCTAAAAGTTTCGTTATTTTCATAATTTTTTTGAATATTATTTTTTACCACAGTTAGCTTGAATTAAGAGTGCTTTTTTTGTTTTGTTTTGTTTTTGTTTGTTTGTTGTTTTTTTTTTTTTTGTTTACGAAGGCAGAGCTAGCCCAAGTAACACCAATGGAAGAGTTATAGGAAAAAGCTTTTTCATCTCCATTTTGGTCTCACAAAGCTAAGAAAATTCACATGTTAAATTATTGGTCATGATTTTTATTTGAACTCTGACTCAAACTATTGGCATTGAAAATTCAGTGTGTGGTTAACAGAAAACAAATCTAAGTGTTAAAAAGATATAATAAATTTGAGGGAGTTTTCTTGGCAGAGTTTCATAAAATTAAATTTGGCTACGAAGTTGCATTAATATTTTCACCAAGTGTCAGTGTAGGAGTATGCTGATGACCTGGAGTTGGGAAGCATTTTACATAAAGAGTGGAATTTAGATCTCCACAAGGAGAACAGAATAATCACATAGAAGAAGAGGTGTGAAATTTAATGCTGCAGGAGATAAGATCTCATAGTATTTAGGGGAAAATAATAAACATTTTGGCAATGAAGTAGAGCCGGAGGGTTCAGAGAAGGTGAAAACCAGGGTGCTGTAGTGAGTCACAGGAAGTGTAAGTTGGATGCAGTGTCAGTGCAAGTCTTTCCAGGGAAGAGGAGAGCATTGTAGCTGTACTGCTGAGCCAGATGCTGAGGAGAGACCTTGTGTGAAATGCTGTGTATGGTTCTGGGCAGCTGCCTTTGTAGGGAGAACTGGAAAAAAAGAAACAGGCCATGCTAAAAGTAGGTGCAGCATTGGACCAGCAGAGTAACCTGGAGGCTGGAAACCCTTGTCTTGTGAGAGGGCAAACCAGCTTCACTCACAAGATACAGAATGGGAAAGGTGCAAAGAACAGGAGCTGGAACTGAAGGACAGTGACTATAAAGAGTATACATGAGTGAAAAAAAGTAGGGAGAACAGTTTAGTGTAGATTTAAGAATATAGGCTGCAGGTTTAAGAGGAGATTCCCACAGTTTGAGTTGTGAGATTCTGGATGAGCCTTCCAAGATGAGCAGCTTAGAAAACCTGGTGAGTGTAAGTGTTTAGTACGTGCATTATTAGATTGGCAAAGACAGATGATCAAGTCAGCAGCAGGGAGGGCATTATTCATTATAATACTGGCCTAGTGTGAGTGATCTGTAGGAAAGAAGGGCAGGGACAGTCCTCAGCCAAGCAAACTGTGCTGGAAAAACAGAAAAGTTGCAGAGCCTTCAGTTCAAATCACATTGTCCTAGATCTTGTCTTCTCTGCTACAAAGGTGTTAGTCATCTCAGAGTAAATGTATTCAGTTTTGGTAGATGGTGACTGCTTAACCTGGTGGTGGAGAAGAGACCCATGTGGATGTGGGAAGTGATGAAGACAATGGATTTTCTTTCTATATTCTTTCTATATTTTTTTACACACACACACACACACACACACACACAGACACACACACAGACATATATGAAGTTTTCATGAAAAGCCCCAAAGCCTCAAAGGAAGGTATTCCTACTTCAGTATGCTGCCTTAAATTTCTTGTAGCCATCCTTGCTTGTGGTAGGTAGGGGCAGGAATGAGCTCTTTGAGTTAATGAGAGCAGCAGCCCCTGTACAGTCTGCTGGGAGGTGTAAATCTCTGTGTGGAGTAAGGTGACCAAGCAGTCTTTGAGCCCAAGCTTCCAGCTCTGAGACTTCCAGTCTGCCCAGCTAAGTCCCCTTTCAGACTGGAAGCACAACTGTGTTGAAACCTGCTGTGAGACCCTCAAGAGTCTTGTTTAAAAAGCAACTGGACAAAGGTCAAACCCAGAAGGGAGAAAAAAAATCCCAACAACAAGAAACTGAAACCTGTGGGAACAATCATAGACGGAGAGGAAGGAAGAATGTTTCCTGGAAAATAAAGAACCTCACTGAACTTTAAATGTAGCCCAGACACCTAGAGTTGGCCTAGTTATGTTGGAAAAGCTTAATCCAGCAGAAAAAGGGAAGGAAAATAAAAGAAGTTAAAATGCTGGAGAAGTGAATGATAACAAGTTGCCCTTGTGTCATGGTCATTCATATCCTGACAGTTCTGCACACCACAGAAGGATGTTTTGATGGTTTGTGCATCCCTGTGCTCAGGCTGCTTTGTTACTAGATAGAAGAGAGAGGGGAAATGGGTGCAGGGAGACAGTGTCGTGTTCTGGATCATCCAGAAGAGGAGGAATGTCACTCTGGACACGCAGCTCAAACCAGCCTACAAAACGCTTCACAGGAGAACCCCACTCTGCGGTCCTAAGCACATACTGCGCAAAAGTTAAAAGCAATCACAAGAGACTTTTAATGCCATATTAAATGTTGATTCATGTGTGGCTGGAGCCACAGTGACCTGGAGGGCCGGCGCTTGATCCAGCTCCGAAGTGATAAATTGATCTGTAATTTATGCCGGTTTCCGTGCGTGGCAAAAGTCATCTGATAGGGACCAGCGGTGAAGGGTGTGACTTGGAGCTGGAGCCAGGAGCTGTGTCCTCCTGGAGTGGGTGTGCACCTGGCAGGCTGAGGCACTAACTGCCTTTGGGAATAGCCCTCTGCACAGAAATGTTATCTCACCTTCCCTGCTGAAACAAACCCCAATAGCATCGCTGCTCCCTCACTGCTCAGATTCAGGTGCATCGTGTTCAGTTTCTTCCGCTGGAGAAAGGAGCAGCTGAAGAGTTTTAGCAAGGAATTGCTCCCAATCTGGTCCACACCAATGGTAAACATCTTTTACCCCGATCACAAATGGCACCAAAAAAAGACTACCCTATTGCCTTTTTTTACTGTTATCGTTTGGTTTTGATCACTCAAAATAAAAAAGGACTATTTTTTAGGAAATAGATGGAATTTTAAATATATATCAGATGTTTAGGCCAGATGCTTATTAAGTCAATGAATCATTTGCAATTGAGAAATATTTGCTGTCTCCACATGTTACTGACATGAGGAGTGCTTTTTTTACAGAGCATATGGAGAAACAAGTCACTCTCTGATTAAGGGAGTGAACTGGATCAGATTTTCATCAGCTTTCACTGGAGCAGATTCGCTGAGCTCCGTCTGCTCTGTGAGTGAACCATGCTGCTTTCTCTGGGTCTCGCTCTCTTTTATGCAGTTGTCTATTTTTCTCAGGCTTTGTTGAAGTTCAGTTTGTGAAATCTGGTTTGCCCAAGGTTTGGTTCCATAGGATACTGAGCTAAATGCAAACTGGTTTAAATCTGGCAGAAAATTTGTGATCACTTAGACAAATAAAGGGAATTGTCTTGAAGTGCGTGAACATTAATGAAAATTGGGTCATCTTCTCACCTGCAACAGTTCTTGTGAGTATCCAATAATCATTGTCTACCTTGTTTTCTCATAACTCTGAACCAAGGACAGCATCTACAGAAACTGCAAGCTGTATTATAAAATACTTTCAGGCAGAAGTTGTACTTCATGAGTGTTTTATTATTGTTCTAGCCAGGGCTGCAGAGAAAAAGAAAAGATTTGGAAAGATACAAAGAGTGGTATTTGCTACAAATTAATGTTGGTTATTGAAAAGGTAAAAAAATCTTAAAGTAGCACTTGTGGAGATTAATGCACATAGGTTTGAAATGCCATCATTCCTGTGAGAAGCAAATAGCCTTATGTGCTGCATCCTGGATGAAATATCGTTATGCTTCTTTATTTCTAATTAACCTGTTGGTTGGTATTGTATATATATGTATATGTATATATGGTATATATGTGTATATTGGATACATATGGTTGTATATTGATCAGCTTTGGAAGTCATTAGGCCCTGCTCTGTTGTGTCACCTACCTAACTGAAATTAGCTATAAAGTTTTGGCCAAAATATTTGGATTATCAAGAATCCAGCAGCCTTTAGGACTCTGGCAGGGAAGAGAGGAACAAGTGTCACATTTATCTAGCTTGCTTATTTATTTCTGTGCATAGTTCCTTGATGCTCCTTGGGCAGTAGCTCATATAACTGTTTCTTCAGAGCTCTTTGTCCAACAGGAAATCATGAAAACAGTAGACATGTGCCAGCTGAAAATCCCCTTGCTGAAATACTGTAGATTTTGCTATATTTCTGCAGTAGGTACTTTTCTCTGAGCTCATGCATGAAGAAACCTCCCAGACTGGAGCTGAACCAGAAAGGAGAAGCTAGACAATGTGGCAAAGTTGATGTTTTGAAACTATTTCCACTTATTTAAACAAATCTATTACCTGTTTGAATACCTGGAAGTACTCCAGGACTTCAAGAGTTTATAATTTTCTCTTGTCTAGCTCCCCTGGTTTATTTTCCCAGGCCTAGTAGCTGCTGTCTCGAAATGTTCTCAATAAGGAGGCAGAGAGTTCCCTGTTTTCACACTGTCTTCATCCCTGCAATTGCAGGACTTGGTAATATATTGCTGCTGCATATAGCCTCCCTCCCAAAAGCCTCATAATATTTAAGATTCAGATCTGCAGGATAGTAACAAAGGCTCTGGGCTGGTGGTGAGCTGTGGTAAGGTTCTTTGCCTTGAGGAAAAGCTTTAAAATCAGAGTACAGTGGGTGGCTATCAGCAAAGGGACTGCAGGAGCTGGGTTGCCTTTCCTGGGACATGGGAAAAAGGAGCTGTTTGAGGGGTCTCACTCCTGGCTTTCACGATGGATAAAACCCAAGCCTTTTCTTAAGCAGTGGCTGGGCAGGCTAAGGTTTTGGTCACAGGGGGCGATTGCCAAGGCCTGTGGTGCTTAGAAGGATTTTAAAACAGCTTAATCTATACACACAAGTGCTCTGTGGCATAAGCAGCAGTATTGGTCTAATGTGTTAAAAAAATAACAAACCACTGCAGGGTTGACAGTTCCCCTTCCTTCAGGCTATAAAGCAATTTCTTGTTGTACTTTTAATTCCTCTCCTCTCTCAATAAAAAAGTGATCTTGTTGGCCAGGTGTAATGTCAGAAAGTAGACCCTGTCAAGCAAAGGCATTGGCCAGTTTCCTTGGGAATTTATTAAATAATGGAGTACCACAGCAAAATATGACAGAAGTCCATCATTACTGACCACAAATAAATAAAACACTAGCCTTTGACCACGGAGGAAAACTCAACTTATTTTGCACACAAATCTCTGGCCCTTGGAGAGGCTGGGGGAAGGGAAATTTAGTTCCTTTCATAATGTTAACCAGACCTGCTGCCTAGTCAGAGCTGAGCTTGGCATTTTCTCTGTTTGGAGTGGTTTTCCTGAAAGTGGGGAGTAGGAATCTAGCTGCATGGGTCTAATTTGCAATGGGGCAGGTCAGGAAACACTTTCCTTCCACTCTTCAGTACATAAGGTTTATTCAGTTTCCCCCTTTGCTCATTAGCTGCCTATACTTGTCATACCTTTAGAGCAAAGCTCAGCATCAGAACCCTGCACTGTGTCTTTCCTGGTCTGTCTAGATTAATAACATTACTTTTGACAGGGTTTCATGTTCAAGTCTCTTTTCTATTGGTGTCTCTCATATCTTCTACCAGATGAGAATGGCTTTGTCACTTTTAGGATTTTTTGTTTTCAAAGAAGGAATTGTGTGTGTGGGCAGATGTTTCCAAAGAAGCCAGTGGACTGGAGTAGATCTTTACTAAGAGACCAGAGCAGGCATTTTGCAACAGATTATTCAGCTACATTCATGGTGGGGCAGAGGTGCTTCAATGGGCTCTGGTGAATTTAATAACCTGAATCACCACCTACTTTTGATTGAGGACTGTGGGAGAATGGCTGAATTATGCTGTTGGAACTCCTAATTCCCACTGTGTCTTCACCTCCATCTCAGACTGATTTCATGTGCTTTTTTGCACCTACATATATTCTATAATTTGTGTTTGTGAGTTTGCACCTTGCAGTGACAGAGGAAGACCCATATGTGCCTCAGGGACACTTTCTTCTTGTGTCTTGGCCTGTCATTCCTCATCTGAGCATGCTCTTTGCTCTAGGTTCTGTGTATGAGGAGACACATTCCAGCAGAGGATTATCTTCCTCAGCAAACTGAGCCATGCCTGCCAGATGGACACCCATCACCCATCGCTCAGTTTGAACCCAGCTCCATTCAGGTGATATCAGCAGACCATTACAGCTGTTTTCTTTCCATTGATCATTGCTGGATCCCACACTATGATGCTGTAATCCCAATCTCATTCATGCTTCTGATGTTCTTGCCTGCCCCACTTGGTTAATCCCTGATTTCACAGTCCTTGAAGAATGGCAGTCACCATTTGTCACTGTAGATGTAGCCCCTGGAGATCCATGTTCCTTGATGTCCATCTGTATTCTTGCTCTTTATTAAGGATAAAATGTCCTTTATCACATGTCCTTTACCCACATCAGAGGCTGAGAGAAGTGGCTTGATGTGTGAGATGTATGAAAGGAGTTAACTGCTTGCAAAATAGGTGGAGATCTTCCAGCATAAGCAAAAAATAATTATTGGCAATCAGAGTTTGATTTTCCTGCTTGGAACTCCATTCCCTTTCCTTCCTAAGTCGCTTGGCTATGGCTCTTGATCTTCCCTTCTTTACTAGTCACTGCAGAACTCATAAAGGTTTGTAGAGGCCACTCTGGAGAAGAAATTGTGTTCTTTTTGGAAACCACTTTTATTTGCATTTTCTTTTGAACAGTATGTAGAAAATTAGTCATGTGTGAGCAGAAAAGCTAACATCCCTGGTAACCAAGCAGTTGAATGCTCTGTATGCCTAGGCAAGCAGGCTGTAGAAGCTGCAATTAACCACCTCTGACTGTATAGTAACTTCAAATTTTCAGCTTTGATGGCTGCTCGTTGTTTGCAGAGCATTCCTATAGCATATGGTAACCTTTAGCCCAGCACAGACCTTCAGGAGTAAGTGCAAAACCTCTGTCATTCCTGTATGGGGCATATGGTTAATATTAGAGAGTGGCTCAGCTCTTATTTGTTTGTTTGGCTTTGCTTTGCGTACATCTGAGTCCATCAGCTCCCATTTGATATCACCTCTAGGGCTGCTTGGAAGAACTACATCGATGCTAAAATACAAAGCATCTCATTTGCAAGACAGTCATAGAGAGGCACGAAGTAATCCTGAGGTGACTCAAGTGACATGACACAGCTGACAGTAGATGAGACCAGGAACAGGACCCAGAAGTCCTCAGCTGTGTTGCCTCTCTCACCCACTATGTTCCCAGGGTGGATTGTTATTTTACAGATGTTTGTGAAACGTCTGCATGCATACAAGAACAAATCACAAACCAGTTGTAGTTTTCTGCTTTTCTTTTCTGTCAGAAACATTGTTTTAGAACCAAGGAAGAGAGACAGAAAGATTTGTTAGCAACATCCCACAAGAAATATAAATCTCCTGAGAAAATAATGGAGCTTCTTCATTCTATCTGATTTCTGAAAGGCTTTCTTCCCTTGTAGGACACTATACACTTAGTGTCCCAGCATATTCCCAAGAAGTGCTGTGCTGGGCAGGCGGCGGAGCCCAGCTGGGATTCTGGCAGATCATGAGGAGGGTGAAAGACGGTGGGTGTCCTAGCTGGCTTTCTAGAGTTTAGACACTGTCACTTCTTTTCCTGCAGCTTAAAAGAGAAAAGAGCAGCTGTAGGAGAAGTTAAGGTTCTCTCTCACGTCCCTAGCCTTGAAGGGATGTGTTGCCTCCCCATCTAAATTGTTGGCAAGGATGGCAGCCAGTGGTGCCTGGCCCACCCATCTCCCGCAGAGGCAGGGGCAGGGCTGTACCTCACAGCAGGTCACAGCTTGCTGTACCAGAGCAGCCTCCTTTTGTCAGCAGCTGGAGCCGAGGGGATGCTCTGAGCTGGGAGAGCTCATTTCTGCTGCTGCCGTCCTGCTGCAAGAACCCAGCAACCTCTGGGACAGGGGAGGTGGCAGCAACAGATGATTGTGCTCTGAAATGCGATTTATCTGCTCAAATACTCGGACAGGACATTCTGTCTGCAGGTTTCTTAGATTCTTGGGAGCACTCGTGACCTAATGCCCGTGGAATTTCCACAGATCTGACACAAGTGGGAGCTCTGAGCACCTCAGAAGCTGAAGCCACATGCTTTCAAAATTATGCTCCCAAACGGCAAATGACCCAGATTTAAAAGCCTTGTTTGAAAAATCTCAATTCTAGTGACGCTCCCCACAGTTACAGTGAACCAGTGGGAAAGTCACCCTGCTCAGTGGTGCCTGAAAAACAGGTGGTTGCATGAGCAGAGGAAAAGTCAATGCCTTCAATCCATGATAATGTAAGCATTGAAAAATTGACTGTTTTTTGAAAATATCTGTCCAAAAATGTTTCATGTCAGCTCTTCAAGTGCAGATTGAAGAACTGCTGGGAGAGGAACTACAAAAATGAGGCCATCTTCTTTCCCTCTTCTCCCCTCCAGCATCTGCTTAGGTTAGGATAAAAGCTGAGTCCAGAATACATTTTCTGGGATATTTTTGTGTGAAGACATAGATAGGAGAGAGGGGTAAATAATGGAAAAGTACATAATCTGAGAGATTGCTGAATGGGCTGAAGTGTGGGGACGTGAAGGAAGACAAACTGTCACTGACTGATGAATTTTTTGCAATTTCTAAGTCATGGGGAACAAAAAGGTTTTCCTGATTATGACTGCACTAATTTAAAACATTAAAATGAATGGTTAAAAAATTGGTGCCTGAAACAAAACCCTTTCAAATCCATAGTTAAGCATGTAAGTAGAGAGGCTTCTGGACTCTGTGGGAGAAGACCCCTTTGCTGCAGTGCGTTTAGTGGAATTTTGCTGGACTTTTGCAAAAGCTCTGAGCATCTGGCAGCTACTGCTGAAGTCCCACTTAAAATGTATTTCCATTTCCTTAAAGTGCTGAATTATGGACTTAAAAACTGACTCTAGGCACCATTTTTCTCTGTGTGAATGATCTGGTTACAAGTATAATATAATAAATTGTAATAAAATAGATTTATGGCTTTTTTTTTTTTCTTTTTTACTAGTGAATAGATGGAAAAAAAGCAGGGTTTTTGTTTTGTTTTGTTTTTTGGGGGTTTTTTGGGTTTTTTCAGTCAGTAGGGATTGTACTGGAAATTGTGCTAGGAGCTGTTGCCTCCCAAGCTATTCTCTGAGCAAGGCTGTTTTGCCTCAACTGGCTGAGCTGGTGGACCCACTCAAGCAAGCATGGGCACTTCTGGCTCTAAGCATGCACCAGGGCTGCACAGGAGCCTGGTGCTCTGTGCCAGTAGGAAGTGGTAACGAGTCACCCCAGCCCTCTGAGATGAAGGACAAGTTTGAAATCTCCCTCCTCACATCCTCTTTTTTTCAGTTTTCAACGTTTCCCGTCTGAACTGGAGTGCCTGGAGTGCCTCAGCTTTGCCCGCAATGAATACCATTTGAGAAAAAAAGGAAGACAAAATGCAGAAAAAAACCCCATGGCCATGGCAGATCTGTGAAATCTTAAGGCAAGACTTCTGAAATCCGACAGTAAAACTTCTGTAACTTCGGCAAGCGGCTCTGGTCCCTCTGGCTGGAGAGCCACGCTGTGCTATTTCTAATTAATAGCAAGTCGAGGGGCGAGTCACCCAGTAGTCACCCAGTAGGTACCGAAGTGCTTCTTCTCCCGACGCATCCCCCTACTCCCCGCTTTCTCCTGCCTGCCACTTTGTCCCACCTTTTGTCACCATCTGTACATGGTTAGCTGGAGAATGTTTATTATATAATTTAGTTAACTTTCGAGCTGCGAGCCTGCCCGTTTGATGTGCCCTCCTGTTAATGCAAAGCACACCATTACTAGTTAATGATCATGAACTGTCATCACAGTCACTTTGAAAAGGTGACAGTGATGAATGGAGCCGGTGGCTCCCAGGGAGGTTGATCACTGAATGGACAGTAAAGTTTATTTAAGCCCTGGCCTGATAATGGCTCTGCATATTTCAGATGGGTTGTTTCCACTCAGTTCTGGGATAGCAGACATTCCCGAAATGATGTGTGCCGCTGCCGCCCCTGCCCCCTGCATTCTGCTGTCTTATGGTAAGAGAAAATCTCCCCCTGCTTTTGCATCCGCTGCCCTTACTGCTTCCCGGTCCACGCTGCAGTTCTCTAGCCAAAAGAGAGGAAACCCTTGGGCAAAATTTCCTCCAAGTTTTGATGAAAGGAAAAGCCCTCTTGGAGCTGTTTCCTGAGTGAATGCCCACAGCTGCTCCACAGGCTGGGGAAGGGGCTCACACTCCAATTTAACTTGCCAGGGCTTCTCTAGCATGATCGCGGCCACTTGCCTGATGTGAGGCTGGGGGGATGGGACTAAAAATAAAATCTGCCTCTCACTGGGCGATCCTAATGGGGGCTGGCAGCCAGCACTGGCAGGCCTTGGAGCTGGGAGTCAACCCGGTGCTTTCAGGTTGGGAGGTTCGAGGTCCCAAGATAAACAAATCTTCTGGTGAGAGTGACCAGCGTTAGGTCAGGCTAAGGGTCGCCCGAAGGTCATGCCGCCCTGCAGCTTGGATATTTTGGTTGTGTATTTACCTTCCCAAAATGCATGTGCCCTGGAAGGCTCAGCACTCCGGGTCGTGGAGCTGGGATCAATCTGCCAATCGGTCCCGGGAGGGGACATCCCTGGGATGAGCAGGGGCTTGGTGGTGTGACTGGAGAGGGCCTCTGGAGGGCCACGGGGCTTGGGGTAGGAAAAGTCTCTATGAGCAGGCAGAAGGTGCACGGGGTGATTCATGTCAGCATAGCCTCTTGGCTTTCATTTTAACATATGCTGTGTGGGAAACACTGGTGGTAAAAAACAGACACTGTTTTGTCAAGCTGTGTAAAACCTGTATCTTCATCACCTGACAGGCTGGCAGATTGTACTGCCAGAGACTCACACATGCAGCAATCAGGTCTGGCTTAAGGAGCTGGAGGCCCTTGTAAGCCTGAAGAGACAGAGAAAAACCCAAGAGACTCTGCATTTTTCTCTTTCTGACTTTTGAGTCTTTCGAAGACCTGTCTGTCAAGGTTTGCTGTGCAGCCAGGAACGCTAGAAATGCATTTTTTCTTATTCCTAAGGCAAGAAAGCAGAGATATTTGTTTGAAAGCCTCTGATGAAAGTTTCAGGGAAATTCACGATTCAGGACCTTTTCCTTGTCAGAAGCATGAGAAGGAACCTGTCATCTAACAGTAGCTTCTAGATGACCCGCTGGTACATAGGACTTCTATGGCATTATCAAAACCAGGAGGTGTCCCAGCTGCACGAGAAAATCATATCAATTTACATAAGTAATGGTTTGTCTACAGTTCAAACCATATCAAGTCTTACTGTCAAAATAAAATAAGGACGCTGCCACAAGGGAGCCACTTAACCAGCCTGTTTATAAACTGGCTTTTCCTGGTAGACAAGTCTATAAACCATTTGCTGGTATCTCAAATGGCAAGTTATCATGCACATTTAGGGAATAACAATGAGCTTTTGGGAAAAATAAATCAATGGGTAGAATTAATAATCACTTTCATTGTAAAAATAAATGTTTTACGTGAGCTGCAGAAAGGGAGGCAAATTATTCTCGCTAAGTTCTGAGGTCTGGGGGCAATGCCAGGGAGCTGCTGGTGGCAGGGGGCTGGCAGCATGGATATTTGCAGCAGTTTTGCGGAGCAGAGCCACGTCCTTCGGAGAAAGAGCTCCGTGTGGGTCGGGGCAGGTCGCGGGGAAGGCGGGAGCATCAGCAGGAGCGCTGAGCTTCCCCGCCCGGAGCCGCCTTCCCCCGGCCTTCCTAGCACCGGCGCAGGGATGGATGGAGGAGAGCCGCTCTCGTCTCCCCACCGCCTCTCCCGCCCCGCGCACCGCGGGGAGGTGACTGTCCTTATAAATTTGGGTTGAGACATTTTACCCGAGCGTCTGCAAACATTTAGACACAGAGCTGCTGCTGTTTACTGCCAGCCCATTGTCTGCCGGTGACACTTTTCTCTGAAAGTCACTTACCAGGGGGCGAATGTTGATTGAGCAAATGAATACAAAGCGCTGAAGCCGCTGGCTGCGAATTGTGCTGCTGTTAGTTTAAACAACTGGAACAGAAATGCCATTATCCGGGTGTGTTGAGGGAGCCGGGTGGAATATTCACAGCGAGAAAATTTGCCGGCAGTGACTAGCACAGCGAGATGGATGGAGTGTTTGGCCTTGATTGACATGTCATCCTGTGTCCAGCTTATTGTACCCACACTCCGCTCTTTCCAGCGGGATGGAATCCGAAGCTTCTCCCTCACTCTCTCCCTCCAGAAGAATTGAACCTGTGCTCTCTGGTACTGGCACAGCCCAACCACGCACAGCCCGTGGATCTGCTCCAGTCCCAGCCTGTACATTCCCAGCCCTCCATGTTCTGCCTGTTTATTCCCCTCTCTGTTCCATGGGTTGGTTACACCTTCTGTGGTGGTGTGCAGGCCAGCACAGCTGGCTGTCAGAGGAGCTCGCTGGGCTCTTGCAGAGCTGGAGCTCCAGCTCAAATGTGGCATTAACTGGTGTGTTGAAACCAAAAAAATTGCCTTCAAGCTGGGGATCAAAGGGTCTCTCCTCCAAGCAGAGCACTCATTGAATCCCTCTGGCTGATGTAAGAGCCTTGGGAATGCCACAGCTTGGTCTCTGACATGGCACAGGACACAGGTAAGAGGAGAAAGAGAAGTCTCCAAGGTCTGACTCACTGTGCCATTCGCATTACAGATGTCATGTAAGAGCAGCTCCACCTTGGCTGTGTTTGCCACATCCTTTTCCCAAGGCCTTTTCCAGCCTCTGCCGCCACACTGACTGCCATATGTGCAGCATCATCCTTGGGCACAGAAATCTGTCCCCACGAGGGGTACAGGCATGACTCAGAGAGAATGGCTGTGCCTGGACTGGGTGAACTCCTCTGCTGACAAAGTGGAAGAGAGGAATGAAAGCCCTGAGCATTCCAAAGGGTGGGGAAACAGTGAACCAAATGAAAGATGTGGATGTTGTCTGATCCAACAACAGAGAAATGAACATTTAAGAGAGATGAAACACCTGATAAATTAGCATTTGTGTTAAATGGGATCTGGTCTGCTTATGAGGGGTGGGTGATTTGTGAGTGTGAGGCATCACAGCTGTAGATTGAGGTGAGTAGGACACATTATTCAGATTATTTTCCCACTTGAATTTGCTCAGGAGACGGGGGATCTTCCTGCTTTGCAGCCTCCTGGGAGTAGCAGTGTCGGGTGCCTGGTGTCTGATTTTCACAGGGAGCAGGATATTTGATTACTAGAAGCAGACATTGGTAGCTGATGGCATTAGTGCTCTTTTCCCAAGCTGGTGTGAATGCAGTAAGGCAAGTACAGTATAAAAGTGAAAGTCTTCAGTGCTTCCCAGCTGGAGGGCACATCAATTGGGCTTGCTGTGAGAAGAATGTACCATCCCACCTTTTGTAGCTCCATACCAGCAGTATCAGGAGCTGCTGGGCTCCCTGTGGAGGCAAGAGGTGAATTGTACCTCATGCAAAGTAAGGTCTAGCCACTAAGACCCTCAAGCTCTGGTTTTAATTAATTTCTCCCACCTCACTCTTTGCTCTGCCATCCACAGACCCACACCAAAGCCAGATTTTCAGTGAGCAGTCGGAGAACTGGCGTAAGGGAGCCAGAAATATCTTTGTCTTCCTCTTCATGGGTGCAGTTGTGCAGCCATGCAGAGCAGGTCTGCTCACCAGGTGGGGTGGGGAGGGAAGAAGAAAGTCTCCATTCTGGGATAGCAGATGTCACCAGGGACACCTCGTAAGCCCCCTGGGGTGCTGAGGGAGACTGCCATTTGCTCCAGCAGCACAGCTTAGCCACATGGCACAGCCTGCTGAGGCTTCATCTGAGTCCAGGTAAAATACTGCTGCCTTGTAACACCTCCCTGCCAAGTGTCAGAACCAGCCCTGAAACCAGGGGGTTGCCCTTCCTCAGGGGTGTGTGCTGCCCCTCTGCTTGCTCTGAGCCCAATTCCTCCCACAGCATGGTCCTAATGCCCAGCTGATGGGAGGGTCTCTGGCCCTCTGCCTTGCACCAAAGCAGTTGACCAGACTAAGCTGATCTTTCCAGCACCTTGTCTCTTATGGCTTCTGCAATGAGGGATCAGGGCAGCAGTGCCCACGTGAGTGGGAGTGATGGTCAGTGTGCTTTGGCTGGTGAATCTGGACACAGAAAGCATCAGTACAGGGCAGCTCAGGGAGCCTCCAGACTGGACTGTCACCCACACACAAAGAATCAAAAAGAAAAGAGGATTCCATGTAATTGGCCACACCTATGTCAATAAATTAAATTAGGCCAGGATGCAGCTGTTCTGTATCACTGAACTGTTAGCGCAAGTACCTGCATGAGCTTGGCCCATACCAGTTATCACTGCCCTGAGATTTTGTTGCTAAGCCACTCTCCAACATCCTTGAAAAATCGTGGGAGGTACCCAGTGATTAGAGAAAAGCCAATGTCACTCCCATCTTCAAAAAAGGGCAAGAAGGAGGATGCATGAAACTACTGGACAGTCAGCCTCACATGCATCCCTGGAAAAGTGATAGAACAGATCATTCTGGAGGTCATCACCAAGCATGTAGAAGTAAATTTAATCAGGAGTAATAAGCATGGAATTGTGAAGGGAAAATCACGCTTGATCATTCTAAGGATTTGTCATCCCATCTGTGATTGTGTGGCAGGGTGAGACAATAAGAGGAGAGAAGTAGGTGTTGTCTACCTCAACTTCAGCAAGTCTTTTGACATGTCTCCCAGGGCATCCTTGTAAGTAAGCTCAGGAAATGTGGATTAGCTGAATGCACAGTGAGGTGGATCAAATATTGTCTGAATGGCAGAGCCAGAAGGTTGTGATGAGTGGAGCTGAAATTGGAGGCCTGTAGTCAGTGGCGTTCCCCAAGGATCAAGACCCAGTCTTATAGAACTTGTTAATTACTTGCTTATAATTATTTACCTGGATGAAGGGATAGACTGTACCCTCAGCAAGGTTGCTGATGATGCAAAACTGGGGCCAGTGGCTGATAAACCTGAAGGCTCTGCTGCCATTCAGTGGGACCTTGACAGGCTGGAGAGTTGGGTGTAAAGAAACCTGATGAAGTACAACAAGGGTAAGTGCTGGGTCCTGCACCTGGGGAGGAATAACCCCAAGTACCAACACAGGGTGGGGGCTGACCTACTGGAGAACAGATCTGTAGAGAAGGACCTGGGAGTCTCAGGGGATGACAAGCTGACCATGAGCTGGCAGTGCCCTGTGCCCAGGAGGGCCAGTGATATCCTGAGGTGCTTTGGGAAGAGTCTGGCCAACCCTAATAATTCTGTGATTCTGTTATTTGAGTGTTTCAAGTGTTTGCAGCAGCTGTGACTACCAAGCACATTAGTTGTGACAAGTCTGTTTTTAGGGGTATGTTAACTGGCCACATGTGTGTGAACTGCACTGGGTTAGCAGGCTTTGAGACCAGGGAACATCCCTGGAGGATTTTATTTATTTAGATGTAACTACATTTCCCTACTGCAACTTGCATTTGGCACTAGTACAACATGATCCCTGGGGTGATCCTACATTAGATAGGCTGGAAGAAAGCACTGGATTCAGGAAAATTCTTTTGGGCTCCACACCCTTTGGTTTTGCACTGTGTTGTGCATTGTCCATTTGCTGCTCCATCGCTTTCCCAGAGCGTTCCTTTCCTCTCTGCACAGGTCTGTGCTGCCCATGTCCTGGAAGCTGGTGCTCAACCCTTCCAGCGCCTGTGCTCCCCTCTTCTGCATCCCACACTTCATCCTTCTCCTGACTGACTGTCCACACCTACTCTTGTATCACCTCTTTATGAAAACACATCCCCTGCACTTCTTTTCTGCTCACGAGAGCCACACACAGAGTCATGTCCTCGCATGCATTGGCTGGCACCGCCACATGGACTTCTGGGGCAGGGGACACACACTGTCATGGAGGTGTCGCCCTTCACCACCCACACTGGCACCGAGATGGCCAATGCAAAGTGAACTTAATGCTGTTTTTGTAGCAAGGTCTTCATTTACACCTCAGCTGGTATAAATGACGCCAGATTTTAGCAGTCAATTTAATCCTTTTACCTCTGGTGTGAAAGAATGTGTGCTTGATGGCTGGGACTGCCCCACACAGACCCATCCTCAGCCTCCTCCTTTTCCCCTGGAGGTAAAAAGTTCAGCTGGACCCTGTGTTGAAAGGTTTTCAGCAAACCCAGCTCTCCAGGGAAGGGATCAGGGTGCGGCAGAGCATCCTTGGGCACCGGGATGCAGCGCGTCTGCCCCGGGCTGGGCGGGCACGGGCTATAGATAGCTCAGCTGCGGGGCCGGCAGACAAAGGGAGCCTGTAAAGCTGCTGGGATTTGCGGTTATCAGCGGCCAGGGCAGGAAACGTCCCACACCACAATAACCTCAACTCCACCTTATGTCAGCAAGCCCTACAAACAGAAGGACCCGGCCGCGGGCTTTTGCTCAGGCTGGTACTGTACACCGGAGCTGGCTTCCATGGGGAACGGACGGGAAAACAACACGACCGGGCTGTTCTGATGGCAGGCAGATAAACCCTCGCTCACTCAGACGGGTATTGTTTCCTTCCCACAGGCCTCCTTGCTGCCACCGCCGAGCACACGATAAAGCCCTGGCTTTTTATAGGGCTTCTGTTTGAGTTTGTGCTGATTTCAATGCAGTCATTCAAAGTGAACATGCTTGGTGAATTGTTAATTCAAGTGTCCTGGAACACAGCAGTTAGAAAAAAAATGGAAGGATTGCTATTAACCAGTTAATTCTGGACAAAAATTCCCTACCTCTACTTGCAGTAGAGTTAGAGCTTCATCAGCTTTACATAGCAGTTGACTTTGGAGCCAGGGCTGGCAAGGAGAGGAGGAAATATGTGCATATGTCAAGAGCTGTGCCACAATTTTGGTCCAACTCTGCCAATATTGCTGTTTCCCTGTCTGCCACCTGAGATGGCTGGAGTCATTGCTCCAGCCTGGATTCCAGCAGAAATAAAACCAGCCGTTTATATATGTTCTGTCAGGTATACTACATCCCAGCACATCCACATATGGCTAGAGACAGGAAAGACCTATGGGGCTTTTTAGACCTGCATCCTTATGTTTCTTATTCTGGAAAGTACTGACAATGAATTCAGGTATTCTGCCGGATACTTGATGAGTTACAGCAGCACCTTGGGATCTCTGTCCTGGGCCACCTGCTGATATCCTTTCCCCTTGCTGCAGCACCCTCCTGGCAGCCACACACCCAGGCACACTCAGGCAGGAAGGGAAGGTGGGATAACACCCAGCGTGGTTGGGCAGAAGTTTAAATTTTTAACTGGTTGGTTTAACACAACAACCTCTGGGAGAAAACCCAGTGGAGGTACTCTAGCTGCTGACAGCCGTTTCATTGCACTGCAGGAGTGTGGGCATCTGCCTCAATCGGTGCTTCCTACGCTATTTTAAGGCTGAATGCTCTTTCAGGAAAAATAAATTGATAACAGGCCCTTTACAACACAAGCATTTATTATTAAATGCTCCTCTCCCATGTGCAGCTCATCCACAGCCATTTCCCTTGCTATGTCCTCCACGCCCTTGCCCCTCACACACTAGAAAACATTGTCTTCATTTAAGTATTTCCTGAGAAGATTAAGTGACTTCTGTCTCTGCCATGGTAAGAGATACTTACCAGCCACTAGCAACTGGCTGTATGCGCCTAGAAGGAAGTGGCTCTCTAATCCTTCAAACTGGTTTGGGTTTTCTTCTTTCATGTACTGCACAGGCTGTTTTGTCCTTTTTTCCAGCTCAGGTAGCTCTCTACAGCTGGTCCACTTCTTTTCGTTTTTTGTTTTTTTTTTTTTTTTGTTTGTTTGTTTGTTTTTTTTTTAATTGGATTATCTGCAGCAGTTTTTTTGTTTCCTCTGTTTGTGAATTGATTTGTTTCTTCTCTACTTGTCCTTGCTGCACCCACCACACTCACTGTAATCCTACCGGCACTGAATCTTCATCTCCCATGAAGAGGTTAATTTTGCTTGACTGGAATATGCAATGGGAACATGGGAGAATCTCCCCTTTCCTTGTAAGTCCATGTGTTTCTCTTTTTGGAAAAGAGGAAAAGGCTCAACAGCCTGGGCTCTGATGAGGTACAAAGGTTGGTGCTTTGGTTGCTGCTCCTGCTCCTTATGACACTGCTTGGAGTGGGGGAAAAAAACAGACAATTTAACTGCTCTGGGAATATGCAAAACCCCGGTGAGAGACAGTCCCTGGCCTGAGAAAGTTGCAGTCCTGTTAGACCAGACAGATAGTGGCAGGGAGAGGAGGCACAGGGAGATGAATGTTGGAACAAGGAGTTATTAAACCAGGTTCCTGCTCAGGAAGGGCTCTTCAGGGCTCCAAGTCACCCACTGAATTTTACAGCCCCTTTTACTTGATAAGTGAATATTCTGATCTTTACAACTTTTATATTGTGTGTGTTTCTGGTAAATTTGGGGGCTTTGTTTGGGTTTTGATGTTTGTTTCTTTTTGCCTTTCTTTTTTTCTTTTTTCTTTTTTCTTTTTTCTTTTTTCTTTTTTCTTTTTTCTTTTTTCTTTTTTCTTTTTTCTTTTTTTTTTTCTTTTTTCTTTTTCCTTTATTCTTTTTTCTTTTTCCTTTTTTCTTTTTCCTTTTTCCTTTTTTTCTGCAACACTAACTCCCTCAGCAGGTAATTTCAAGCTGATCTGATGTCTCCTTTTATAAGGTTGTTCTTTGGACACGTGGTGACCCTCCTGAGGGATGGCTTTTGCCTGGTGTCATCTGCAGCTCTCAGGCTGGCTATATGCATCTTGTGAAAGATGCCTGCAGTCTTTTGCTTAAGAGATTAATAAAATTAAGCACTGTGGCAGCTTCTGTGGTCAGGGCAGCACCTGCTTCGTCTGACATATCACAAGTGTGGAACATACCGGGACAGAACTGTGAGAGAAAAACATCTTTAAAAATTAAAAAGAAAACACCCTTCAGCAACTACAGTGCATCAGTGCTATGTCCTGGCACTGAGGCTGGCCCAGCATGGGCGTGTGCATGCCTGTGCCCCAGGAATGCCATCCTGGCTGCCACTGAGGAGCCACATGTGGTCCTTGTGGACCCGGCTGCTACCTTGTGTCCTTACCCCTGTGCAGGGTCTCCCCAAGTTGGTGAGGCAGAAGAAATCCTGTCCAAGGAGAGGATCCTTGTCCCTCAGGTCCTCCACTGTCATATGAACCTCATGAGTGTGTGTGGCAGGACCTGAAGCACAGGGCTATGACCAGCAACAAAATTCCTGGGATTATGTTTGTTATGGCCATATGGATATATAAATACCGATAAAAGTGCATGCAGGCTCCAGTCTCTGGCTGGATTAACTCCTTACAGTGAGGTTGGGTCCTCTGGATATTTCTCTATCTCTTGCACTTTTGTTCCCTGCCACAGGAGGCCCACAGTGATTCCAATCCTCGTGCATCTCCAATCCTTCCCCATGCCACAGGAAAGAAACATCTGGAAAAATTTTCAGTCAGATCCTCCTCCTCGTTAAATTTAGCACGAGCCTGTAAAGCGCCACCAGGAACAGCAATTAAGGAGCTGCACGTTTTGGTTCATAGTTATCTGCAAGGTCAGAGAGAAGTACAGGCTGTGTTAGTGAAGGTTTGTCAGTTCTCATACAGTTTAAACACAGAAGCAAATGTTAAAAATAAGAAGAAAAGCAAAATGTATTAGTCAGTCCTGACTGTCAAAAACCTAAGCCCCTTCCTAACTGCTCCCCCACAACTGCTCCTTCCATTTGCAAAATTGATAAAACACAATCAGCTGTATTTAATGAAAGCCAGCTTTGTTGAAGGCCAGGAAAGTCAATGAACTACTGGTCACTGTGCAGGGTTCCCAAAATAGGGATCTGCCCAAGGATCTTCTAGCTAATGGCGTCCTGCTTGACAGAGAATGAGGCCAGAGGATCTTCATGCTAAGAGTGTTTTATCATCCCTTGAGCTTTTTTAACTCTTTTTAATTTTTATCTTTTTTTCTCCTTTTCTCCTGTCATCACTCACCCAGCATCACCCACCCTTTGCTTTTAGCCCTTTCCCAAGCTCTGTACTCACTGCTCACCCAACTTTTTTCTTTCCTTTCCCTCCTTTTCCACACCAGACTGCCTTCATCCCAGCTGTCTAGGCTCCCTTTGGTCTCTTGGGCTCCCTCCTGCCCTCTCACTCTGGTCCCTCTCTCCCTTATGCCAGCTCCCTGCCTATTCTCAGCACTGCTGGGGAACATCCCAGTGGGCGCTCCCTCTTTTCCTGCCATGCTGGTTGTATCACACATAGGAATCACAGCAAGGACAACATTTTCTACAGCAGGATGGGACACCAGTGACATCACTCAGCACCCCTAGAGACGACCAATACCTCCT
Source organism: Taeniopygia guttata (assembly GCF_048771995.1). NCBI lineage: Eukaryota > Metazoa > Chordata > Aves > Passeriformes > Estrildidae > Taeniopygia > Taeniopygia guttata. The sequence goes on from NC_133026.1 coordinate 105,005,722, forward strand.
TCAGGCTCAGCCTGGCTTTAGCTTGCCATGGGCAGCGCTCCAGCCTTCGTGCCACCTCATTCTCCCTGTCTCCCCTTCCATTTCTCTCTTCCCCTGCCTCATTCCACGTCATTTCCATTGCTACCAGAATACGCTCGCTCTTTCTTTTCTCTAATGAGCCCGGTCTGAAATGTGTCTGAGGGGTATTTTTAGCAGAAAGCTTGGCAGCCTGGCAGCCCTGGGCATCTTGCCACCTTGAGTGAAAAATGTGCCTCAGCCCGATAAGGATTACAATGGTGTGCTGGGGGTGGGGGCCGTGCTGCTGGCTGCGTACCTGCGCTGTGGGGCGCGGCAGAGCGGCCATGGGGCTGCCCCCAACCCGTCCTGCGCCCTGCCTGCGTCCCCCACTGGCCTCTAAAATATGTTCAGAGGTATAAAAGGAGGGGTTGCTATGAAAACTATAAGAGTTAAGTGGAAGAAAGCCATTGTATGGCTGGAATAGGGGTATTTTCTGGCCACTGTGTTCCTGCAGGTGATGTGCACACAGCTTCTTGTCCCAAAAAGTTGCCTTGAGAATGTAGCAGCCAAGTAATGATGGGCACAGCCACAGCTCTCAATATCATAGCCTTAGGATTGGTCCTTTTCTTCTGCTTTGTCCTTTTGGCAGTGCCATGGCTCAGGGCGAGGTGTTGGCCCCCTCAGAGGCACAGGGTGAGCTCTGGCAGCCAGCACTCTTTGTCCCAGGGCTGTGGCTGGCACAGCCTGCTTGGAGCTGTTGTTCCCTGACGTGTCAGGCAAAGTATTTGCAAGTGGGAATGGCCTGCCCCGTTGGCTTCCAGCTGCAATCAATAAAGAATTGTGCTATGGGTTTTTAATTTGAAAAATAAATATCATGTCCAGCTAATATTATTCAGTATCCAGTTTCCCCCTCACAGTTCAAGGGTCTAGATCTTACTTAGAGAAATGATGACTGTGTGATTAAATGTCCTGTGAAATGTATGCAAAAATGCCACTTTTTACAAGAAGGACATTCTGGGGAAGAGGGAGATCATATAAGCCAATGCACCGAGTTTGCTTATCTAGCCTCCTGATTGTCTTAGTTACCTCTGTAGTTGAGGAGGGGAGAGAAATTCCCTCAGGAAGTATTTTTGGGGGTAACACAGATGCTCTAAATGCTCTTCAAATAGGCCTATCTTTTCTGTCAATGCCCCAGGGAAGAGCTGGCTGGTCAGCCAGGGACCCTCAGCTGTGACAAACTCTTCCAATCCACACTGCTCTGACCAGACCTGCACAGACTGGTCAGGCAAGGGTGATCTCCGACTCCAGACAAATGTCTCCATCATCCTTCTGTGCCAAGTGGAATAATTTCAAAGGGAACTGTGCCTCAAGGCTGGTGGTGAGGATGTTTATTTGGCGCTGGATATGTATGGATGACTGCCTATCTGCAAGTGAGGGATCCCATGCTTGGATCACAGAAATGGATGGAGGGGTTGGAAGGGGTCTCCAAAAGTATGTCTCTACCCAAGAAGAGACCAACTATACATGCACTATGTCGTGAAAGCTGTTCTTACATCATTCTTCAGGGTCTCCCTTACCATTAGAAAGATTTTTCTCACTGTTCACCAAGAACAGGGGAGCAGACATTTCCCTTCTTCATCTCTGAGGTTTTGTATTTAGCTGAGGATTATTATTGCATCCACCTCAGCTGTTTGTTTTTGACCTAAGCCATCCAGTTCCTCCAGCTCTCCCCTGCAGGACACGTTTCCTAGACCTCTGGTGTTCCTGGATTCTCCCCAAAAGGCCACCATCTTTCCTGAAATGCATTGCACAAAACTGGCCACCCTAAAGCAGGAGTAGCATAGCACATCTGCACTGAACAAAAGAACCATTTTTTTGTACAGGCAGTAGTGTTTGTTATTCTTTCCAACTTGACATTTGCTTTGTTGGTTTTGGTTTTTGGTTTTGGTAATTGTGTGATTTAGAGTATTTTCCACAGAACTGCTTCTTAACCAGCCATTTCTGCCTGGTTATTTCTGCCTGATTGTAGTTCCTTGCACTCCACTCTACTGAGTTTTGTCACGCGCTTTCTCTAAATTGTCAAAACAACGTCTCTTCCCCCCATTTTTCCTCTTTTTAAAGATTTTTAAATTCTGATTCTTTCTGCCAGGCTTGCCATCACAGTCTGTGTTCCCTTGTGCTCTGACAGATGATGCCAGGCAGAGCTGCATACAAGCCTCCTCTACCCACCCCTCTGTGTCTCTCCCCTTTATGACAATCACCACCAGCTGCTTCTTGGACTGCATTATACAACCAGTTGAGTATCAAAGCTGTGTTTTCCTGGTTTACCAGAAGGCACAGCACCAATCCCATGCCCAGACAGTACTCAGAAGAGAAATTGCTGCTGACAAAACAGCTGGGAGGACACCCTGGCACAGACACTGTGGGGTTTAGGTGTTTTGCCACCTAGCTTGGCCATGTTTTAAGAAGCCAGGTACATCCCAGGTGTCTGAAGGGAACTGAGCAGAGAAATTTAGCACCAAACCTCCATACTCAGGTGCCTCTGGGGCCACTGAGTTTTGGTTTAGTCACCCGTGCCTGTTTGCTGGCTCCAGCTCTGGCAGTGCAGCTCCCTGCTAGGCCAAAGGGCACAAACGCACGTCAAACTGAAATGTTTCACTCAGTCCTGCCCACGTGTTTGGAGATGGTGTTCTGTCTGAAAAAGACTCCCAGTGTTCATTAACTGGTATTTTTCTTTTGGAAAATGTCTCTGTCTGGGAAAATACTGGATACTATGAACTTCTATCCCTACTTACCAAGGAGGATAAATATGCAGGTGCTGGAGAGGGGTACAGCCTGTGAGACCCCAGCTCTCAAGAAGCTGCTGGGTTTTGGTTGTCACTAGTGCCTTGTATTAAAAGCCAGAGGTTGCTGCATGAACCAGGGGTTTGAGGTACTGTGAAACCTGCATTTTGCCTTCCCCTCACCCCTTCCTGACATTAAAACCTTGAAGAGCTGCCGCACACACAACAAAGGAGAAAGCAATAGGAGAACGGCAAGGTCACACATCTGCTGCTTTCCACACTTTCTTATCTCTGACATCACGGGCCTCAAGGTCTTTCTTCTCATTAAAACAGCTGAATAATTGCAAACTGTACACAAACTGACTAAACCTGTGGCCTTCTGCCTTAGTCATAATATGGGATGTCTGGCTAGGGAGGATGTTTCTTGGCGAGGGAGGGTGAAGGACTGAAGAAATGAGCAGCTCTGGGCAAGTGCAGCAGGAAGCTGCTGCTGCTGCCCCTTGGGCTGACAAGCTACAGGACATCCAGCCAGGTGAGCCTGGTGTCATTGACGGTGGTACTGAAAGCACCACAATGTGACCCCACCCCACCATGAGGAAATGCAGGGCCAGCACCAAAATGACTTTGGGGAGGGCTGATTTGCAATGATTCCACCAGTGCTGCCTCTGCCTGAGGTTTACTTTGTTAGCAGTGGAGAGAGAAACAATAATAGGCTGGGGATGAGAAGGGGAACTATGGACTGAAAGAACTGTGGACAATCAAAGAATAAGACATGTTGTGGATGCAGAGGCATTAAAAAATGACAGCAGAAAAGGCAAAAAAAGTACCTAAACCATCAAGTCTTTTGTACAGCCTGGATTTGTTCAAGTGATACCAGCCTAAGCTGACCTCAGTCCCCTCTGTCTCTTGCATCTCTTCACATCTCTGTGGTTTGGACAGTCACTTCTCACGTCTGACCATTGCATGCACTCCTGCTGATGACTCTGTGGCTGCTGCACCTCAAACAGCTGCCACTGGGATTTCTGAAAATCACACCTGCATCCCCCACCCTGCTAGTCCCAATGAAATTCATTAATAGCAAGTCATTTGTCATGACCTAGCGTGGGATGTAAAAGATCTATTCCTGGTGGTTGCACATGCCTCCCTGCTTGTTGATTAGTGTTTAGCATCTGGGAGTGCAACAATCTGGGAAAGCTAAGACATTAGCAAGTGGATGGGGGTGGTCTGCTTTGTGAAAAATTATATGTGTACTGAAATAAGTGGATAAAGATGCTTTTGAGGTTCCAAACATTTTCCTACAGGAATAGAAATTATTGTGAAATATGAAAATCAGGAAAAATTGTGCAACAGGTGGCTACACTGACATCAGCAGCTAGACACAAGTGTTAGTGGTTTTAGTCCTTCCAGTGCTATTTGTGAAGGTTTGAAGGTGCCAGAGCACAGCTCTGTAGGTATCCTGCATAACACTGGCCACACAGTTCCTCCCTGCATTTTGTCCCCCTGGTGAGCCCAACAGCTTGCTGGCATTCTACTCATGATTTACTGGAAAGAATGTAGTTGTAAGTTCTCATATCAGCTTTTGGGGGTTTTTGCTTGTTTGGTTGGGGTTTTTTTGGTTATTTGGGTGGGTTTTTTTGGGGTTTTTTGGGGTTTTTTTTGTTTGTTTTTTTTGTTTGTTTGTTTTTTTTTTCCATTCTGCTTCAAATTCCACTTCTTTGTATTGTGTCTTTCCCTACCAAAAGTGAGTGGGGTTTGCTATGTGACCCATTTTCCTTCTGAATGGATTTGTACTACCAGCAAGCCAACTCAGCCTTCTTTTAAAAAGCTGGACACTGACTGAGAGATGCTGTCTCTGATCTGTATTTTCCTGTACATTCTCTACTTGTTTGATGGTTTTGGAAGTGTTGATCCTGGAACAAGAGCCATAATCCACTAGTGCTGTCTTCACTTCCCTGAGACTTGGTGAGACACCATTACACCCTTCTCATCCTACCAAAGCAGTAGGGGCAGAGGCAGAGATCTCTTCTGTAACAAGAATGCTCAATTCTACAGGTGTATTATGGGTTTATTTTTACAATTTTTTTTCCTTTAAATGCTGTGTCTTGACTGCTGCTGGAAGGAAAGTTTCAAACAGATCAAGTTTTCCTTGGAAATGAGCTATCTAGCAAATTTTTTCTCTGTGACAGGTTCTTAGATCAACATGCTGCTTATCTGATAAAACCCTTATCAGAGACAATTTGTGGCATGTTGCCCCAGTACCATGGTGCAGTCCTTTTAGCTTTACTCAACTGCATGAAGACAATAGGAGATGGCACTGCAAATAGTAAAGAGCAAATGCTCCCTGTGTGTAGGTATCTTCAGACTATCATTCCATAGTTTGAACAAACAGTCAAATATCTACAGACAAACAAGCAAAAGTTGTCAGGAATTAATGGTTCTCTGGAATAACAAAGTGCTGTGGGAGTACTGTTAAGCATCCTGAGTTGGACAACTGTGGCAAAATTTATGGTTTCTCCTAGACAGAAATAGTTTATTAATGGATTACTGAGTCTTTTAAATTATCTTCCTCTGGGCCCTGCCTCTTGGCTAATGCCCATAGGCAAAATACAAAGAGAATAAAAAATATGCAAACTAGCAACAGTGATGCTTAGTACAACTGCAGGATATAGTAAAGCCTGAGTGGAACAGCTATTCCTTTTGAAATTTCTAAACATTTCATACAAAAAGAATTCCAGTTCTGATGTGACCAAATATATTGAAACAAGTCACTAAATCTTCTACATTTCATGTAGAAGATGAAATTCAAATCTGTTATTTCAATATTTTACTCTAAGTAAATGATTCAACTAATGAATCATCATCTTTGGCAAAGTGAAATTTCTGGGAATTGTCCCAACAAAGCCCTCCTGAATATCAATTTTGTAATTTCAAGTTAAGTAGCAATTCAGGTTAATACTTTGGTGTCAAAATGGCAAAAAAATTGTAATGGTAAAATAATCTGCAGAATAGAAATTATCATTCCTAACCACTACTAATGAGAAAGAAAAATAATTCAAGTCTATGAGTTGTTGCATGCAGAATATCCTTTAGATAACGCTATGGCTAATGTATATCTGCTGATATGGGTACAGACATGCCTCTTACTTATGTATAGCTTCAAACCTGTGGACAAAAAGCTACTCAAGAGTTGGAAAAACATAATCAAGCATGATTATGTCAGGGATAAATAACATCAGGAAGTACAAACTTACTGGTAGGTCTTCCCTAATGATCAAGGTGGGACTTCCACAAAATTTTGAAAGGTATCCCCATGCTCAGGCCATTCATGTTTGACAGCATTTCCTCACATCTGGCCTGAAGCACTCAGCCTGAAAGCACTCCCCTCCTACCCCCAAACACTTGTCCTCCACTATCAGAAAATGATCAGCATTTATTACAATGTCATCCATAACAGATTTCAGCTGCTGGTGTCCCGGGGAAGCAGGACTTCACGGTCTCTTGCTTCTCCCCTTGTCAGGATCGTTCATGTTGCTGCAGTACCTTGGGATCTGGGGGTCTGTTTGTTTTGCTGTCTCACACACACACACACACAAAAGAAGGAAACATCATGACCTCTAGGATACTTATTATCTAAGTAGATGCCCTAGAATAGAGGCAAGTGAGCTTATGTGAAGTCCACATGGCAAGTTGGACTTAGAGGTGAGCAGTGGGACCAGAGTTTCCACTATTCCATGCCAGTGTCCTGAGTCACTGGGCCCAGTATTCCCATCCTTAGTGCCTTCCTAACGCACTTCCTCCATATGCACTCAGTGTGATCTGGAACAGGAGGCATCACTTCTGGAAGATCTCTTGGTTGCTTCCTGCTCTGAAAGTGGCATTCAGATCTTCCTCTCTTAGCATTGCCTGAGACATTTGTTACTGGAGTCACCTTTCAGGTGGCATCAAACACCGCCTGAAACAGATGTCATGTTCACCCTCTGCCCCAGTGTCAGCCCTTCTCTCCCTCAACAGTGTTTGCAACTTTTCAATAACAGTGGCTAAAAAGCAGCCCGGTGGAAAAGGATCTGGGGGTGCTGGTCAGCAGCAGCTGAACAAGAGCCAGTGTGTGCCCAAGTGGTCAAGAAGGCCAGTGGCATCCTGGCCTGTATCATCAATAGTGGCCAGCAGAACCAGAGCAGTGATTGTCCCCTGTACTCAGCACTGGTGAGGCCACACCTCGAGTGCTATGTCCACTTCTGGGGCTCTCAATTCAGGAAGGACATTGCGGTGCTGCAGTGTGTCCAGAGAAGGGCAACAGAGCTGGGGAGGGGTCTGGAGGGTAAGTCCCATGAGAAGAAGCTGAGGTGGTTTGGCCTTGAGAAAAGAAGGCTCATGGGTGACCTTATCACTCTCTAGAACCACCTGAAAGGAGACAGTAGCCAGCTAGGGACCGATCCCTTCTCCTAGGCAATAAGTGTCAGGATAAGAGGACATGGCCTCAAGCTGCACCTGGAGAGGTTCAAGTTGGACATGAGGACGAATTTCCCCACAGAAAGGGTTGTTAAACATTGAAACAGGCTGCCCAGGGAGGTGGTGGAGTCACCATACCTAGAGGTGTTCAGGAATTGGCTGGATGTGGCACTTGGTGCCTTGGTCTAGTTGACAAAATGGTGTTTAGTCAAAGATTAGACCCGATGATCTCAGAGGTCTTTTCCGAACTACTTGAATTTGCAATTTTGTGATATCCTAGAGTTCATCTATCGGGTCTCAGGACATCAACTGGTGCAGTATTTCCATTCTTCCAAAGAGAAATGGACCCTAAACTGGAACTCTAAGCAGCTGTGACTTGTTTCTAATTTAATTGCGCCATTTTCTACTAACCTTAAGCTGCATTTTATACTGATTTAAGCTGAGAAAGGAGCTCTGAGTACATCAGGACCGTGCTACTAACCCAGTCCAGGGCTAGGCATCTTTAGCAGCGGTTGTCACCTTGGACCCAAGGTGGCTTGAGCTCTTCCTGCAGTCAAGTGGTTCTTGTCATCCAGCTGTGGAATTTCTGCTCCACAGTCTCCTGTGCTTTGGGGTCTAAGTCTGGAAGTCAGTACATCGGGGATGTAAAATCATCTGTGTCTAAGAAGTTTAAATACAGGCTGTGTTGAGACCTTCCCATGCAGGAGAGTTTTTCAGAGCAAAATACTCCTAATGAACTCATCAGCTTCCAGAACAGGAGATCCTTTGATAAATTTGTGTAATCTTCTTTAAAGCTGACCCAGAGGTTTCCTACATACAGCGCCTCATCTGCAAGAATGGCCACAGAGAACCTTAATTAGGTGTGTCTTTAATTATTTATTTATTCAGAGCACACATTCATTCACATTGTATTCACCAAGCTTTGGTCAAATCCCAAGTCATTGTCTGCCTGGACACAAGTATTTGCCCAAAGGTATGGGTTTAAACTGATTAACTCACACTGGAGCAAACGCCTGTGTAGCCACTGATATTGGCTTAATACCTCACTCAGAAGTACTCTGAAGTTGGCTGAGGTCTTGTACAGATCCTCTTCTTTGAGAGTAAAGTGTTTGCACAGGGGCAGGACTCGGCTTTACTGGGCTGTACAATGCTGAGCTGATACCAGGCTGACTGGGGTGCATTGAAACAGCGTGTCTGGAATTGAGCTGCTGGAGGTCTGGAGATGGAGGACCTCAACTGCATTCCTGGTGGTGGAGGCTGACTTTGTTCTTTCAGAGTTTCCAGCAAGATAATGCTGTTTTAGATCAAGGTGAGTGAAGGCTGACTGTACATTCCCCTGGGATGATATGTCCTTGCCCTGTCCCACAGCAAACTCATTTGCTTTGCAAAGTGCTCACAGATGCCTGGAAGTGGAAAAGGGGTACAAACCCACTCTTTCTGACCCAACTCCATTGCTGATGAACCACACACCTTCTGCCACTGGGGTTGCCTTCTCACTTAGGTGCTGCCTCTTGGCTAGTTTAATCCTCCTCACACAGGAGAGAGACCAGAGCAGCAGAAGAGTCACCTGGCTTTATCAGACCCATTTCTTTCTTCAGCATCTCAACAACGAGCTCCCAGTTGGCTTTGTTTGACTTCTAGGGTTTATTGGATTTGTTTCTTCCCTTCTTCATTTTCATATTAAACTGTAAGGTTGGGCTGTGATCCTGCTGCTGTAGCCTCCAGCTCCTGAGCTGATCCTACCAGCTCTAATTGCTCAGCTGTCTGATGTAATCACCAGGAGTTATATTGTGTGTGTGGCTACAGGCACTTCATATTTTCTACCCAGCCAGATGAAAAAAAAAAGAAAAAAAAAAGAAAAAAAAAAAAAAAAAAAAAAAAAAAGAAGGGAAAAAAAGTCAATTGGCTCTAGGTCTGTCAATAGTGACTAATCAGGAGCTGTACAATTAATTATGAAGGGGTGTCATTTTAAAACAATTCTGAGGTGGGAAAGAACAGGCCTGGGCCCTTTACCTGCTGGCACTGTTTGTGTTGCTAAGCCAATCCAGGCTGCGTCCTCTATTTCATTTACCTTTTAAACTATTGCCCCCGCATAAGTAAACACTTTCTATAAAGTGTGTGTGTGTGTGCATGCATGTGTGCAAGTGGGTGGAGGGTGATCTGGGAATCTCTCCACCCTAGAAAAAGAAATTAATGATGGGGAGGGAAAAAAAAATAGACCAGCATAATTTGGCTGTAATTTCTCAAGAACAGCAGGAGATAATAGCAGGTGAATGAAGCAGGAATAGGATGAAACCGTCTGGGACTGAATCCCAGTATGAAAACTACTGTGAGATACAGAGATGGAGGTGAGAGATGTCCCTGCAATGCAAATGGCCCTGAGCAAGGAGCCTGGGCTCCCCAGCAGCCACCTGCTAGCACATGTTAAGGGGACAAATCCCTGTCCCATCTAAACTGGCTCTCCCAGGCTCCACTCCCAGCAGTGGCCAGAACCTCCCACCCACTCCCCTGGGGATGTGGCTGCAGAAAGCAGGATGGCATTCCTGCTCTTCTCCCTGCTGGCAAAACAGAATTGTCCCTTGCAAAGCAAAACTCATTTTTCAAGGAGGATGGCAAGGGAGCTGCTACTGTCCAGAACCAGGCTTAGGGCACTGACTGGGGAAAATGTGTGTGTGGAGGGGAAAGAAGGGCAGTCAAGGAAAAGACAAAACAGCTTTGTAGAAAGAACGTGACAATGCTAAAAGATGGAGCTTCCTTGAGGGAACTGACAGTCATTGACGCTGTAATGACAATATGTCTGTTGCCTGGGGTGGTAGAAGATGGGCTGGAAATGTAGAATCGAGGATGTTGGAGGAAGGCCTCTGCTGGGACCACCTCCTTGAAGATGACAATTTAGCTTGCTAATGCAAAAACTCCAAATGGCCCTTTGGTCAAAAATTTTGCCTGCAGCACTTGCAATTCTGTTCCAAAAAAAAAAAAAAAAAAAAAAAAAAGGTAAATTCCTGTGTGTGAGAAAGTGTATAATTGTTAACATTTCTTTTTACTATAATAATTGTAGAATTAGATGGATTATTCTGGGTAACAATTTACTAGCAAATGTGTTTTAGGAGCAAAATGCCAAGGCACAAGAAGGCCTGTTCTGAACTTTTCACTTTTCAAAATCAAGCATGTTGACTTTGTTCCCCAAAAATTAATTTTCTTCATTTTACTGGTTAATATTTTAAATTAAAACAAGCATTAAAGATAGAGCAAAAAATTGATCAAAAAGCACATTTATTCCATCTAATTGAAAGACTTCTAAAGCCTCACTCAAAGTTAGTTTCACGGATTTGTGACTACTTCAGTATCATTGCTGGCAGTCACCCTCTCCCCAGTCTTCAAAAAACCACATTAGATTGGCTTTGTTAACAGTGAAATATTTAGAACCCTTAACCTCTGTTTCTCTCAGCATTTTGATGACAGCAGCTACTGGATCCCAGCCACAGCATTTCTTTGCCCTGTGTCAGAAGCCTTTGAAATACGATGTGAGGAGGTTCAGCTTGTTGGGGCTGTACAAAGTAGGGGTTTAGGTCAGGAGTCTGTTCAATCCTTGGTCCTGGTTTTGAAGCCCCAACAAGTCTTGCACCAAGAGCATGGAAATGCATTGCCCAGAGAAAGAGCTTTACCCTGAATCATCCCTTGGCCAAGTCAGTCCCCGCTGAAGGGCACCATGTCACTGAGCAGTGGCTAACCCAGGGTTACACAGTAGAGCAAAATTAACGGATGTAAAAGTAGAGGTTACAACATAAACATGTGCTCAGATACTGGTGTAATGAACATAGCATAAATATTTAGATGTATTCCTACATCTAATTCTTATACTCATCATTCTTATGTCAAATGGTTTACAGAAGGCAAAACTATAGTTCAGTTACAGGCATGGCTTCATAATTCTTCAAGTTAATTAAGGCATCTAAATATGCTTTATGTCTGTCACCTCTACTATGTAAATGGCACATACCTGCAGGTAATGAAATGCTTTTCATACCACTGACAGCAATGGCAGTTTGGGTGTCCAGCCTCAGGGAAAAGCTGCAGCTATGACTGTCATTTGTACACCTCCAATGAAGAGATTGTTGCTTGTATTGTGTGTATAGACATCATTTAGGGAAAGAATTAATTGTGATTTGGGTTCTCTTTGTACCGAGTGTGAGAGTCCTGGTGCTGGTATAGATGCTGAGTGGTGCCCCACTGATTAATTGTGGTTTGGGATCAATTCATACTGAGTGTGAGAGTCCTGGCGCTGGTGTAGGTGCCGAGTGGTGCCCCACTGATGGGCTGTTGTTGTGCTGATGGGTGCCCAGGGGTGCAGGGATGCCTCTGCCAGCCGTGGTGTCAGGGCAAGGGGCCTGTGGGTGCCACCCTCCCAGTATAGCTGCAGTGCTGTGCTGCTCGTGTTGGCCCAGAGCACCTCTCACTCCTCTGTTTCTTTCTCTGTCTGTGCCTCTATTCATAAACTGTATAACTGGCTGCACAGGCAACGGAGGAGAGGGGTGGCCTGTCTCCAGCTGGGGTGTCCCCTTGCAAAGGAGACAGGGTGCCACCCACAGCAGAGATCTCCCCAGGGGCCTGAGGGTGGGCTGCCTGTGGTGGTCTCAGAGCCTCACTGACAACTGAGATCTGCTTGGTGCCAGGTGGGGAATCTCCCTTTGCCAGGGGAATCCCTACCCGGCCACTTCATAGAGTTTTTAAGGACAGCAAGGAGCCTTATCACGTTTCCACATCTGCTCCAGATGCTTTGCATTCCAGCAATGCTCCACAAAGGTGCTGAACCCTACAGCATCATCTCTCCAAAGAGGACTCACTTCTTGCCACCTCGGCAGCTGTCAGCTTCCTGCATGCAATCCAGGGAAGGGAGCGGCAGTGCTCTCAAGGATGTCCCTGCAGAGCTGACAGCAGGTGACACAGCCCTGCCCCTCACCCATGTCAGCAGGACCATGTGTGGCAGCGGGAGCTGTGTGCGCAGGAAGGCTGGGCTACATGCAACCAAAGTTCAGGCAAACAGTGGAGACCAGAAATGGTTTCTGACCCAGTGGCACCAAGGCCGCTTTGGCCACTTTTGGGTTTCACCTTGAAGCGCAGCCAGAGCACAAGGTGCTGCTGGCGCTGGTGTCCGTGCAGCAGGGTATGGCTCTCAGAGAGTGCTCTGCTCACAGAAGAGGGAATAACAAATAACTGCCTCCCACAACATTTTCCAAAGTAGAGTCAGTCCCTAGCCAAACCCCAGTGCTTTGCCATCTCATTACTGTGTGGGATATCAGCATCCCCTGTCCTCCATCTCTCTCCCTCTATCTCCCACATCTGTGCTGTTTCAGGGCTTCTTTCTCTTTAAGAGGAAACTCAGAGGAAGCCTAGCTATTCAATATTGTTTCATATTATTTGGTTGTGAAACAATTTAATTTGTTTATGGCTCTAAAGGTCAGATTTGACTATTGCCCAAATTTCTAAAGAATAAAGAATGCATCAGGGACTGAATGGGACTCCATGGCATGATCAACTGGAAAAAGAGAAGGGGGCTAGTGAGAATATTTAACTGGAACGGCAAGGCAAACTTACCTTCAGCTCAGGTTTAAAAGCCTAGTCAATCATTACACGTTTTTTATTATTTACCTGGTACAAAATCCCCCTGGGCGAAGAAGTAGAAAAACTCACAGGCCACACTCTCAAATTTTTAGCAACTTGCTCAGCAATTTTTTTTCCTGTCTCAGGACAGCTGAAATCATATGGGTTGTGATGATGCCTGTGGATACATGAGAAATGAAGTCGAAGCACATTGTGGTTGTAGCTCCAAGCAGGGGTGTTTGTAACAGTGAAGAGAGCAGGGCCAGCCAGGGTCTTTGAGAAGGAAGGTAATTCTCACACAGTCATCAGAAGACAAAGGTTGCATTTACACCTGGCCAGAAGGTTTAATCATCTACTATTTCCAAACATTGCAGGCTCACAATCTGTTGTGTCTGAGATCATAAAACATAATCACAAACTGGAGACAAGAGACCTGAGTCTTGATTGACCAGACCTTATATTTTCTTTTTCTACGTTCTTATTTTTCACTCAATTTTCTGCCTTTTTTGTGGGGGAAGAAAAAAAGATACTTTGGAGAGAACTTGCTTTGGTCAGAAAATCCTTGATATAAAAAAGTATGAAAACCAAGGATTAATGGGCAATTTTCATTCTTTGTCTCAATTGTGTCAAGAGCACTTGGGAGGCAGATTACCTGCTTGCTAAAATCTGCCTCCCAGGCTTTCAGGGAACAGAAATTGTGGTAAAGGGACCAAAGAGAGAGAAGTATTCAAAGAGAACCAGGTACAAACCTCTCATAGCTTAGTTTTCCAGGTCCTACCACAAAAACAACTAACATTCAACCACCTGAAACACTGGGTGTAGGTGGCTTTCATCTGTCTTTGGGGGAAGGGTAAAATTATGGTAACATTGAAAGATAATCTGGCAGTGATGGGAGGGTTTCTGGGTAATGTTAGCCACATTTTTGCAGTTTGAGACTGTAATTGGTTTCCTCTGTACCTGTGAGGTTGGCGAGGAGGTTTATCAAGCATGATCAGGGTCTCCAATAGCATAGAAAATTTGAGGCAACATTACTTCTGCTTCCCTCACCCCATTGCCTCTGCAGGGTCATCGCTCTTTACTGTCTGCCCACAGCCAGGCTTGCAGAGTGGAGCCAGGTGCTTCTCACCTGATATTCCTGACATTTATAGGAGAAAGGGTGGCTGGGCCGTGTCCCAGCCGCGGCTCCAGCCTGGCTCCAAAGCCCTGTGTCGGCATCAGGGAGGGACCCTGGAAGCGGGGATGTTGCTTTGCACCTCGTTTGGGTGTTACAGCGCGGATTCATCAAAGCACTCAGTGCTGGGAGGAAGAGCCGGCCCTGTTGAGATGAAGAGTTGCCCTTGCTGACTTCAAAGGGGCTGAATTTAACCCTTTCACTTCCGTGGGCTTTGAGCTCCTGGCTGGAGTTAAGCACGTGCTGTTTCTGGATTGGGACCTTCCTCTCCTTGTTTGAAAGGGGAAATAAATAATCCAGTTGATTTGCAGTAAATCATCATCTAACTGATGATACCTCTGTGTGCTTTATGACTGGCAGTTCTGTAACTTCCCTGCTCAAAAAAAAAAAAAAAAAAAAAAAAAAAAAAAAAAAGAGTGGGAGCAATAAGAGCTTCCCCAGGAGAAGTTCATTAAACAAGGCAGGCTGGAGAGCCATCTGCCCCAGCACTGCCCAGTGCCTTCACAGTGTCCCTTACCTGGCTAGGGCTGCCTGCCACCTGATGAGAGTGGCATCTTTGATGTCGTCTAGGGCAGCAGCCATACCCAATTGCATAATCAAGGTCACTGGAAAATTACACAAAACTTTGCCCAGGTCTATTGGAAAAAAAAAAAAAAAAAAACCGAAGCAAAAAAACCCCAACCTCCCCCTCCCCCAACTTCTGCTCATGCCACCAACTTGCTACTCTATGTGAATACACATACAGTGCCAAGCTGCCCCTTACACTGCCCTGCAAGCACTGACGAAAAAAAAAAAAATATTATCCACATTAAGGCAAATTTTCCCTGGTAGCCACATGAATTAATCCCTGTGGTTTTCCCTGTCTTTCCTTCAGCTACAGTTTCGAGTAGATAACAATGACGTGCAAATGCAAGAAGTAATAGTCTCACGCTTCGCATTGCTGAATGTTGACCTTCTGAGGATTTTAAGAATCAGGGTGGTGAGTTTGGTTTCACATGGCCTTAGGAGCTATCAAGTCTTTCCAAGTCTTGATAGAGAAAACAGTCAACTTAAAAATCTGTAAATGAAAATAAAAGAAGAAAAAAAATCTCCAGAAAAAGAGAATTCTTAGAGAATTTTCTGTTATTCCTCCAACATTTTTCCACTTCAATTTGTGAGAAAAAGAAAGTAATGGATGTGGCATAAAGAGGAAGAACTTGTAGCTTGAAAGAAGCCAGGGCTAAAAATGGAGCAAGAAAAAAAGTCCTGAAAAATTGAAGGATTTTATTTTTTTTTCTGCCAAAAAACCCCAAAAAAACCAAACCAAAAAAAAAAAAAAAAAAAAAAAAAGGAAAAGCCTCTGAATGCCTTGCTGGGCAGGTGCTCTGTGTCAAGGAGGGTGCAGGTCCAGACCTGTTTACCCAGCTGAACTAGCAAGGGCCGTGTTTCCCAGTTCCTGACTGCTGTCCATTCAGTGGGGACATCCTGCTGGCATTACACCACGAAAGGTCCAGGCTGTGCTGGGGAAGGCACTGTGATAGTCCTTGGAAAATCTTACACCTTTGACTCTTAGTTTACATTTCTGACTAGCTGCCTCTTGCAGCCAAGTAATTTCTGGGTAATTTGAGTTTGCCTCCTTCCAAATTCTGTCCTGTAAAATCTGTTCTTCAAGCCTTTCCCAGCTTCCTGAGGAGGATTGGATAACTGTCAGCATTTCTGATCATGAGAATATTGTGGCAGAACTTTTAAGCTGCTCTTTTCATAGACCCAGGTAAATAGTGATATGAAATATCTGTCCTTTCCTGACTTCTAGAGTTCAGGTATGCTAGAAACAAAGACATATTTCTGCTCCACAGTGGAAGGGCCTCTGTCTTTCTGTTCTTCACATCATACATGGAACAATGATTTGAACCTGTCATCTTTAAAAGTTTGAAAGTTTAATAAACTCTTTAGCCTGTTTTTATTTGTGAGGAAGCTGTTGGCAAACATCCCCATGGCTTTCCAAACCAATATAACATCCTCTAAAAGAGAAATCAACCTCCTTAATCACATCCTTAAGCCAGAGGATTTATTGCAGTATAGGATTTGAAGGGAGGGCACAGTCCATCCCATTGAAATTCCCATGTGTTCTTTTGGTTTTTAAATTGGCACGGCGGGTAAAGATCCTTATACTCAGGACACTGACATTTGTAAGGTTGTACTGATTATGTTATCTCTGATGGGCACTTTGTTATGTCTTAAGTAGTTTTAAATTTCCATCATCTAATGTCATGCTGGAAAAAGAAAAAAAATATATATCCATCCTGAAGAGCTCCTAAATACCTGTGGGCACCTTCTCTGAAGATGGCTGCATGCAGCCAGGCATACCACTTGATGTCAGCTACAAGTTCCTCTGTCATCACAACAGAGTTACTTTCCAGTTTATGAAGGAATAAGACTTACATTACAACTGACAAAGCTGTAGTAGGTCAGTCTCCAAGAACTTTTGGTTTCTTGCTCAGGAGTGAGATGAAAGTTAAGTGCTGGGGGTGGGAAGCACAGATAGGAGCTAACACAGGGAGATCTTGTCCTCCCTTTATTAAGAGAAACTGCAGCAGGCTCAAGGAAGTGCCTTGTTTAACATTTTTTTCCTCCAAGGGCTGTTACTCATGGTTTAGCTCTAGACTTCCCTCTGCCCTCCACAGAATCACACTGTCCCTGTGAAAAGGGGTGGTTTTGGGGCTGGGTAGCTGGGAGCCACACACAGCCAGCAACATCTCCACGTGCCTGCTCCGGCTATGGGGTGGAAATTCAGTGAGAACTTACAGTGAAATTCAGTGAGGAATCTGGCTAAACCCATGCCTGGCCTGTTGGGGTAGCAGGATGGCTCTGGGGCCATGGGCAGGGCAGGGGCCTGGAAAGCCAATAAATCCAGGAACTCTGCTTGCTTGGCTGCTTTGTGCAGAGATGTAGCAGTACCAGCTGGGACATAGCCCTCTCGCACATACCTCGAGCGTTTACTGTCACCCTCAGAACATTTCCTGGATTAGCAGAACGGCTCTTCAGCTATAATTTTTGTTGAAATATCTTGCTTTAAACCTAGAGAGCACTAATGGAGGCCTCAAATCTGTAAATCAGCTGCACTTCAGAAAACAAATCATTGCAGTGGAGTTTTGCCAAGTCAATTTTCTGTGCTCATTCATTATGTAGTTTTCATTTTATGAGCTGATTTAAACCGACCATGCTCCAACTGTACCAGTTGCATCCAAGATAGGAGCCTGATTTACACTTTGAAAATGTTAACTGTTCCATGGTTGCATTTCCAGGAGGAAGAAATGCTACAAAGAGAGGTTGTTTGGCAGCACCCATAGGCCTTATAGGTTTGCTTGAGAGCTTGCATGTTGCCTCTGCTAGCCTGCTTGAGCTGGTGAAGTGTTATTAGTGAAGGGGAAGTCGTGATGTTTCCATGTATTGCAGAAAAAGGGGTGTTTTCCAGGGAGAAAATGACAAGACAGCTCCAACTGTGATTGCCCAGTGGGAAAGTAGAAGGTAAGAAGGTAGTGTGGAAGAAGCATGTATGAAAGTAAAAGGGCACCTGGAAGAACGGGTAGCAGAGGAGAGACAATGGAGATGTGGCATCAACATCTTTAGTCTGTGAAATATACAGGAAGCATCAATGGCTTGTGAGAAGAATGGGAAGAAAACAATGGAAAATTTTATGCTTATTTAAGTGGCCACTTAAAACAGCCCAACAAAACTGTGCCTTCACCCAGGATGTCTGCAGGGGCAGTGTGAGACCGTGTGTCTTCAACAGCACTGTAACATCCATCAGGGAGGATGGAGAACAATGGTTTTTAGTTTTTCTTCTTGGCTTTGAAAGTTTCTGTAGTTCTGAGGTTTCCTATGGTAAAGTGAGACAGATTTGGTAAAAAATTTATTGATTCAAACACTTAACCAGCACTGCTAATAAATGTTATTAACCTTAGCTGTTTATTTTTTGGAAGTTAACCTGTTGGAAAAACTTTCCCATTTTCAGCCTTCCCAACATTTTTTTTCCCCTGGTGTCCCTGTGAGATCAGAATTTCTTGATTGCAGTAGTGGGACTGAGCTTCACCTAGAATAACTTTGTTCCAGTTACAAGCAAGGCAAATGTGAAAGTGGAGTTGCTGTCACACAGTGCAGTTTCCACACCATTTTTGCAGTTCCTGTAAGTCTGTGTAATTACACAGATTTTGAGATGAACCTCACATATTCCTTCTTTGCTCATGGAAAAGCCTTTCAGGTTTGTTGAAGATCATTACAATAGTAATTGTAATGATCATAGTAATTATGATCATTACAATAGTAATGTAATGTAGTAGTACATGTAGTAATACATGTATGTATTGTATGTAGTAATACATGATTACAATAGTAATTGTAATTGTATTTTGCTATTATTTTGCTATTATTTTGCTATAAATGCTATATTGGCATGCAAAGAAATACCCATAATTTATAAGAACACACAATTTTTTGCATATATCATAAAGCTTATTTTTAAAGAAGGACTGTTCTTCAAAGGGAAAATGGGCTGCTTTGTTATTAATATTGCAGCATCCTTGTTTTCTTATCTTGGTGAGCAAAAAATATAATTTTAAAAAACGTATAGGGCATTGGCTTATATACAGAAATGTGAAATCCAGAACTGGTATATCCGCATGACTGCAATAAAAGAAGCTGGGTCTGTAAAATTCTCTGATTTCACATTTGTCCACTCATAGGATTAAGGAGATTTAAAACAGTTGAACAGATTCACATAAGAACAATTGTTATAGCCCATATCAAAACAGTACTATTGATACCCTCTTTAAAATGCTTTATGCTGCCAGAAGCAGAATGAAGAAGTCTTTGTGTAAAATCCCACTGAGTCACCTGTGCTAAGAGTGTAAAGGGTTAGGAAGGGAACTGTTGGAGATGCTATAACTCTGCATTTTCCAGCCTCTGTGAAATTCCAGGTACATTTCTCCTAATGGTGAATAACAGGAATAGGTCCCCTTGACAAGCTCTTTTATGTGGATAGCAGTCGGGAATGACAATTACCATACTTGTTAATCTGAGTAACATTTGCATTGGCCCATCTCTGATATTCCTCCTGGTACTGCAATGCCCTTTCATGTAGTTAGAAGTATGTATCCCATCATCATAATCTTTCTAGGGAGGTGATCACAATCCCTCATTTTGGGTATGTCCTTCCTTCAGGTGGATCCCTTAAGAGATTGTTAGCTACATTTCAATGCCTTCTTCCCCCTAGCAGCTGCAAGCATCTTGAGCCAAATCTTCCTAGCATCTTTCTTGCTTTTAGTATTTCCAAGAAGTCATCCTGGTGGGATATCGAGGAACTGAATGTGGTGCCAGGGGTGTTGAGCATTCCCCAATAAGAAGGCCGACTGCATTTTACAAGAGAACGGTTGTGCAAGGATGGGCAGGACAGATGGCTGAACCTGCAGAACGAGTTTCAGCCATAAATGCTCTGAACACCGTAAACGTTCGGTGGCTTTTCTTTTTTTCTTTTTGAAAGCTGAAATATATTTGGGAAGTACTTGTTCAAACTACAGACTTGGTCAAATATTAACAAGTGGAAACCGAGCAGGGGGGAAAAAAAGATACTTTGAAGGGCTCAAGCATGTGTGGGTTCTTGCTGTATTTGCCTAACTATAATCACCGGGGCCACACTTGCGACAGGCTGAAATGTTGCTGTGAATAGAAAGTATACACTAAGGGTTCTCAAATATGAAAGTGGGGCTGGAACAAAGGGCAGGCAGCAGACAGACTTCCCCTGTTAGCGATTGCTGGCCTGTCACCCTGGTGCCAGCAGTCTCAGCAATCCCGCCGGGAGCGGGCGGCGCTCTCTCGCCCGGTGTGCCGGGGCTGCTTTGGAACCCTGCCCACAGCCCCGCCGCGCTCCTCGCCACCGCCTCGTCCTCCCGGGGAACGAGCATTATCTCCGCGCTTTTAAGAGTGTTTGCTTTCAGGATGGTTTACCACACTTGACAATTACCGAATTTCCTAAATTCAGCCTGAGGTATTGTTGTTGTTTCGCCTCGGCCGCAGCGCGCACAGGTCGCCGCGGCTCAGGGCGCCCCGGGCTGCTCTCAGCATATGCCCGAGGTGCTCCAAGGCCGCTTCCCTCTGCAGTCCCGTGGCTCGGGATGTCACCGGGGACATCAAAACCTTCTGACTGAAGGGCAGAAGAAAACAAAGCTGGAACCCAGTCTTGCAGGAGCACCAGCGCACCACTGAGTAAGGACCCCTCTCGCTGGTGTAGCAGGGACAAAACACTGCTGAAAACGCTCCATAAAGAGTTTCCAACCTTTTTTTTTTTTTTTCCCTTGCCTTTTGTTCTTTTTTTAAACCATATTTTGATCCTGGTATTCAATGGGGTATCATCTCCAAAACAATACTTACGGATCAGTAATGAATGTGATCCATTTGTTGTTGCTGACTCAAGTGCTACAGGAATGCTCTTCCTCCACTCCAGTGTGAGGCAATACAGGAGTTATTGTTTCATTTGAATTTTGTTGGGAAAACTACCAAAACCTTTATGTTAGAATATTTGACTACAGTGTTAACAACATTTCCCTGGGCTGCTGCTTAATATACTTTTAATATTTGTTTTCCATATGTTGGTTCTTTTAATCTGTTCTTATTAAAGTCTTCCATGTTTCAGTATTTTGTCCCTGTGTTTCTTTTGAAGAAGGCAAGTATGTGTACTGAAAGATTAGATTATCCTGTTAAAAAAAAAAAGAGAGAGAAAAGGGAGAAATGTCTTCAAAATGAAGCACATCAAAAGTAAAAGTAGGTGACAAATGTTAATATTTGCAAAGTGCTTCTGCTTTGATCCTGCATTTCTATTTTTTTAAGAGCTTGACAAATGTGTCCTGTGGTTTGGCTCAAACCTCTTTGCCTAGTGCTTTACTTGACCCACAATCCATTTGATCTTCCACTTGTTTTTCCTTCTGTCCAGGAGGCCTCTGGACTTGATAAAGGCTAGTTCTTATCTTCCACTTGCTGCTGTTCAGGGAAATAATTTTTAATTTTTGGTTGGATTAGGTTATTGTGTCTATTTACTTAGGCAGTTTCTGAAGATATGTTCACTTTGCTGTTATTTGGGATGGTTCCCTTCCCATTTCCATGCCAGTAACAGCTATATCAGATCAGCATCTGGTTTGGCTGATTGACTCTGGCACCAGATGTGAGGAAGACATGGATGCTGGAGTGCCTGACTTAGATGGCAGGCTGCCACTTCGCTTCCACAGTACAGTTTCCAGGTGTGCTGCATCCAGTACCTGAGCCTAGAAGAATTTAATATACTAGACACTTTCAAGGGCTCTGGACAGGCTACAGCTGAGTAAAATGCACATGCTTCTACAGCCCCCAAACACTCACCTCAGTCTAGCTGCTGGGATCCCAACCCCAGTATTGTCTGCAGCGCGTCTGATCTGCTTTCACTATGCTGCTTGCACAATCCCAGTACTGCCCAGCTCAGTAAGAGCCATCCTGCAGCCCAACAGCCCGAGCAATCTGGAAGATGCTTCTACAAGTATGAACGTTGGCCATAAAAGTTGACATGTGATTTACAGGCTGTTTTACAGCATCAGCTCCCTTATTCCTGCTCAAGAGCCCCTCCTCCCAAGAAACCATAAGCTACAGACCACAACTGAGGGAAACCTGGAGTTTTGAGCTGCTCTTTCAGCCGAGTAGGCCAGAAGGTGCAGCATCTTCCAGCCATCCTCCCTACAGATCACTCCACCAGCTCCAGGCACAAGGGCACCTCTCCATGTCTCTTCCTCAGGAGCTTTCTTCTGTCTTTAAACCAATAAACCATAAATTGAAGGAGAAGGCACTTGCTTACGTGTCACCCTACAACTGAGTGTGCCCCCATGGTAGTGCTGCCCCAGGGCCTTGGGTGCTGACAGTGAGGTTGGTGTTATTTATGCTGCTCCCAGGTTTCAGGACAGAGTACACCTGTCATGGCTCCCATGTGCTGTGCATTTGCTTTCTGGAGACACATTTAGGATATCATTTGCATTGCAGATGTGTGGCTCCATTTCACTCACCTTCTGTCCCCATAAAACCACTGCCATTGCAAGAGACATGCATGTTTTGAATAAGTGTGAATGTGAGGGATGAAAGGAAGCTTGCTTTTGGGAGCAACAATTACAATGCCCTGCTTAACTGGGGTGGTTAGGCAGGATGTTATAACAGTTGAAAACCTTTGCAGATACATTTCTTGTCTTTAATGGCAGTATGACACCTGCCAGCTCTTCAGCTGTTTCCCTCTCCTGCAGAAAGCATACCTTCAAGTGAATGAAGAAGGTATGCAGCAGAACAGACCAAGTTTCAGATTTTCACAGGTACAATTGTCTGTCAATTAGAAAAAATAAAAAGCACATAAAAAATCCTGAGAATGAGAAAAATTGTGGTGATGGCACTCAGAGATTCAGAAAGTGTCTCACTAGGTAAACACTACAACACCATAGTGGCCTCCTTTTTGTTTGTCTATCCCTTTCCATTCACTCATTTTTCATGCAGACTTATTTCCTTTTGCACTTAGAATTATGTGACTCCTTTGCCTGTCAACTTTGTATCTTCTAATACTTTACCCATAATAAGGCACTCTGCCTTTCCTGGGGTGGCAGAATACTTTTCTTCTGGTGAGAGCTATTTTGTTTTCTTTTAAAAAAAACCCAAAAACTTAAACAACGAAAACATTCACTCAAAAAATGGCACCAGGAGTTTGCACCTTTCTTATTTCAGGGAATGTCTGCAGCCAGATCAGCTATTTCTTTCCAAAACTGTTTTCACAGGCATTTCCTGAAGACAGACTATCAGATAAAATGCTGACTTTAGCCTTTTCTTTATCCTCTGCCTAGGGTATTATTTTATTGCTCTTGTTTTTGAAGTTTCTCTCTCTGGGTTTTGCTGAAAGCACTTTTGCCAGTACATGAGGAGTTCTCGTGCCACTATCAGAGAAATTGTGCACATCTCTGCTGGATAGATGCCTGAAATTTCTTTATGAATTATAGCCAAACTTATAGCCTAAGTAAGTTAGACCACTGATCACAATTAAGGAATGAATTTGTTGGGGTTTTTTGTTTTGTTTGTTTGCTTGTTTGTTGGTTTGTTTTAAGAGAGTCTTTGCAAGGATTCCTCTACTTGGATGATGTCTCTGATGGGCAAAGGCTGCCATAAAGTCTCTTATGGCACCTTTCAGTCTGCAGGAATGCAAGTGGAGAGTGAAAATACCTAATGCTTGGTGCTGTGCTGGGGTCCTCTCCACCAGCTTGCCAGCCTTGGAATGTCAGAAATATTGTCACTCTGCCTCTGAGCAGGTTCAGTCAATATTTAACTATTTGGTTGCTTCTGAGGCTGCAGGTCTGCAGTTTTCCACAATGGTTTTCATCAACTGAATGCAAGAGGATATACAAAACTAATCCTTAAACACAGCGCTGCTTGGTGTGGAGTAAAACACCCAAAAAAATGACCCAAACCATGTGAAAGGGAGGATGTAGAATAATATATTATAATATTAAATATTTTAGAAACAGCTCCCCAGTAGCCTTCTCTTATGCTTTCTCCACACACTGTTAGGTTGATAAGCAAATTTAATTTTTTTGCATTTCCTGAGGAGAAGACCAAGCACAGTCCTTGTGCCAGGCTACTGGTTCAGTCAGCAATAATTGCATGATTTGCATGAAGATAAAAGCATTGCTAAAGGGAAGGGTGTGCATGAGGTTGAGAGTCCCAAAATGCAGCCTCTCTGAGCAGCTCCTCTTTTTCTTGGACAAATGACCTGCTGCATTGTTTCTCTGAGCTACAAGCTAACAGAAAATGTGTCATTTAGGAAATGAGAACTTTTGAACAACATCTAAGCATCTGGATCCCAAAGGAGAGTATTCATTCCACTTGCTTGAAATCTAGATGTTTCATTTCAGCTAATTGTCCTAATTAGTTCATGGCCACAGAGATTTAATAGCAAAGAGTGATTTAAACTAGTTTAGTCTGGACACTTATAAGAAGAAGAAAAGGACAGGGAGGAAAGCTATGAGAGTGAGAGTATCAGGCATCTC
Source organism: Taeniopygia guttata (assembly GCF_048771995.1). Lineage (NCBI taxonomy): Eukaryota > Metazoa > Chordata > Aves > Passeriformes > Estrildidae > Taeniopygia > Taeniopygia guttata. Next base: position 105,029,793 of record NC_133026.1, read on the forward strand.
TCTGAAGATCACTCTCTGAGGTGCTTGTGCTCTGTATGTGTACATTACTGCTTCGTCTTAGCACTGGAATTTTTTACCTCCTCCCCAACCAAACTGGCATCCCAACACTTCAAATTCATTCCTGAATTCAATTCGTAGTTCTAGCAATGATGTTGCTTGCGTAAGTAAGTTCTCTAAGTGCATGTGGGGGTTGACTCCTCCACAGAGAAGGGATAACTGGTCGGTGTGTGAGAAAAGTTCTTTTACCTCTGTGTGGTTATGTTTCTCATCTCAGTCTTCTATTTCAGCCCAAGCACAGCCCTGCTTGGTGGGGAGATTCCCAGCATGATGCCTCAGACAGAGCCTAACCCAGGGGGACAGTGCCAGCTGTGGCCATCACCGAGGACCCCTGAGGCTGGGCTCATGTTCACTGACTCTTCTAGACACTGTGTAAGATGGGGAAAGTCTGTCTTTTGCTTTTGTACCTGCAGAAGCATGAGTGGCTTTTTGCCTTGGCACAAGCAGAGCCAGGAAGCCTCTAGGGAGAATGGAACAGCAAGAAGAAAAGTCTGTGCAGCAGTTTGTAGAATGGGAAGTCTTCTAAGTTGAGGTGGTTCAGCACTGTTGTAACACGTGTCAAGGGTAGGAAGCAATACCTTGACCCTACCCTGGTGCTGCTCAGTCAGGTGCTGATACAGTGATGGATGTTACACAGGGATAAGGGGGAGGCAGGAGAAGGGGCTCACTCCTTCCAGAGAAATATGTTACAAAAAAGGTGCAGATTTAGCAGGTCTGGAAATGCTGGGCAAGAGAAGGAAAGGGTAAGCATGTTAAGAGGAGGAAAATGAGTATAGCTCAAAAATAAGCAAGTAAGCAGAATTAATCTAAAAGCCCAGACTTGAACCAATCTTCTGTTTGTTTGTTTTTGCTTTTTTTTTTTTTTTAACTTAATGTTAGTGTTTACATAGATATCTTACATAAACTATTTTCCATTTTAAAGAAGGAGGGCCTTGCTGGATCTGACCAGAATTGGCTTGCAAGGTGTAGCACTATGAAATGTTCAGGCAGGATTTGTAGCCTGTCTCGAGATGGGAAGTACTGGAAATCACATGAAAACTTGTGATTTTGGGTTCCATTTAGTTCCATTTTGGAGATGCAAGAAATTTTATCTTGATCCTGCAAGACAAATAGCTGTGTATGACTTTTACATGTGTGAGTAGCTGTTTTATTTTTGTGCAACTAATGCAGAGGTTCAGCATTACAGCAAGTATTACACAGGTAAAGAGATACCCCACAAAATCCTTCCTTCGTTAGACCCTATTAGGTAGCCAGGTGTTTGTGAAACATCCAGAGTAGAGGTGAATGCCACCATCTTGTGCAATTCATTCTCACCTCACGCTGCCTGGATTCAACCTTTAGCCCAAGTAGATGTCACTAATATAAGTTATGCAGGTAAACCAAATCATTTTCATTTAATACCAGCCTCTCATGTAAAGCCTGTTACTGACTTCATACAATTAACTGGTAACTAGTAGGGCTGTCTGAACGTTGTGCATTATTTGAAGTATCTGCATATTAGCATTAATCTCAGACTGCTCAAGACAAATCTTTAAAGGGATGGGGAAAGACATAATCTTCTGCCTGTCTCTTCTGATATTAGAGTTTATCTTTCTGCTTGATGTCAAAGTCAGGAGGCTTGTTTTGCATTGTTCTCCCTCGCAGATGACTGATGTAGGCAGTGTCCATCATGAGCACAGCCATCTATTATGCTCTTGCCCTTCCTGAAATATGCCAAAGTGGTGGCATGCAGGGCAGGAAATCAGCTGTTGTGCTCACAAAGTGGAGTCATGGTGTGTACTGGCATTTCTCTTTGCTCCCTTGTCTTCCATTTGCTGCTTTCTGTTGCATTGGGAGCCAAGCAGCTCAAATCACCTTCATTTCCCCAATTTGAGTTATAAAATTTACCTCTTCCAGTTGACTGCCTCCTCAGAAATAAGCAAACCAGTTCTGCCAGAGCAAGTGGTGGAGGCTACAAGTGGAGGTCCTAGGTAATCTGTGGCTTTTATTCAAGGCTCCTGTAACCCCATCAAGAAAATAGTAATCATGGCCTTTATTTTGGTCACTAATGTGGCCATGGCTAAAAACCAGTTTGCCACAGATCTTTGGGCATGAGAGCCCTGGGAGCCTGATATTCTGCCTCGCTTGGCTGCCCTGGGAGCCTGATATTCTGCCTCGCTTGGCTGTCCTGTGATCTTAAACAACAACATAACAGTTCAAGAAAAAACTGAGGGCTTTTTTCTTTTTTTCCCCCAGGATAAATGTCCTTCCATGAGACATGTCTGAAAATTTCCAGGAAGCCCTGTTGATTTTAACCCATCACACCCTATAGACACAGAGTTTTTCTACTGAGAGCAGCTATGGAGATTTTCCGTCTGCTTTGCTTCTCTCTTGCCTTCCCCCACATCCTCCATTTTCCCTCTTGTATTATTACCTTAAACAATGCCTTTTTGGAAAGCATACCCTTTTGAGAGGTGCTTTGTTAAAAAGCAAAACAAAAACACAAACCCAACAGCAAATAACAAACTTCCCTGAAATTCCCACAGAAACAAATAAGACAGCTTTGAAATTGTAAAGCACTGGCACATGGAGGGTGCCACTGAGCCCAGATGTTACAGCCCTAGCAAACCACAGTTGCCCTCCAGTTGCCCTCCTGACTTATTTTTCAACTTCCATTTGATGCTCTTCCATCGAGCCCCAAGGTTTCCAGGCTCAAGTACCAACATCCACAGGGACCTGAGCATGTACAGAAATAATGTTCCCTCTGCTTCCTCCCTCCCTCCCTCCATGTCTTGGCATCTAAAAGGGTTCCCGAGGGACATGGCTACAATGGGAAAGGTGCATTAGACATTACATAATGTCAAATGTGACACTACGTAGTGTCTCTTGTAGACAAAAGAAAGCTTAGAAAGGCCCTGCTGAGCTGGAGCAGCTGGCATGAGGATTGAAGGACTTTTCCCTGTAAACCAGGAGCTGCTGTTCTTCCTCCCTCAACCCTCATGACCTTTCTGGGAAGAAAAAGAGTGGGTGCCTCACCTGCAGAGTGCCACACGTCCTTAGCTAACCCTCAAACCTTTTTGCAGGCAAAGAACAGCTGAGTTCTTCCATTCCAGGCAGGAACCTGGAACTCCCTCTCTCCCTGTGTCTTGACTACCAGATAAATATTTTGTGGTGGGTGCATCAAAATAACCACACCAGGAAAAAGTGTCCTTTTTGCACTGCTCAGTGCTCATGAAGAACAGACAGATGAGGCACAGAAGGAAAAAAAACTTATGTAGTCCTTTCTAATTTCCTTTTAAAATTGTTCATGACTCAGTGTTACAACCTCACCAACTGTTTGGAGACTGTGTTTATAGTCTAACCTCTGGAAGGACCTTAGGACTACTGGATTAATTATGCCACTGCTTCTAGAGGAATTTCTGTATTTTAAGCGATCCTCTGGGCCCAGGGCTGTACAAAGTGTTCACACACTTTCGTTGTGTTCAGTTAGTATTAAAATGTATTTGGTTTTTTTGCGTCCTGTCACATCTGTGGCGTTGATATCACGGACTGATTTCTGCTGCCAGACACTCCTGGGTAAAGCAGCTTGTGTGAGTATCATGCAGCACACACAATTTGTGTGGAGGGAATCGTATGTGACCTTCCTTGCATTGTCCTACTAATGACCCCTTCTGTAATCAGGCAGAAATCATGCTCCTGAAGAGTGGGAGGTATGACTGCTTCCATGCTGGTCTGTTCCTGGGCCCCCGCTGCACAGACTTTGCCAACAGTAACAAATTGCTCTGAGTTATGTGCAGCACTTTAGTGATGTGGACTAGTTATTTATTAGAGAGGGAGCTGAGACATCAGCAAAGGGCAAAAGAGTGAATAAGAGAAAAATCCCCAATCAAATGAAATGAAGCTGCCTCATCAGGCAGGCTTCTTGCAAAACTGCTCTTTCTTCTGGATCACACCTTGTTTATCTAATGAGGGGATCACATGGAGAGTTTTGAAAGTAAACCCCTTAAAATAAAGGAATGTCCCCAAAGGCTGTGGATAAAGGTGACAGAGTTGGACTAAACTGCATTTCCAGAGGTGGCAAATCAGTGATTTATTGCTTCATTAGTCACAGTTTCCTAAGCACAAACCTGTCTGTGATACTGATTGCCTTGCTCAGAGGCACCTTTTGAAGATATATGATAAAGATAAGGGACCTCCTCCACTTGGAAAGAGAAGGCAGCTCCAAAAGAGTGAGAGCTCTGTCTGGTAAAAGCCAGACCAATGGAGGTCACTGAAGCAGCATTCATTGCCAAGAAAGTTCTGTGTTTGTTTTGACTTGGAAAAGAAACTTCCAAGTTTAACACCATGGGTCTATAATGTGGGCAGTCCAAGAATGGGAGGAGAGGTCTTTATGGTGATTCTTTATGGCTTGGTATTCCAACAATTCTTTAATGTTGATGTGCAAAAGTGATGCCATTAGACTACTAGTCTGCAAACATAATTAAGTTTCACCCTCATCGACTGAATTCAGTTTGCCCAGCATATGTTTCTTGCTCTTTTTCTTCCCTTCAGTTACTTAATAGTCACCCATGTTAATACTCAGTACATTTCCGTGATGAAGGGTCCTGAAGGGCTGGAGGTGCTCTGGAGAGGACACTGTCAGCTCCTGAGAATCCAGGGACTTCACAGACAGAATGGGATGAGGTCTGGAACAGAAGAATTGGTGGGAAGAGGTGTTGGTGCAACCTCCAGTGCAAAAGGCAGGCTATGCTGAATAAGGGCCTCTCACTTCTGGGGTCTCTGGCTCCTCACCAGAAAGATTTATGCTTGTCTGATGCACCAGAGCAATTAAATATGTTTTTCAGCAAGTGTGGCACATGTCCCTGGGAACAGAGACCCAAGGAACTGGTGCTATTTGCTAAAGTTATCCCTCCAAAATCCTGCAACACACTGGGGAAGTGACTTCCCCCAGGCTTTTTCCATGAAGAGAGAGAACTAAAGTAGACAGTTACATTTATAAATAGATGTTGATCTGTAAATTCTGCTGGGGAAAAAATAAGTCTGACTTTAATGATGGCTACAATCTGAATTTGGGTCTTCAGGATAAAGGTTTGAAATAAAAAAGGACATTGTCTTGGTTCAGGTCAGATCAGCTCCTTCCCAACAAAAGCATTGTGACAAGATCCTGGGAATCAGTGAGGCTTTCACTTATGAGCTTCAGAGGGGCTGAGGGCTGTACCTGCAGGGATTTGCTGCTGAGACTGCAAGCCATACGTTGCTCACCTGTTGGCCACAAGTATGTGAGGCAGGGGCTGTGCATGCCTTCCATGGGGACAGCCACTAGCAGATATCTTATCTGTGAAATTGTTCATTCCGTAAAAATAGAAATACATTTTTAAAATTTTGCTTCTTAAAACTATGGACTTCTTAAATACTGGATTAACTTTCTTTTCCTCTTTGTAATTTATTTTTTTTCCTGCATTACCTTTTGTGCTGAGTAGTGTAATAAGTGGATCCTCTTGATTTCCCTTCTTTTGCCTCTCCCTGATATTTCAACATTTCTTTAGCTTTGGAGGCTTATCGACAGCTAAAGCAAAAGTAGGTGGATCCTGGATATGTTTCACTCACCAAAAAATAAATGTCTGGGGAGGAGGGCAGAAAACTTTTCCAAGTGATTTAGGACAGCTGCCAAAATCAGATTAAAATAAAATCTAGTGAGACCTGGAAACTAAAAGTAGCATTGAAAGTCCAGCTCACCCCTGAGATAGTACTTCTATTATTTGACCACCAAGAGCAGCAATGCTTAAGATGCTTTTCACCACCTTGCAAGCATGTAGTGAAAATTTATGGGAAGCTGCAGCATTTTCAGTCCAGCATAATGGGTGCTAATGCTTTTTTTATAGACATCAGTAACAATGTGTCCAGATCCACCCAAAACCCTAAAGCCAAATCAGCTTTGAGATGGAAAAGAGGAATTTCATTTTTCCTCACTTTCACTGCTGGGACAGACAGCCTTCCTCCCTTATGAGGTAATTTAATTTTCACATTATGCTTTATGGGATATCCTTTATTTACCTAATGTTTTCCTGTCAAGTCTTTTCAGACTATGAATCTTGTATATTTTATATACACAAAGGTGACTTTTCCTTCCTTTAATGACCATGGCTTATCAGTGCAGGCAACCGATACCGGACTCATAAATATGTCACTCTTGGGTTTGCGGCAGCCCCTTCTCTGCTGTAGGACTGTTCCTTGCTGCTTGCTCCTCCCTTCAGCTCACTGCATGTCCATGGTCCACTCAGCCCCTTGGTGCTCACCATTGGCTGGTATAAATAAATCACTGATTTGAGCTATAGGTGAAAATCATTGTGAAAGGAGCACCCAGAGGAATGCAATACAAGGTCAGCGGAGCCAGCGCCTTCCGACTCCAATTAAACATTTCCTGTAAGTCGGTGCCAATTGTCCATCTTGTAAGAACATTTGAAAACGGGAGCTTGAACTCTCCGGGACCCTCTCGCCTCGAAACCTGTTTCCTGTTTAACAAGATTTAACAAGTACAACCAAACATGCGCCATCAGCAACAAAAGTCATTGTGAACGGCTCCAATGTGCAAAGGTGCTGGGCTTCCTCTCGGCCCCGAACGCCGACCGACCCCATCAGGCAGTCACAGGGTGGCTACAGTGCCATGGTGCTGTGCCCTGGTGCCACAGGGCTGGTGTAGCCTCAGCCCTTTTGCTGAGAGAGGTGGAAGGAAAGAGGAAAAAGGCAGCCTTTTCAAAAGGGGTCAAAGCTTGTTGGGTGAAAGCTTCAAGAGTTAGTCTTGCCGTCCCAGGAGTTTTCTACAGTGGATGGAATAACATCTACTCTGTGCCGTCTGCCTGTGCAGCTTTAAACACAGCCTTGCTGTGTTGCAAGCCTGCTGCATGATGCCTTGAAGATATCACTGCAGTCAAAGACATCACTTGGAACAGGCTGTAGTGTGGGCTGAGCTCCCTGTCCAGGCAAAAGAGATGCCAAAAGCAGAGATCAGCCAAAGCCAACTTTTGACTGTGCAATCAAATATGGGGAGAGTGGGCATGAGAGCCCCAAGATTTAGAGCATCCTTCTGGTTGAAAATGCAAGGGAGCCACTGAAAACCTGGTCACAGTGGTCAGGCACTGAAAGCACAGTACTGCTTGTAGGAGGCATCTACAGATGTGTGTGTGTGTGTGTGTATATATATATATATATATATATACACACCATTCTTATATGTAAGATACATAATGCAAAACATGTGTGTGCTTATTTGTCTACGTACATTCAAGTGTTCTACATTTCTGCGCACTATGCATATCACTCATACTAGAAACTGTTGTAGCACACTCCCTATATCTCTCTGTAATCTCACCTGCTCAAAAAGCCTGGGACTTGGGATGAATCTTCTGGTGCTCCTGAGGTAATGGCAATAACAGTAACAACAGCAACAATCCTATCAGTTTACTGAAAACCATAGTGTCATTCTACACCAGAAAATACATGCATGACTAAAGTTTCCAAGTGCATAGCCCATGTCTTGCCTCTCATCTGCAATCTGCTACTCTTTCCACATGTGCCATCTCTAGAGTAGCCAACAACCAGAGCAAGGTCTCTGAGCAAAGGGAGGACACGGGTGGAAAAGATCCAAAGAAATGAAGTAAAGTGGAGCCTAATGTGATGCAGAGACCTCTGTCCTCAATGTTGCTCACATACTGAAAATGGCATTTCAGTAATGGATATTAAAATTAAAATAATTTTCTTTAAGGAGGTCATGAGCTTGATATATAAGACTCATTTAAAACAATTTCCTCATTGTCAGGGAGGAGGAAAAGCTTGGGAATTTGATATGGGCTCCTTGGCTATGTGCTAAGTGGGCCATCCTTTATTTGAAATCCATCATTATAGGATATGATTCAAGTTCAGGGAGGACAGCACTTTGCTGAGAGAAGCCTCCTAAGTCTCTTCCTAGATTCCCTAGGCCATGCTTAGACAGGAGCCAAATCTGCCCTTTCTACCTGCTGTTAAAATAATGAGTCCATTCTTCAAAGGAAGGTCTGCACAAGCTCCTCACCACCCAAAGCAGAGATGTGGTGGTGTCCCTGCCTTGTGGCTGAGGAGTGGACAACCCATCAGGTCCTCTGTGTTGGTCTTCTTTCCCTTGCAAACTGCCCATGACTCTTCACCACCCTGCTCGAGGCAGTTCCCACGCACCATGTCCCAAGATCAGCTTCTCTTGCGCCTGTGTCATGAGGCATCTTTCTTCATCGTCCAAAACTGACTCCAAAATAATTCTTGGTGTGAAAGCAAGACATTGTATGATGCCCTGCTGACTTCAGCAAGGCCATCCTTTCCCACTGTCTTATCACAGCAGAGGGGCAGAAGGGAAATATTCTGGGATCTTGGGATCTGGCACAGCAAGTAAGAGTTTTGGGCACTTCTCCAGCAGGGGAGTGCGCAGGATGAAGGCAGTACTCCTGCTTGTGAAATCTACAGTTTAGCCATGCAGCTTGGAGGAGATCTTACAGAGTGCCCATGGGCAAAGCAGTGGCACTGGGCAAGACTGCATTTTATCCTTAAAGGGGCTCTGATTCACAGTATAATAGACATGCTCTGGGCACCAGTAAATCGGGACAGCCTCCTGCAAGCTGAGGCTGAGGTGGCTCACTTGGTGTTTGATGAAGGAAGGAGCTCCCAGCCTGAGGAGGCTGGTGCCTCCCTGAGTTATGTACTGACAAAGCAGAGGAAAGGAAGCTGTAATGCATTTCCCTCTCATAGGTGGGAAACTGAGGCAGGCTATGATCCTGTTCTCCAAGAGTGGGACTTGGATTTATACAAGGTCTATGGAGCACAGCTGGGCATTAAAATCAGAAACTACATCTTATATCTGTGCTCAAGAGGAGGAGGAGGAGGAGGAGGAGATGAGTTGACTGGCAAACATTTCCAGACAGACGGTGGAGCGGATTAGTACAAAAGAGGATGCAGATCCCGGCTGTTCAGCTGCCAGCAGAAAGGAGGGGAAGTATAGTTAGGCAGCTGGTGGAGAAACAGGTGCAGAGAAGGTTTCCTGATAGCCATGCTGTCATCCTGCTTTGAACCCTCAGCTCCTCAGTAAATCTTCCCTCTTGGAACTCTCTCATCAAAGTTTCATTTCCTCACGTTCCTAAAATAGTTCTTGATAAGCAACTTATCATGCTGGTAAAGCCCTTTTGGTTGCTTTTCTAGAAATCTATTTTCATGTTTTCTGGGCTTCAGCTGCTTGCATTCCCATGCAGAAAAAAAAAAAAAAAATTGGTGAAAAAAAAGTACAGCCAAGGCTTAACACAAGAAGAAGGTGAAGTGTTTATGTTGGTAGCACAGCAGGACCTTGTCTGTCAACTGAATTTCCAAGCAGTGATGTAAAATTATACTGGTAGAACTCGCATCTAACCAGAGGGACAGGGGGAGGAAAATATGAACATATATATATATTTTAGCATGTAAAATGTCTGCAGGAAGTACATACTTTGCACTTCCAGTGGCTTTTTGTGGGAATTTTGTCTTCACACTCCAGTCAGAGATGGAATAAAGCAGAGGTGGTCAAGCTGCAATTTTCAAGGCCCAAGGGGAGCCCCTGTACAAGGCAAAGGCTCTTCCCATATTCAGCTCAGAGATACACTGGGGCTGTGCTGGCATGGGGCTCCTGGGCAATCCCAGGTGCTGGGAAAAGAAAACTGGCAGAGTGGATTTGGTCTAACATGCCTAAATGACACTTTAACCAGTCCACATTGAAATCATCCCCATCTCAAAGGAAAGTAGTGGGGAATGCCTGTTATTCCCAAACAGTGAGCTTTTGCCAGAACTCCTCCCTCAGCATTCTGATGCCCACGGCATTATGTTGTCCCATGGCTCTCATCTGGAAAAGGTTTTGACACATATGAAAGCTTGCCTGGGGGAAAGTTGGCCATCCTGCTTTGTAGGGCAGGAGTTTTCAGAAACTCATAACGATGTGGGAACCCAGGACTATTACAGGAATGGGGGAGCTGAAGGGAATAAAAAGATTCTGGGTGGGGAAGCACTTGGTTGTATGTGGTCTTTTCAGGTCAACTAGCTACCATTCCTTGGGGCAAGTGCAGAAGTCTCTGTATAAGAACTACAGTGAGAGAAAGAGAGGTGATTTTATTGGCATGGCACCAAGAAAAATGATAAAGAGTTTGATCTGGAATGATTGGGATGCATTATGGCAGAAGAGTCTGATGAGAACATCCAGGGAAAGAGTCAGTTCTCTTCATTCAAGTTTAGACAAGAGTTTTGCCACTTCCAAGGATTAGGAAAACAGGTATAGAAACTCTTGGTTTTTCCTTGGGTGATTCTTAGCTGATTTTGTGTGTCTAACAGCAAAAGAAATATTGAGTGTCAAATCTGTGTCTGTCATTAGAGGATCTGTTTCCACATGATGTGCCAGGACTATCTCATAGGATGAGAAAGGCAGAACGAAAATTATGCTTGAAATGACCTTCTCACAACAGCCCTGCTTTCACATCCTCAGCAATATGGAAAAAAACCCTGGACACTACATGCAGGTAAGTGTGTCTGGAGTCCTCAGAACAATTTATCCATCCTGTCAACTGGTCCTGGTAGCTTTTTTTTTCCCCCTGGGAAGTTATTGGCACCCCAGATGAGCTATTCTGGTGTTGCAACTTGCCCATGTTCGCATTTTTTTTTCAGGGCTCCTTTTTCTTGGACACAGGATTGCTAGGAAGAAGTTGCCACTTCCCCAAAGGATCAACATTTCCACTGCTGATTCCCTAACCATTCCAGAGGTCTGCACCTTTTCTCATAGGTGACAGGCAAGGGACATGTGTGTGCACACATGCAGCAGGTCTGCAGCAACTCTGTGTCTCCAGGAAGCATAGGAGGGACTGTGCCTGGCTCTGTGGGTCTTACAGCTCACTGAGGGGAGGCAGTGCCCAGACCTCTGCTCCTGCTGCAGGACAATTCAGGACTTTTCTGAAAGGAGACATGGAAAGAAGTTCACAAGTTTTAACAATATTCCTAAATAGATAGGTCATCACAGTGTATCTACCCCACTAGCAAACAGCATATTTCTGTTTGATTTTCATGTATTTCTTCCCACTCAAGTCTGACACAAACAGAAAACACTGCTCCCAGCTTTGCCCAGAGGTGACCTCTGGGCAATAGAGCCTCAGAAGTACCCAAACTGCACACACCCTAAACACAGACACACATTTTTCTAGAGTCAAGAAGTCTTTTGTGTGGGTTTGCAGCAACTTACAGGCATTTGGGAGGGAATCAACCAGGAACCAACAGAGTAATTCCTCTCCTGTACATCAGATGTTAACAAAATAGGCCAGTACCCTGTACTCAGACAATTGCCCTGTAAGCAAAAGCCTTGCTTCCCTGGGATCCAAGAGATCCACCATCCTACAGATTGTACTAGAAAATCACATTCATTTGGCCTGACTACAAACTCTGGATCAAACCATAGTCTCATGTGGGTTAATGGTAGCTTCTCATTGTTACTCAGAATTTCTCTTTGAGTCTCAAAGCAGCACAAGAAGGCTGCATCCCAAAATGCACATAGGAGTGATATTTATGTTATCTTAGAATTTAAACATTTCAATATGGACTATTTTAGCATCAATCCTGTATAATTTTCCAATTTACTGAAGATGGGTTCCCTAGTGATGTGAGAATCCTCTCTGGTGCCTGAATACCATTAAGAATGTTTGTTCCCACTAGCCTTTACCGTAATAATTGCAACAAATTGATTTTATATAGTAGACCAGGAAGGTCTGCAGAAAATAATTACTTTTTTGTGTATATTCCACATATTAAACATGCGAATGAAGAAAACTGAGAGTCATCAAAGCACAATTTCCAAACAGACTTGCATCATTAAAAAGACATTTGGCTTCGTAGTTCAAGGTTAAGTTTGTTCCCAGAAGATGAGGTAATTTAGTAAAATAATAAAGCTCCCATTAAACAAACCCTGTAACAGAACTGAGCCTTAGCGGCTGCAAAGGAAGGAAACTGTAACTTCTGTCAAAGCACAGAGATGAGATTAGCGCTAATAAAGCATTCCTCACAAAGCAGGGTGATAGTAGATGGGGGAAGGCACATCCAAATAGCTCTCATTTCCACAGCATTTCCCTTCAGATATGGGCTTTTTAATTAGCCATCGGAAAGAAAACTGAAAGTGTACTTTCTCCTTCTCAGTTTCTCCCTGGCTATTAATCTCCGTGCTGAAAACCGTGCCACCGGTCCATCTTATTGTTATTAGCTAGTGGAGACGTAAAAGAGACACATTCATAGTCCTTATCGCAGCCCAGAGGTATTTCCTTTGTGTTATGAGGAGTATTTTGATTAGTTTTGGCTGTGTCTGCAGGGAAGACACAGTTTATATTTTCCACAGCTAGAATAATTTCTAGAAATATAAAGATTTGTTCCAGCACTTGGCAGTATTTATTGGTAGGGCTTAATGATTGAAAGGGTTTCATTATTGTGCCACAGTCTTTTTTTGAATGCTCTTGGCTTCATGAGTAAGTTTGAGGCAAAACATTGATAGTGGATTGTTCCTGGAGTAGGTTGCTGATTTTTAATGAATCATTTGTTTGAGGAATGAAGCTTCTCTCCCCTGTGACTGCCCTATCCACTGGCAGATGCGGATAATTGCACATTTGAAGAGCCACAGAGGCCCTCTTGGGAAGGATCTCAGTGGGACACCAAATCCTTTTTCACTATGTCTTTACTTCTCTTAAAGTGTTTAACCTCCTTTTAAGAGCACAGGTAATGATAATTCTCCAGTTTTCTCTGGTGGATTCCGGACCTTCTGTCTGTCAATGGAGACAAAGTATTCTTTTTCTCTTGGCAGCATCCTAGTTTGTATATTTAAAGTCTGTTTCCTGAAGACTTGCTCACTTTTCCCTTCATTTCATTAAATACTCAATTTCATTCCAGACAATGCAGCAGGTGGGACCTGGGGCCAGGCAGCAGTTTGAGGTGGCTGCCACTGGCAGATGCTCTGAATCCTTCTGCTTGTGCTCCGTGCTCTCACAGAGCCAAGTCTTTTTGGAAATTGTGCTTTGATGACTCTCAATTTTCTTCATTCTGCATGTTTAATATGTGGAATATACAGAAAAAAGTCATTATCTTCTGCAGGGGGAACCACGCATGGCGCTGTGCTGGGCAGGAGCTGTTCTGCCCACCCCATTTCCCACACACAGCCCGAGGTACATGAAAGACAGATGGGCAGTCACAGCACTTCTGCTTTCCAGTAAGAAAAGCTCCCTGATAAATCTGGCCATAGCAATCCAGGATGACACAGTTCAGTGGCTCCCTGTGGCTTCTTACCACGTGGAGGGGAAAGAGAAGAGTAATGTTCTCCTTCCCCTCTGCAGAAAGATAAGGTGGCTGGGCTGACAGCCCCCAGGTAAGAGCCAAAAGAAAATTTGCAGCAAACATGGCTGCTCACACATTTCTGATATCTCATCAAAGGGAGACAAAAAGAAAAATTACAATGCTTCCCAGGTGTGCAGGTTTTGCTTGAGGGAAGTGATGGGAAACGTAAGCCACTTTGGGGTATAACAGGAGTAACACACACTTACACTTTCCTTCTTGAGGTTGCTAATTTTGCATGACTACTTCAGCTGAGGAAACCATATTATAAAAAATCAAGTGCTGGCAAAGTTCCTGTTGACTCAAGGAAACTCAGAACTGCATTCTTCTTTGGTTTATCTATTGTTTCACTCACAAACCTGAAGCAAGCAGAAGGTTCAGGAGTGCTAATTTGGGACCATTAGGAATCCCTAAATAATTTAATGATGACCTCTATTGTTTTGTATGTGGAAAAAAACCCAACCAACCAAAAAAAAGCCAAAACAGAACAAACCCCCAACAACCAAACAAAACCCAAGAAAAGCCAAACCAAAATGCCACACCAGGGTAACAGTGGAAAATGGCCCCCTGATTCAGGGATTCCTGTCACTTCAGACATTTCCTACTCTGACAGACTTGGAATATAGCTCCAGAGGAATGATCAGGGTACACTTCACTGTGAATTTGTTTTCTGTCACTGTTGTTCAGATGTCCAAGTGCTTTTACTCTCCACAGTTGCTATTACACTAAACCAGGAAGGTCAGAAATTTGCCTACTTTGGCTAATGCATAGCAGACCCAGCTTTACTCTCTTAGGTGAGCCATTGCAACATCTCACAAGTGGTAATACCTACACAGGAGCATCAGAGAGGAAACATTCTTCACCTCAGGGGTCTGTAGGCAAATGTCAGCACCCAGGGCTGACACTGGTACCCAGGAACTCAGACACTGGGTGCCTGAAGCACCCTGCTTCTCTTTGCCTCCCTTTATCTCCAGTCTCAATAGGGCAAGAGCAATGTTCCTCATGTTGAGGCACTTAGATACAGTGAGCTAACTCTGTATTTATGGAAAGTCTGGAGCAGATTCCTTCCACTCTTATAGCATGTGCCTCAGAAGAGTCTGTCTACTGCAGAAATTTCCCTGCACACTCCAATCAAGGGAACAAAAAAAAAGGTATCTCAAAAATGTGGCAACAGTGCATAGTCAGCAGTGCTTGAAATCAAAACAAGGTCTTCAGGGAGCAAAACAAACTTCCCACTCTGGAAAAATTCCTGATCCCCAGTTTCCCAAAATGCCATAGCAAAACATAATTGTCATGGCTCTTCCTATCTCTAGCATCTGTCATTGAAGTGGCCAGAATGAAGCTGTTATTTGTAGCATGTAGCTCATCCGAAGCCTCTATCAATGAAACCATTTAATTGCTTTCTTTGGGATATTTTGGGATATTATGCAGTTGACTTTTCTGTTGTAGTTTTCCTTGTCAAGGTGATAATCTTGTGACTCACTGTCATGAGGGAGGCTTCTCTTTCCTGCCAGCCATAATCGTAATCCACTCACTCCTGGGTCTGTAATTGCTCCTGCAGATGGGAAGACACCTCCCGACTTTGTTGGTACCTTCAGGAGCACATTAGAAATTATTGCATTCAAATGAGAGTAGTGAGGTAAGGCCCCCTAAGAGAAGCTGCGGGATGGAGGTAACAGTAGATAACATTTCTTATGCAGTTCATTAATATTGAATAATTTATTGGATAACTATTTGGGAAGTAGTGCTACTGCTTGATTTCAAGCAGACAGTTGCCTGTGGAATAATTCATAAATTCAAGCCTTCCCAGAGGCTACCGCAGACCTGAGCCATTCTGCCACAAAATCTAACTGAGTAGCCCTGCTCACAAGGGTGGGGTTCCACCCATCCCTCTCATTTGGTGTAAAGCAGGTTCTTTAAGCTCTGTGAATGTAAAAAGTGTGTTTCTGAATGAGGACTGGCATGAACAAGCTCCCTTAAAATCCTAAAATTAGTTGTTAAGCCGATTCCATTACTTAGATTCTCTGTCCAACAAAGCACTGCAAAAAGTCAGGATCTCCCTTCAATTAATGCTGGAGGCATTTAGATTCCAAGGTTTTTAACATGCTAGGGATAATCAGCCTTTTTGGAGGAGGTTTCTGTAAGTGCCTGCTGCTGGCAGCTCTCAGGGATGGGATGTGAGGTGAGGGAGGTCTTTGAGGATGCAGTGCAGTATTTCTCTTCCTGCAAATTTTTCAGGTCTCCCTTTCTCCATGCTCTACTCTCTCTACTCTACTTTCTCTTTTTACCTTCTTTCCTTCTGGCTTCTCTCCTCCTCACCAGGCACTGAGGCTGTGTAGCACCTCCCACAATCCATAAGAAGCACAGAATATCAGGTTATAATTATCTAGCAAACGGTATTTAGGTGGGCAGTCAATCTGAAACACAGCTTTTGGAGGAGTTGTGCTGCTTTGGTTTATACTGAATTTAATGACAGATCATGAAATCTCCTCCATCATGGCTGCTTCCCCATGGCCAGGCAGCTCCAGCAAGCCAAAGGGAGTGGTAGTTTTACTTGTGAAGCCACAAAAGCAGTCTTCATCTCTTGCTCTGCCAAAGTTTTCTGCCTTTGCCAGCTACCAGAGCTTATTCTTCTGCATACTGATTAAAAAGAAGTCCAGGATTTATTTTTTTTAGTGGGGTTGACCCAAGCTGTCAGTCCAAGAACCAACTTTACAAGAGGTGTGTGATGCACACCCACCTCAGTGGTGATGGAACAGAGCCCAGCAAAGCTCTGCAGGGTGCAGATGAAACACTCCCTGGCTCAGGGTGAGACAGAAAGGTGATAAACAGCAGCACCTGGGGAATATTCCCCTTCCCACCTACCACCACCACCTTCTCTCTTTTTCAAAAACACAAATAAGCCAACTTAATTTGCATTTTCATAGCTGGGAGTGATTGCTAAATTAATGAGCACTGCTATTTATATCTAAATAATCACAGTCCTAAACAACTGCTTAGAGGCATCAGTATGGAAGGTAAGATTCTGGGCTATGATTTGACGGGTTTCAGGCAGCACTTGTCATCTGAAGAAGGAAAATCTATTCCAACTACCAAAAAAACCCCAAAACAGCTTTATGATATTTCAGACAATCTGAAGGAAACTGGAATAAGAAAGTTATGTGAGCAGTGTATACAGACTTGGCTTGCTTACCGGACTATGCTGGCCTTAACATTATTCAGAGGAAATACTTTTGCTAAGCAGTTTCCTTTAACCATCTTAGTTGCCACAACCCTGACAGGGACTTCCCCATTAAGCTGTCCTGCAAAGGGTACTCAGCATTGTTCCCAGAGTGTGTGAAGAGCCCTTGCAAGCCAGCTCTGTCCTCGCTGCCTTTGGCTGAGTTTCTGTAAAGTGAATCTCTTGGCTTAGTGCAGAGCTTGTGAGGCCACTTAAATCTCTCTGACCCCTTAATGAAGTTTTTAAAAGGGCTTCATAAATCTTCATCACTAAGAATCGCCTAAAGCCCTGCAGGGTTTTTCTAGTGGCATTAACCACTAAAACAACTAGACAGACTCAGGTCTATTTATTGCATTCATCTTCATTATTTCATGGGTTTTCCTCCTTTACAGACTTTTATATAAGCTGCAACTGAGAAAGGGAGCTCAGGAGCAGGAGTTCTAAGTCCATACTGCCTGTCTGGAAGTTTGTAGCCGTCCACAATCTGATCAGTCCTCTTCTTGGGAATGTTTTTTTGTGCAGGCAGCAACTGAATGTTGGCAATTTATCCTTCCTTATTTAAATCATTGTGTTGTTCCTCATTAGAGAAAGAACCTCATTTTTGCCTTTCCTGTGAAAACATACCTCAGGTCACAACCTGACAGCTTCAAAATGGATTAGTTACCTGCCTGCCCTTCAATTTTCTTTTTTTTTCCCTTGGAATTTTGGCTGACTTTGAAAATGGCTTTTTATGAGTAGCATGAGTATTCTCTGAAATAACTTCCACCTAGATGGATATGTAAAGACTACTAGGAAAGTATGATTTTTTTTTTAAACCTTTTACATACCATGTATTGTGCTCTCCACAGTGAGTGTTTGGATTCTATATGCTCTGTACAGTTGTTTGATTCTTCACCTCTGCAAAGTGAGGACAGATGAGTCATGACTGAGGTTCACAGACAAACAGAAAAATACTCCAGTGCAGGTAAAGTCATTGAAACCAGTGGGAGACTTTGAAGAAATGGTTTCAAGGCTAATTCTGCAGACAATGAAGGACTAAGGCTCTATTGACCTTTTGAAGGATTGGAGATCCTTGTGGTCCAACATGGTCCAGCCAAGCTTGGGCTGCCCCATTCCATCACAAAATCATATTTTTGTGAGGTAGATGATTTTCAAGGTTGCCTTTTCAGTTGGCATTTTGTTTATGCCATCAAGATATGGTTGAGTGTCATGGAAGTGCTACTTTAGAGCCATTGTGATGTCATTTTGTTTTACATTTATTTGCATTACAGAAAGGTCTTAGGGGCTCAGCCTCAGGGTGGACTGAAACAGTGTGCATGGATCAGAATAAAAGCATTATGCTTGTGAAGGCCGACAAGATCTTTTTATTGAAGGGCTTGACACTGAAATATTAAATCTGCCAGAAGTTCCACTTATGATTAAGAAAAGACTAGGTTCCTAGTCTTGTTCAAGACTGGAAGAAAAAGTAATGTCTGATGAACCTGTGGGAGGCTCAAAACTCAGATTGTGATGTGTGAAGTGAGTTACTTGAGGCATTGAAGGAGAGCTCCAGACTCAATTGATTGGTATTTCTTTCACTGAGATTAGTGTGCCCTAGATGATGTCAGGCTGTGATGTTCTCACACATGAGCCAGTCAGGTAATTGTTGTTAGTATAGGGAACTGTAGGATAGATTATATGATGCACTGATGTCTGCTCTAGAAAGCATTGGTCAATAGTGTGCTAGGGACACTCTTTTACCCTAACAAGGATAAGATTAGATATTATCTGACTTCCTGGCTTCTTGAAGGCTATGCAAGTCCACCCAAGTGCTCATTTATACAGTTGTTAACAAAAATTCAAATTAGGTCATGGCTTTCAAGCCCTCAAAAGACCAAAATTGAAGGCAAGGGACAGACGAAGTCAAAGGGCCATCATAGCCTGAGGTCTGTAAAATGCCAGGAAATTGAAGAGATAAGAAAGAAGGTTTCAGCAAGTGGCTCATGCCCTGTGCTGTAAGAAAAGATGGAGGAATCCTAAATTGTGGCCCAAATGACCTGCCAGAAGTTCTCACTTGGTCCTGAGTCCCACACACAGCTTGATCCTTTGCATGAAAGCCAAACATAAAAGGTCTCTGCTGTGAGCAGAGTCCTGGGAGGGTGGGTAGGTAGGTGGCTGCTGTCCTATGGCCAAGGCATTGTCACTGACCCTATGCCTGCTCCTAGCCCTGCTCATTTAAGCCTTCCACTGCCTGAAAGTTGGCTATCTAAATGTCTTTAAGGGCATCAGCCTCAGGATCCAGCTGAGGCTTCATATACGCTCTGTTTCTCGGTGATGCGGCTCACATGGCTGTGAATCTCTGATGCAAACAGGCCAGGCTGGGTAGGAAAGCTGGGGTAGGACCAGCTCTCTTGTACTGGGAATTTGCAGCAGAGATGCTTCATGGCTATGAAAACACTCAGGAAAGGCAAAGTTTAAGTTCATACAGTGAACTATCACACCATAGTCCCATGATACACTGCCTTTGCCAGCAAAGCTGCTACAGCCAGCTCCTGCCCCTGATGCTTGTTCCCACCTCTGGCCTGCAGTTTATCACCTCCTCAGCTGTGCCAAAACAACTGCGTGTAGAGCAGTGCTTGAATCAGCACACTGAAGTGATGGAAGTTAAAAATAAACTCTTTGTGGGAGGAGCAGAGGAAGAGCTATTTTTAATTGTAATCACTTCAATGGTCTTTCTTCCAGTGTGGTCCCACAAGGAATTCCATTAATACAACTGGGAGAAGGCAGTGGATTGCTGTGCTGGCACTGGAGTGACTCCTCCAGGCAGAAGAGTCCCTTCTGCCAGGGGGAAAGGATTTCTGGAGCCAGGATTGCACCAGGGCAAATGTGCTGCAGAATTGTACCTTCCAATATGCAGAATTATTCCCCACCTGAGTCAAAACTACATTCAGGTGTCCCAGGTTCTCCATTAGCTATTCTGTTTCCTAGATTCTCATAGTATTAATCTAAAAATTATTTCATGCAAGCCAGCCTTACCATTAATAAAAACAAATAAAGAGACACTGAGGTTTTTTCCTGTTTTATAAACAAATACTCCTGTAATCATTCTGAATACTAGCCTCCTCCACAAATTTACTATGCTATGGATGCCACCCATTAAAATCTATTCAAATACAAAATGCACAGTAAATTGAGAATAAAAAAGCATCAGAAGAGATGCAAAACTGGGTTTTATTTAATAAAGTTAAATGATGAAGAAAGGAAATACTTATATGTTCCTTAAAAAGCATTAAAAGTTTAAGGAAAAACGACTGAAAAGAGTTCAAACAGTTGCAGTGCAGCTACAAAAGGAAAATTCACAGAATAATTCAGCAACTTACTTTTGTTTAGGCTTTGGTCATTCCCATGCTTAGATGTGCTTCTCTGTGAGTGAGTGACATGTGCAAAGCCTTGGTGATGTCTTGTGTTCAGGCGCCTCAGTGATTTGTTTCTGTTTGAACATGAAATACCTTCACTTGCATTCAAATGTTCCTGATGCATTTCTCCAGAAGCTTTTTTACCAGTGAAACGTGTGAAGAACAGATTTCAAACTGCTGTCACTTTTTAAAATAAATAAATAATTACATTACTTTTTGTGTGCCATTAACATTATTAAAAGTCTTTCTGTGATATTTACTGAGTTTCAAAGAACTCCTCAGGAAAATGGGGTAGTAGTTTAACTTCCATCACACAGGAAAATGAAGTTGTATCCTGAGTCCCACATCAAGGCATCCTTCTTTTGGGAATCATGATCTATGTTCTGGATCACACCAGTTCCTGGATGCTTGGGTATACAGGCAGGATTTAAATTTAAATTCCTAAACTCTGAGTATGTTTAGTATGTCCTTCAATTCTCTTCTAATAAATAGAACCAAGGACACAGTGAGTCAGTTTTGTAATTAGATTATATAATTGTCTCATGAACTCTGTACAAATTACCTCTTCTCTGTATTGTTTTTGCAGTGTATTGTTTTTCTTGAATAATATGGCACATATCCAGTGTATATTGCAGTCAATAAAGTACCCCAGTTTATAGTTTGATGGCCCACAAATGAATAACTGACATCAACAAAAATAATTAAATCATTACCCTTTTTAGTACCGTCAGTACTCTTCATTTAGACCACCAAATTTATTTTAAAATATTAGTATGTTTCCTTAAAAGCATCTGTTTCCATTTTTTTTATTATCAAGAGGAAACCACAGATGAACCATATTGATCAGGTTTCAACAAATTTGTAATTCTAAGGCAGACATTAGCATGTAATGATGTAAAGGAAATTGCATTTTATTGCATTTTAATTGAACAGGTCAATTTGAGTAGGCCTTTCTCCAGGAAAATTCCCATCAGAGTTTAGTTTTTCATCACTAGATTTTATTTACTTCTTGAGCTTCACACAGCAGGTTTTTGTCTTCCAAATGAAGGATGATAAAATAATTTAATCTATTAAACAGTGTATTTTTGATACATGAAAGAAGTGTTGTTTTGAGCCCATACTCACATTCAGCATTCAGCCAAAGTCTTCCAGGTTTATTCCTATTCATTTGGTCCAACACCATTAAATTCAGGGGGTGTCCTTTTCCAGCTGAGAAGTTTGCTTTCCAGTTCTCTCCCTAGGCTCAACCAGCTCTGTGCTCCACAAGTCCAAATGATGAGCAATGGTTAACTTATTTCAGTACAGAATATTTTTAATCTTCTGGTAGCTACTCGTAGCTTCTGGTAGGTCACAACAATTCATTTCTCCTCTCTATGCTTATTAGAGGAATCACCTGTGAAGGGTATGTCACCTTCTGGACCACAGAAGTACATGTAGTTCCAAGCAGGCACAAGAAAAATACATTCTTTCCACTTCTTGCAAGGAGAAATTAAATTTGTTTGGAAAACCCCTGCTAAAGGAAATGTTATTCAACAATTCTGTTGAAGCTATCAAAACTAAAACTAAATTAATTTGAAAACTTAGCACAGGCCACAGACACAGTTTGTGATTTGAGTAGTAACGATTCTCCTAGGCAGTAGGAACTAAAATAAGAGTGCAGCATAAATCCTGGCTTCAGGCTGAATTACACCCCTCTCCAATTCCATGAGTGAAATATCTTGAAGCATATTCATGTGAGCCCCTACCTTTAAAGTAAAAAAGTTTAAAACCTTCAACAAGGAGCACAGGCTATAGTTTCAACCACTTCAGGGGTTGTTGCTTTCTCTGTGCCCTGCTGACCAAGGAGAAAACTGGAGGGTTTTTTTGTAGTTTCTGGTGGCTGAGAAAGGAAGAGGTGCTGAGATTTTGGCTTCTGATCCAGGCATGACAGATCTTTCCTACCACTCCAGATGTCAGCCTGTTACCAAACAGAAAGAAAAAAAAAATACAAAGCACTTTGTGTGCCCTCTCAAGATGGACCTTGCTGCATATTTAATTTTAAGTTGATTTTCTTTAAAGGGCAAAATACTTCAAAAACAGCACAAAAATCTTCATTTTGGATAATATGAAATATTTTAATACAAAATTTTTTTGGAGGGAAAGAATTTGGCTTAGTGTAGAAGCTGAAACACTTTGATTTAAGTAGTGGTAGCTACTTAAAAGCTGTGTCCCTACAGCCCAACTGGTGGTCTGTGGGGAATGGCACTGCATAGGGTGTCACCTATGGGGCATTTGGGGAAAGCTGAAAATAGCCAGGGAAAAGCCCTCCAGCTAGCTAAGCACTGCTGAGTTTTCGTCTCCCAACACTCCTAGGCTCTGACAGCCCTACCTCTGTTGGATTTATCTGTGACGCCATGAGATGCCACTGATGTCAGTTCTCATGGCTGGCCTTTCTGCTGGGGTCACTGGCCCCCAGAATTAAGGGCAGTGGAAGTTTATAACTGTGTGCTGCCCATGGAGATGGATCTGCCATCTTTAGTGTCCAATGGCATGGCGCTGGTGTCATAAAGAGGTGCTGTTAAACCTGACAGAGCCTGACATAACAGAGAGCACCTACATTGCCTTTACTGTTAAGTTCATTACAGGAGCTATGGTAGCTGCTGAACTAGTGCTGATTAGGTTTGTTTGGGACCAACAGCTTCTTAATAGCAGAAAACTCTGAATTAGCTGACCAAATATTCATCTGAAGTTTCTATAAAATTCTGCTTAAAGACAGTTTAGTGAAGTTGAAACCATGACTTGAAGGACCAAGTAGTAATTCTTGCTGGTAACCTCAGAAGTGATCCATGGGCAAGGTTTATTTCTGCAAGCAATATTTCCATGGAGGTCTGTGGCACTATCTCTTCATCTTTAAGTCATTGTGAACAAGGACAAATTTCAGCTCAACCAGTAGCCGTTTTTAGGATCTGGATAAATGAGCAGAGACGCAAGCAGAAAACACACACCCTATCAGAAAAAAACAACCTACAGTAATGTTGCAATGAAAATGTGCTGCTGCAAAGCAAATAACCTCTGCAAATTTATACTAAAACTGTGTTGTTGGGGGGTTTTAGATTATTATTTCAGAGGTGAATATTAAAGTTGTGTGCTGCTAAGCTTATGTATGATTGTGATTGGCAAATGCTAAATGGATCATCCAGATATCATCCTGGTTACTGATGAACGCTAGCAACTCTCTGAAGTTATCCTCTAACACTGGGACATGGTATTTTCTTCAGAGTTTATTGAAAGTGCATGGGTCCTTTTTTTTTTTTTTTACCCTTGGAAATAGTAGTTACTCTATACATCACATTGATTTACTCTGAGAATTGCTTACTCAGAAAAAGGCTGCTAAACTATATCCATATTAAGAATACAAAAAAAAAAAAATTAAAATCTCGAAGCTGAGTAACATTAGGATTATTCCTATCTCCTTTGTTACTGTGCTCCATCTTTAATACTAAAACTATTTTTTCCATCAAGAAAGACAAAACAAGAAATTATTACAATGAGTGTATGTAAAACATGTAAGAAATTTCAGCAAGAATAAAACCTTACGTACACCGGACGATGCTACTTCTTGCTCGTCTAATTGGAATTAAAAGAAAGTCGTTTGACTCTTTAAAGTTCAGTCATCTGTGACCTCTTAAAATCAATCAACACCAGCAGGGGAACGATGCATTATAGCCACCTAGTTTTGGGACGATCGGCTTTTTAATTGTTCTTTTGCCTGTTTGCAGATACTGGCGTCCTTAACTATTGAATTGTAAATTCAACGTGAGCAGCAATAACGGATGCATAAACCCAACTTATTCCTAAAGTAATGGAAAAGTACGGATTATTTGCACGCCCTCTTTGGTCGTGGAGGCTTAGGCGAAATGGATAAACACTGGCAGTGATTACATGAACGAAATGGAAATTGCGGTATTCCCACGTCGAACGTATATATTTATACTTCTAACTGCAAATAGAGGGCTGTGTCCGCGAAGCCATTAACACCGAGGGTAAGAAAAGCAAAAGGGAATGAAGGCGTCGCCTCCCCGGAGGTGAATTAGCAGCATCGCTTATCTTCGGGTCGCCGGGGATGGGACCCGCCCGGCCGGGACCTGCCTCCGCGACTCCCTCCGACACCTCCATCTATCAAAAGGAGGGAGAAGCCCGCGTCTGTGGGGATGACAAGCAACGCCAAGGGGGGTACACTCATTTTGCCTTTCCATGGGGGCCCCACAAGTCTCGTTGGAAACCTCTCCCTATCTCCTCGGTCTCCATACCTCCCGTGGCACGTTTGCTCATACCTTCCCGAGGCAGGAGCCATCCACTTACTTTTGATAGCAGCGAGGAGCAAGGCTATTAATAGGCTATCTAATTACCCCGAACTGCTAACTCTGAAATCTCTCATTCTGTGATGTGGTTGTTTTGATTTGATTTTTCAATCTAGTAACGCTTGCACGTACAGAACTGGTCAGACTCGCTCTGGAAGATATTATTTTAACGTTTAAAAATCTACTTTCATTCCAAGCAGGAACAAAGTCCCCAAACTTTGACATTTCACACGAAAGCAGCAAGTTAAAACATTATTATTTGTGATGGAGGGAAGCGGTTTGTTTAGCTAAGACTACGAATATCGTTGTTTGGGTGTTTAATATGATTCTTATTAGCACATGTTCTCAGACATTTCGGTCAGGCAGGTAAATGGGGAAGAAAGCGGTTTCAAAAGGGAAGGCAAGAGGTTGCCACGATGCCAAGAGAAATGGAGCGGCCCCGCCGGAGCTCAGCGTGGACACGTACGAAACGGAGCTACTCCCGAAAAATGCTTCCAAGAGAACATATTCATTTTGAGCTGTGGAAAACATTTCACTGGAAGATTGCGACCTGCTCTGATGATTTACTTTATTTCCTGGACAGAGAAGTAAGAACACAGCTATGTGGGGGGTTTCCCGGCAGGTTTCGATGCACGCATAAACCGATGCTCCCTTCACGGTGTGCTGCAGTGGCGACAGCCGTCCCAGGGAACAGTTGGTGATGGTTTTTGTTTGGTTGTTTTTTTTGTTGGTGTTTTGTCTTGTTTAGTTTTTGTTGGAGTTCTTTTGGGAGGGATGGGTTTAAGTGAGAAAGAATTAACTCTCTGTGCTGCGGTCATGGGGGCGGAGGCAGGATAGCTAATTGCAGATCGGATTTGATATTGCCTAACATCCGTGATAGGGAACGGGGGGAGGATGAGGAGAAGCTCGGCTCTAAAGGGCTGGGGAGGAGAAGTGCGGCTCCGCCGTGCCCTGCGTCCCGCCGCTCCCGGCTCTCTCCCACAACGACCACTCGCAGCAAGAAACTTTCCCCCGAGTTTTCCTGTCAGATCCAGCAGAAGAGAGCTCTGAAAGCCTTCCCCAGCGCCCAGACAGGAGCGGGCAGTGATCCCCACGGCTCCGGCCCGGGAGACGCGGCGGCGGGAAGGGCTCTGGGCTCCCACCGCGGCCGCGGGCGGAGGCGGATCCCACCCCCACGTCTCCCTGCTCCCCTCGACGGGGAGGTGGGACAGGGTGGGGGCCTTTCCTTCTGGCCTTGTTGTCTTGAAACGCGTTCTTTCACTAGGTGTGAAAGTCGATTCGCACACAGAGTCGAGGTACTTGATTTATCTACAGTTGTGTGCAGTTAAAAATAATACATAATATTCGTCGCCTCAAGCAGTGAGTGGAACACAACCCCACTGTTCTCTTTGTAGCACGGGCATTGAGGTGCCCGTTGATAAAACGGTCAGATTTAGGCCATTTTAGCCACGGATTCTCAAAATCTTTAAAACGGCAGAGGAGCAAGAAAAGTGATCCTTAACTAATTTTCAAAGTCTCTGTGTATGCGCTGTAAAGAGACAAATCGTGTATGTCCCTGTTGGACAGAAGCAGCTGGATCGTGTTCTTTAGGGTGCTGCGTGTGTCCCCGCTGCATCCCGGTCCCCCCGAGAACCGGAGGGCATCGCCTTCGTCCTGCACACCCCACCGGGGCTCGGCGTGCGGGTACCGCGGAGCGCCGGCTCCGGGAGTCAGGTTACGCGGAACAGGAGCCTCCTCCGCGCGTTTTGTTGATCTTATTTATTTAATTTTTTTAAGGCTGAAATCATTAACCAGCCGGACCTCAGAGACTGGAAGGAGGGCAAATAAAAAGAAACTGCAGATCATTATTTTAAAAAACCCCAAACATAAAAAAACCCAACACAACAAAAAAACCCCAACCACACAGAAACCACACACTTGGGCATATCTTGCATAAATGTCCGTGCGGGCTCTCTGCTGCCTGATGCTTATTTGAGAGTCAAGTGTTTAAAGATACGGTGGAAATCACCCAAAAGCACGCAGTAGCAGGTCACCAGTGACCGGGAGGTCGCTGACTGCAGTGGGGAATATCATTTTGCCCCGCTCCCCGCCTCCGGGCACGGCTTCAGCCTGGGGGAGAGCCGAGCGGCCGGCAGGGAGCGGGCAAGGTTCCGCGGGCCGGGTCAGGGTGTCCTGCTCCACGGGGCCCGGAGCCTCCTGTCTGCGACCAGCGAGGACGGCTAGAGCTAAAGCTCGGCCTCTGAGCACCCGGTAACACTTCGTTAGGATTTTCGAGGAAAGAAAAATTAATCTCTCCTCATCTTTGGTAGTCTGGGATTCCGTCATCACCGTGGGACACATCTCATCTATCACAAAGGGCACGTTCACCGTGCTCACCCCTGCCCATGCTGTGGTGTGTAGAGGATCTTGCTGCTTTGGGAGTCAGTTTTGGCTGACCATTACCCTCACCTCCCTGGGCTGTCCCACCCGGCCCGAGACGGAGGTGATGGGTGATGTCAAAGGCCCCTATCCCTCTGAAATCCATCTCTTCTCGGGCGGATGCGGATTTCTCCGCCGGCTTCGGCCGCCGCTCTTGCCGCGGGGGCTTGAGCTCTCCGCGGATGGCAGCCGGGAAGCGCAGAGCCGGCCGGCAGCTCCCCGCTGGCTGAGCGCTCCCCGGAGCCGCCGGTGTCCCGATCGATATGTCCGCTTCAATGTCACAGCCGCTGGGCAATGGAAACAGTCCGTATCGTGGGGTGGCCTTGATAAAAGTATATTTTAAGTAGCGCGGATAAGCGAAGGGGAGAAGAGAGGGGGAGAGGTGCCGGCACGTCGCCCGTAATAACCGCGGCGCTTATCAGCCCGGCCTAAACTCCCCAGCAGTTTCTAAAGTACATTAAGTTACATAAACACGTCTCGGAAAAGAATACACTCCAGCCTGCGATAGTCACCAAAGTGACCCCTCGCACCGCCACGCACCCCAACCCGCCGGGCCCCCACGGCCGCAGCGCCACGGGAGCATTGGGGCCCGATGCCGGGCGATGCCCGATGCTCCCGAGACCCTCTGGGCCGAGGGGCAGCGAGGGTGCGGCCGGACCGAGCCTTCCCTCCTCCCTAGTGCACCCCTGCTAAGGGATCACGTTTGCGGAGACCCGAGAGTGGGGGGAAGGAGCAACAGCTCTGCGCTTGCACACGGCTTACCCCCAACCCTTTTTTGGGAGGTTGAAGTGCCCGCGAGGGAATTTGCCTTAATTGGACACGAAAGTCTTTTTTTCCCCAATCTGCCTTCTTCCCTCTTTGGCCACAACGACCAGGAGCGATGGTCACCTCGCTGGCACCTCCTCCCCGGCGGTGTCTTCCCCGCAACCGAGCAACCCCCTGCCCTCAAAAATGTCCCTGCACATGCACCCCCGGGTACCTAACCCAGGCATGGCGCAGGAGATACCCGAGAGCCGCCCGGAGCCCCGGGGTGAAAGCTACGTCAGCAGAGCGGGATTTGGGGAAGGAGTGACGTAATGAAGAATTGGGAGTCTATGATTTAAGCGGTTCGACAGCAAACCCTAAACGAAAAGGAGTGGAGAGAAAAGGGGTGACTGGGAATGGTTTCTCACGCTGGTCCCAGTTTAAGCCGGGTTTTCTTATCGTGTTTATCGGAGGAAATAAAATTAAGCTTGTAGCCCGGCTATAACGTAAACAGGCTAATCGGCGGGGAAAAAAACCAAGGCGCCTGAGTGTAAAACATGGGTCACTTTGGAGCCAGGGAAAGAGGCGCCTGCCAGGGCAACGTGCCCGTTTTTCCCAGCCATCCTCACCTTTCGAGCAGGCACCCTTCGGGCCCAGGCGGGTCCCCACCTCCCCCCATGGGCTTACATGAGCACCGGCAAACACCCCCAGTGAGCAAAGCCCGTCACTTGAAAAGCCTCTCACGGTATTTCTCGCTTTATATCCACCTGTACACGTGTTTGAAATACCCTCGTGTTTAACTGGAGAAGGGGCGTCCAAAAGACTGAAAGGAAACGCGGGGTTTAAACCTCGGTGCTTCTCAGCACAGAAATTTGTAGTGACAGCGCCCAAGTTGGGGAGAAGCGGGGTGGGCATCGCCTCCTGAGGCTTCCACTGCTCTTGTCTCTCAATTGCAGATAAAAACCACGGCAAAAAATGTTTTACGTTTCAAGCTAGCATCGAAAGACGAGCTGGGTAGAAAACAAATCACCGCCCTCACTTGCAAAAGCTTATTTTCTATTAAATATTGCACTCGCTAAAATACACCTAAAAGTAAAAAGGAAAAAAAAGTCACTTTAGCCTGGCAGGGTGACCGATATTATTTAACGATATTATTTAGAGACAACTGACAAGAAAGAGATATCACCTTTAATAATACAATTTAATAAAGAAACGGTTTCTCGGGAAAGTGATTGTTTTCCAATCAAATCCCTGCCGCGCTATACCACAAAAATTAACGCGCACAATAAACTTCCAAGTCACAATTAGTTCACCCACGCCGGCAGAGCCGATCGCTACAGCCAGCGTTTTACCGTACTCACAGCACTGCAAATTCTTCATCTCCCCTTCACCTCGCCTGGAAAGACAGAAAGAAAAGCCGTGCCTACCCCAGGAGCGAGAGCACCGCGCATCAGCAGGTTTGGGCTCGGTTTCTGTCGGGAGGGCTCATGCTTGCCGGCTGCCGAGAGCCCGGCTCTGCTCTAGTCCAGCCCTTTGCCGCAGATGACTTTCTGTACAAACTGATGATGACAGATATCCAGCTGATAACCTCTGGTGAACGAAGTTATTTTAATTTCCAGTCACTTTCCTGCTAAGTACCATATCAGTTTGTACACAGCTGAGATAAGAGGGTTGAGGAGCGGGGGGAGTAATAAGAAAGAAACAGAGGAAAAATGCCTACCGCCAGCTGTTGAGATGGACACATCCCACAGCTTGCTTTGGCTTAACCTGATGTTTGGGGCAACTCAAGGAGGAGCCACATTTTTTTCATCTCTGATAGCTCAGATTTTGACGAGCAAAAACTAAGGAGATTTGATGGAGGGCTACGCTCCCCTGGCTGCTTAGGGCGAAAGCCAGGCACACATCTCCCCAGGGGCCGCTGCCAGGGGACATTCGCTGACATGCCTGGAGGCGCGGAGGAGGAAAAAAAAAACCTTACAGAAGTTATTAATATTCATCATAAAAAAGATTTTATCCAGGAAGAAGGGAAGAGTGTGTATTATTTCTGGGTTAAAAAAAAAAGAAAAGAAAAAAAAAAAGAAAAGAAAAAAAAAAGAAAAAAAAAAAAAAGAAAGAAAGACTGGGGTATCTGGCATCTGGCAGAGTCAGACCTCACTGCTCGTTCCTGCTCCCCGAGCCGGGGTCTGTCGCCCCTAAGCTGTGGGCGCCCCGAGGTGCCCCCCCGCCCCCGGGGCTGCGGCGGCCCGGCTGGCCCCGGGACTGGCACCCCTGCTGAGCCCCGTGTTTGTTTAGGGCTGGCCGAGCCCAATCAGGGCCGGCTGCCTGCAGTTTTCCGGCAGGGCTGCGAGAGGCGCCTCCTCTCTCCTTTTTATACATGGGCCGCCGGCCGCCGCCGCCGGAGTCGCCGCCGCCACTCGCCCCCGCCGCACTGGATTTACCGCCCGACGCGGCCCCGCGCCCCGGCCCCATGCGGGGCACCGGCATCAGGTTTGGCCCCTCTCTTTCCTTGCCTCGCCGCGGTTTCACTTGCTCTTTCTCGGTCTTCTGCCGCTGCCTTTCTGCCCTCAGGCGCTCCGAGGGGAGCGCGGCGCGGCGGCGGCTGCCCCTGGCTGGGGGAGCCCGAGGGAGGCTGTGTGGGCAAACATCCGATGCTGCTGCCTGGATCT
Organism: Taeniopygia guttata; assembly: GCF_048771995.1. Classification (NCBI taxonomy): domain Eukaryota; kingdom Metazoa; phylum Chordata; class Aves; order Passeriformes; family Estrildidae; genus Taeniopygia; species Taeniopygia guttata. Next base: position 105,060,004 of record NC_133026.1, read on the forward strand.
CTTATCTGCCGGAGCCTTATCTCCCAGTTATCTCGCAGGAGGGAGAGACGTATTTGGTGCCTATCTGCGAGGGGGCTCTGTGTGTGTGTGTCCTGTATTCTTGTGCCTGTGGTTATCTGGAGTGCCCCGAGGTGGGCTGAGAACGGAGAGCCTCGCCTTCTCTTGCTGTCACTTCTCTGTGTCCCCTTTCGCTTTCTACCCCTTCTCCTTGGGGCTGGGCACCGGGGTCTCTGTGCCTGTCTGTTCAGCCTTCCTCATTCTGGCAGCTCCGAATTGACACCGCTCGGCTCGGGACGGGTTGTCACCGCTGCAAGGTGTGCTGAGGCTTGGGGCAAGACCCCAGCCAGGGCTGTGCGCTGGATTCGGCCCCTACGGCAGGCACATCCCGCCCGGCTTCGGTCCGTGTCCCGCCGCCGCCGCGCACACTTCGGGCCCGGCCCGTGCGCATCTCCCGTCTCCCAGGGGCCGTTCCCTCATCCTCCTCCCTTTCCGTGACCTTGGGCTGGAAATAGGCAAACAAGCGAGGCGATGCGCGGAAAAGCTAACATCGCTCTCCGGCGAAGTAACCTTAAAGGGATCGCCTTACTAATTGTTTTCTCGGTGGAACCGAGTCAAATGACTCATTCATTGAAATAATCATAACAACGACAGCAGCCAAGGAAGGGCAGAGACGGGAAAAATGCCCCCTCACCGCCCTCTGTCCCCACGCCCTGACGCCCACCTTTGCCCCGGCGTGCTTCATGTTCAAATCCGCAGCCCGGGATGCGAAGGGAGAGGGGCGCAGCCCTCCCGCGGTGCGGAAAGCGGGGCCGGAGCCGCAGCCCTGGCCCCGCGGGACTGGCGTCTCCCGGCTCGTCTTGACCTGGGTTGCCTGATCCCGTTCCGCCGGGGCGAGGGACAACAGCGCCGAGGCGACATGACTGATTAAGCGCTCGGGGGGGGCCAGATAAGCCCTGATGAATCTCATTACGGGAGGGAGACGGGCTGTCCTGTTTGCAAACTTTGTTACTATTATTTCTCTCTCCCCCTCTTCCCTGCTCTTTTGTGTCCTCCCTCCCCGCCCTGCCCTGCGGATCCCCCTATCCACTCCTCTTCCTCCTCCCCTCCTCGCCCTTCCCCATCCACACCCAGCGGCTAGAAGGGGACCTGGATGGCCGTGGCTGAAGGCGGCTGGTGCGCGGTGAAGCGGTGTGCTGCGGACGCCGGCGGTTCCTCCTGTCCCTTCGCGACCAGGGAGCCGCGCCCGTCTCCTCCTTCGCCCTCCTCCTCCTCCGGCTCCCAGGGTGAACGCGGATCCTCCAAGACTCCTCGGCCGGAGACCGACGGCATCCACCGGCCGGCCGCGCCGCCGCCCCCCGCCGCCGAGAGCAGGTCGCTGCTCGCCCCCTACGTGCACTTCGGGACCCCCCACCCCTCCGGCCGTCCCAGTTGGGAGGACATCCTGCTCTTCGCGGACTTAGACCAAACCAACAAGCTGATCTGGTCCAGCCGCGCCCCCAAGCTGAGCGCCCTCGGCGCCGAGCAGCCCGAGGAGATGTACCAGACCCTCGCCATCTCGGCCGCCCAGGGCCCCACGCCTTACGACGGATCTCCGGGCGGCTTCATGCACTCCACGCCCAGCTCGCCCGTCTACGTGCCCACGACCCGCGTGGGCTCCATGCTGCCCACGCTGCCGTACCTGCAGGGCAGCGGGGCCGCCCAGCCCAGCCACCCGGGCGGCGGCCACGCCGTCTGGTCCCAGCCGGCCGCGGAAAGCCCCTCGTACAGCAGCGGCGGCGGCTCCCACCCCTCGGGCCGCTTTCCCTATTCCCCAAGCCCGCCGGTGGCCAACGGGGCCTCCCGGGAGCCCGGCGCCTACAGCAACAGCCTGGGCGCCAGGGACCAGTACAGCCCCCTGGCCCGGCCGCTCAATGGCTCCTACCCGGGGCCTTACACGTCCTACGTGGGGCCGCAGCTCGCCCCTGCCTGGCCCACGGCACCCTTCGAGAACTCCATGCTGCACTGCCTCCAGGGCCGGGCCGCCCCCATCCCCGTCCGGGCACCCAGCGCAGGTAGGAGCCGCGGGCAGGGCAGGGCAGGGTGGGCAGGGCAGGGAGGGCCCCGCATGCCGGGGCTGCCCGCTGGAGGGGCGGCGGGGGTGCGGGGCAGCGGGGCAAGGCAGCCCCGGCGCGGGGCGGCCCCGCTGTCGGTATCGGGACGGCGGTCCCGGGACTGTGGCTCTTCCCGTCGTTTGTGTTGAGTTAGGGGAAAAATACACCGCCAAGAAGCGGCGTTGTTTTGGAGTATGGCAATCGGGGTTGCCAACCCAAAGAACCCAAAACGAATTGCCCGGTGTAAACTTAATTTTTAATTTTTCCAAACCAGTACATTCCTCCTTCTCCTAAATGCGGTCATCTGGACAAGAAACGGTGACAAATTCACTGCAAATTAATCCTTATTGTATCGTAGAGGAAAATTGCAAGGGCTCACTTAACCCATTTTGGATTATTTAATCTATAAAACACTTCGGTGCTTCATTTAAAAAGAGAAGCAGCGAAGCAAAACCTCGTATACGAATGAGGAAACCTAATTTGTAAACTGTTGCTAAAATACAGCACCTCCTGATGGGGTTTTGCTTTCATTTCCGAGGTGTCCCATCCTTATTTTTAGTTTAGTTAAGGAGATTCTTGGTGTCATTAAATCAGTTGCAGAAGCGGAGTTTGAGCTGCGATGATTTAGTCAGAGGTAGAAAGATTAACGATTACTGCAATCTCTTCAGCTTTAGAATAAACCTATGTATATATAAATAGAGGTTTATAGAGAGGTGTGTGTGGCTATGTATACGTATTTATATATACATGCTGTGCATATATTTATTATGTATATATACATATTTATGTAGATATGTGTATGCACACAGGTTTGATCATCATTCACTTTAAACATAAACTACCCACCAGGTGCATATATTTTATAGACACCGTGATTTTCTTTTTCAGTGCAGTGTTGCAGAAAATTACCCCATGGATTTTTGTCTTTCTGTAGGGCTGCACACACAATGCTCCTCCCGTCTGTCGATGATACCCTATAGATTTAAGTATTTTAATCCTCCCACTTGGTCTTTAATTTCATGACAAAGGAAAGAAAATCAGTTGTAGCAGTTATAGGAGAAGCCACATCTCAGGGTAACAAAAAAGTTGAATTTTAAGCTCAACTTTCAAAAGTTACAGTGTAAAACTAGGTGATGGAGAGGAAAGAAATTAGTTGGGTTTTTCTGTTGTTGTTTTTTTTTTTCCTGGGTTTTTTTTTTTTAAATTATTATTTTTGTTATTTTGTCGGGAGAGATGTGGGGTTGGGAAATCTCACGGCAGGGAGAGAAGAGGGGTGAGTAAGAAGGAACAGAGAAATGAAGGAGCCGGGCGCTGGAGAAGGTTGGGGCAGGAGTGTCAAGGCAGCCGAGGAGCACAGCAGCTTCCCCTGCTCCAGCGGGTCTCTCCTTCCTTGTGCTTCCCTCCCGGCAGTGCTGGGGGCCGGGAGGGGTCGGGATTAGCCTTTCCATGAGAGAAAGAACGGGTGCCAGGGCAGCCGCAACGCGGTGTAACGCGCGGCGAAGCAGCCCGGAGCTCCTGGGCCAGGCGAATTTTCTGCTCCTGAGGCAAAACGCGGCAGCAAAGCCGAAGCATTATCCCGTGTCAAAATTATGGGAAAATTGTAGCTGAAATGCATTTTTTGCGGCTAAATATTAGACAGTTTGATAAAGTTTTCTTGATGGTACTCGTAGAGATGCTTAAACAGTATCTAAAATTAAAACTTTATTTTGTTTTCTTTGGATAGAAGTGTAGTACTCGCTCTCTAAGGGGAAAAATATTTGAAAATGCCCGAGAAGTATTGTCACGGCAGAATTTCCTTCTGCAGGCAGGAAGGCAATGCTATAAAATAAATAGCTGAGACGAAATGCTGTTTAAGTTCCAGTGTCCTTGACGTCCTAAACATTTTTCTGGTTACGGTCTTCAATGGTGCTTTTCATGCAAAGATTAATAAATCTTAGCGATGTGCTAAGAGCTAGGAGCTGGCTACGTAAGTTGAACTGTGCTCTCCGGACTGTGCCGTGTGCCCGTTCCCCTTTAGCGCCTAATAATTCGCAAACGAAGGGAGGAGAGAAACGTATTTGGGTGGGTGCGGGCCAAAGGCCGTCTCTTTCTCAGCTCAAAGCCCGCCGTGTCACCGCAGCACCGCAGCCCCGTCTCCAAAGCTGCTCGACCTTTGCGAGCTGTCTTTTCGCTGTGCAGCGAAACGTTCGAGAATAACCCAATGATGAATTTAGGCAGGTAGCAGAGGGAGGAAATAAAAAATCAATGAGGAAGCTCTGAGTCTGAAACATACATTCCCAGACTCGACTCAAAGCTGCTGTAAAAATCCAAACATCTCCTTTTATTATTTCTGCACAACGTGGCACAGTCTATGTAAGATAAGAATTTATTCCCCTCTCCCCCGAAATATGGAAATATGGAGAGGTAAATCAGAACAAGGATTCGCATGGGTTAAAGTATTAGCTTTTATAAGTGGGTTTTCTCTCTCTTTTTTTTTTTTCTTGGTTTTTTTTTCCCCCGCACTTTTTATACATTTTTCTTCCCCCTCAGTGCTCAGTAACTATGAAAGCAGGAGGCACAATACTGCTTATTTTTCCATTTCCTCTGTTTCCTACTAACCAGCACTAATTTGACCAAATAGCCGAGGCGAAGCAGCCGCTGCCCCTCGCTGCCTTGGCACACCAGGGCCCCAAACGCTGCCTCTAAACTTGAAGCTTTACTAGTTGCAAGGCATTTAAAATAAGAGTTAAGGTAGAAAAGTTCTTGCCAAGCTTCGACCCTAGGGAATATTGGGCAAAACGACAGCTCCTTATATCCAGCTCCCAGGGTGGCTATTCTGACAGCCACCTCCCTCCCCACTCTGCTCCCCTCTAAAGGCACCTCCCTTTCCGTCTTGTGGACACCACGGAGTGGGTTTCGCCCCTCGGGAGGACCCCAGCCGAATTTCCCAAGGGTCAGGTCCCGACGGGAGTGGACAGCGGGCCGGGGCTGAGCGGTGTCGGGGGCTGAGCGGTGTCCGGGGCTCACCGACTCTGCTCCGGCTCGGAGAGCAAGAGCTCCGCCGGGGCCGGCAGCAGGTCTGGCACATTTAAATAAATAGAAAAAAAAAAAAAAAGGAAAAGAAAAAACCTAGGGATTTTGTAAAAAGGATCACCGCATGCCCGCCGTCACGGCCGGGGAATTGCTTTTCCGGGGGCCGGTTGCTCTCTCGCTCGGAGTCCGGGTTTCGGCGGGGCCGGGGCCGCGCTGCGCGGGGCTACACCGGGCTCGGCGGCCGTGCCCCACCGCCTCTCCCCTCTGCTCCTGTCCCCAGAGCTGCTGGAGGACCTGTCTGAGAGCCGGGAGTGCGTCAACTGCGGCTCCATCCAGACCCCGCTGTGGAGGAGGGACGGCACCGGCAACTACCTGTGCAACGCCTGCGGGCTCTACACCAAAATGAACGGCCTCAGCCGGCCCCTCATCAAGCCCCAAAAGAGAGTGGTGAGTCGGGAGGGAGGGGAGGAGGGGGCGAGAGGAGCTCTGCCTCAAGGAACCCCAGTCACCTGCAGCCAGGGAAAAATTTCGGGCAAAGATGGGAGATAGCAATCAGTACATTAGCCTGGTGATCCTCTCAGCTGCAAAACTGTAGAGGGGCTGCTGACCAGGTTTGCAGGCCAAATTGGTCGCTGTGAGGGGTGACAGGGCTGGCAACCTTTTGGGAACCGATTCAGACCCATTCCAGGCTCTGAGCTGGCAAAAACTCTCTGTCTTCTTGTGAGCTGCATATCAGGCATGGGCCAACCTGGCTTTTCGAGCTATGAACCCCATTCAGTGGCTTGGAAGAAATTTGTGGTGGTGACGTTGGACATTTCCAACAGAAAAAAAAAAAAAAAAAAGAAATCAAGGTTGGAAAATGTTTGTTCAAAGGGCTCGGAATTTCTCCAGACCTGCTTTGTTTGCTGAGAGCTCGATCCTTGGGAATGTAAGCAAGTTTTGTATATAATTCAAAGAAAACCAATTGTTTAAACAATGATAATAGCCTTTGTTTTGTTTTACTCCTAAGAAATGAGCGGCAATTTTTCTAAAAATATACTCCTAAAACTAGGGGGGGAAATAAATAGTACAAACCAGAACCCCTGTTTATAACTCAGGCTGGCACTGAATAGGCAAGGAGAAAGTTTAACAAGCGGGAACTGCACATTATGTTTAGCAAATCTGGGTGGAGGTCAGCAGACAGAAAGAATACGCTCTTCAGTAATGGCTGTTACTGAGCGAGCCACAATAAATCACACCACTATAATCCCAGTTGATGTTTGGACCCTTGTGTATGGAGACAGTGTATCAAACCCATCAACCTTTCAAGCCCCTTTCAATCATGCCAGCTGCTTTGCTCCATGCCTGTTTTCCTTGGGCTAAAGCACCTACTGTTCTTTATTTCACAACCGTTTGAATTTAGTGCTCTTATGGGAGCGAGGGGAAAGAAGACCCAAACACTCGATGATCGGAACAGACAGTAAACACTTGGGAACCAGCCCATCTCTGCTTAAAGACCTTTCTTTAATCCAAAGAGTTAATTTAAGCCAGAGGTTTACTGCTGCTAGGTATCTGTTTTTTCTAGCTGGTTCTCCAGTAAATTTCATGACACAAGGTGTTATCTCTTTAGTGGGGACAGTTGCAGTGGAGGGGCCAGATCTGCCGATCCTCTCAAGCGTCAGAGCCCGACTTGCTGTGGCACCCTGGCCCAAGGCAGATTTCAAGTAGCTGACACCCTGTTCCAGCATTTCTGTGTAGTTTTTTTTTTTTTTTTTTTTTTTTTTGAGGGAGGGGTGGGGGTGAGAAGACTAAAGCAGAGTCGAACTACAGCCCGATTTCAGTCTGACACCTCAGCGAAATAACTCTGAAATAGCTCTGTGTAACAATCCCTACTGAGTACCCTGGCCATAACTATAAATCAACCATGACTCTGTGTTCATACAGTTGGAAATATGTAGGTGAGAAGGGAAAATGTTTTGAAAACGCTAAACATGTTTAGATTGCCCCAAAGTTTCTGATAAAATTCCTGCATCAGAAAAGTAGTTTTAGCTTCAAAACATGCCAAAACTCCATGTCTGTTTAGATACGGGAATGAGCAAAAGCTATTTAAATAAAATGTATGAAGGTTCAGACCAGGCTGCATAGGAAAGAGAAAGATTTAACGGAGTGAAACAGCTGACAGCATTTCACTTGCAGAGAAAGAAAATGAAGCATGTGTGTTACAACCAGCTTTCTTTTACTCACTGTGATCACGTAAAACACGTATTGAGTTGAGGACACAATTTGAGCACTGTGTGCGTATTTAATAACTAGGTCAAAAATTCTGTTTTCGTGATATTTGGATTTTTAAAATTAAAAATTGTATTTGTGCACTTCAGCCTATATAACACTTGGCTGGGTGGTTAGCTTTTTTTTTTTTTTCTGTCCAGTTAATAATGGATTACTGATTCAAGATTACAAAATTTGTATTTAATTTGGAGCTCTTGCTGAGCTGTGGTGTAAAATGAGGGCTTACTGCTAAAGACACTCAAACAGACAATATTCAAGAAATTCAGTTATTACTCTAGAATATTCTTCATTCTCAAAACATTTTTATCGGTTTCCCCAGTGGCAGGCAGCCCTGTGGTATCAAAGGTGACCCAGTTACGTCTAACAACCCAGCAGTAAATGATTCAAGAGGAAGGGCATTGTACCCTTAAGTTAGTGATTTCAGTTATGGGCACTTTATGGTCAGAATAAGATTAATGCAATCCTCTAAAACTGACTTCGTGTAAACTTGTTCAGCTGCCAGACACAGAGCTAGGCACAGATATTTTTTTTGTATTTTTTTGACAATGCGATACTTTGAAAAAGACTAGATTTATGATGTAGCTGGAATTCTTTGCTTGTGATGAACGTAAAAGAGATCAGTTGTTACAGGGACTTTTATAACCCATTCACCTTCATTTCGCATGTTTATGAGTACTGCCTTCACTTATGATATACAGCCTGCAGCCATAAAGCTCTGGGTTATACGGTTATTTCTGATACAGAGTTGCTTCATCTTGGCTCCAAACTCCACGGAAGAGCGTCATAAATGGCTTGTGTGCAGTGGGAACCTTGTTGTCACCCACCAGCTTTTCTGCTGGCCGAGGGAGGCTCTGCTCTGTAAAACACGCTCCCAAGGCATGTTTTTTTTTGTATGAAGGTAAAATGGGTGATGATAAAAAGACCTTTTTATGAAAGTAATGCTGTTGTATGTGTTACCTTTGGGATGCCCAGGAAAGTTTTCCCCAGATGTGGTGCCACCAAGGGCAGATGATTAAAGTGGCTGATTTTTCTGATGAGTCAGGGCTATCAGTGGCAGGATCGCCTCTTCACCCACCATAGAGAGGAGAGGGCACTGAATTGTCCGGAGAGGTGGCACGGGAGTGATGTGCCTTCTGTTCAGCTCGATGGAGCTGTAGTGGAGATATATCCTAGCTGTCCTGCTGGAAAAAGACCCAGTGCCTTGCGGTCTGAACAGACTTCTGGTCACCAGCACCCACACGAGAATTTTGTCTCTGCTGTGACTGCCCAGGGTTGAAAGACATTCAGTACCTCTTCACACTGTCTTTCTACTCTCTGATATGAGGATAATTCCTTTCTAATTCTGGGCTGTTGCTGACAGATACTATAAAAGAAAGGCTCCTACCATCCCCGCCATGTGTTATAGGACTTTTTATGAACCATAAAGACGTAAATCATTCTCTGCTGCCCACCTGCTTATACCCGTGTTTGCCTGTGTTTGTCTCCAGCCTTCGTCGCGGCGGATGGGCTTGTCCTGTGCCAACTGCCACACCACGACCACCACCCTGTGGCGCAGGAACGCCGAGGGCGAGCCCGTCTGCAATGCCTGCGGCCTCTACATGAAGCTCCATGGGGTAAGTGGCTGCTTCTCCAAGGGAGATCCCCTGCCAGCTCTTTGATGCTGCTTTGGAGAAGGGGTGGTCCTCAAAAAAACGACCAGTGAAATGCGTAGAGCAACAGAAGAATGTGTGATTTTAGAACGTGATTGTGCCACTTCAGCTTGTTGTGCTTTTGACTAGTTATGTGTTTGCCATTGTCGCTCTCTCAATAGATTTATATAAAGAACTCACCCTTGGATGAGCAGCAGTGGTGTTTTTGCCACTGCTACTTGGTTTAAATCAACCCTTTAGTAGGGAAAAATCCCTAGACCTTTAATGAGACAGTTTTTCATGGACAAACATAGCTATGCCAGCAAAAGGGTGTAATTCAAGCCATAGCTACACCAGAAAATCTTTAAAGGCAATTTCAGCCTTTGTTGGGTAATAATAGAGTAGAAAAAAGCTTTGTCCTGAATGTGACAGAGCGTGTTTTGGGTGAGACTCCTGTGGATCGTGTTATAGACAAGCATAAGTGTTTGAAGAGCAAGGGCATTAGGAATGATTGAGTTGTGGTCTAGCCTTCAATAAAATGTAAATTATGTCACAGGTTTAAATATTATAATGATAGAGAACACATGAATTGTCTTTCCTCAAACTGGTGTTAAAATATAATTTAAGCCAGTATTTTTGTAGTGTGATTATCATTGTGATGAACACAAAGATGACTTCTGAGCACATTTAAATATAAATTTATTCCTATAAATATACATTTAGATACCACAAAGCTGTATTATGGGTGGATCTGCTTGTAGGAACAAATACTAAGTCAATTCTTCTCCTAAGATGCTTCTTCGTGATGATCTGGTTTGTAGAGCTGCTCCACAGGATGAGCATGACTTTTTTTCCCATATACATTCTTTCTTTCCAGAATCAGACACTGGAGATAATTCTTAACTGACTGGAATAATATATCAAGGATCAGATATACCCCATCCAATTTAATTTCTTATGGATTACTGCCAAATGATACTGGTTATCTCTAATTCTTTG